>NC_056726.1:1498488941-1498642480 GCF_019279795.1 Protopterus annectens
AAAGTCTGGAAGTATTGTAACCAGGGGTGCCTCATGGTACTGGTTGCTGGGTGTAGCCCTACTTTAGAAAATGCATTTTTTTTACTTTTTTTCTTTTATATATTATTACATTTAAGCAATACCCATAACAGAACTTCGGTTATGCAATCACCCCTTATTACAGGACATCCTTCCTTTTGCAGAAGGCAGAAATTTCACAAAACTGCTTCTCATTGGGCTGCTCAATTAAATAGTGAGGAGCCACTTCTGTAGGTTAAGGCTGCCTCAGGTAACTACCTCAAAGTGAGGCAGCCCGAGAATGAAAGTGAAAGAATTAATGGATTATGCAGAAAAACCAGCATGGTAGCAAGTTTTTTTTTCTCCTTTTTTCACAGCTAATCCTTCAGGTGTCAGTTATTTTGTATATTGGAAGGTAAACATTGTAAGGGAGTGATGGTTTGTGTTTGTTTATGTAAACATGTAGGTATGTATGTATTTATGTGGGGGCACAGATGTTTTGAACTGTCTCGTTTTTTAAAGAATGCCTCCAATTTGCCTGATGTCAAAGTTTTTGTTTTTTCTTTTGGCAAATGTGTGACATTGCTGTCACTAACTAATGGCATTCATTTGAGCTTCATACTTGATAGCCTTTAGGAAAAAGTATGCTAATTCTAAGTTGTTGTTGGTCTTTCGGCTTTTCCCGGTTAGGGGGTCGCCACAGCGGAACTCCAGTCCGCGAATGATTGGCAGTAGATTTTCACAAACGTCAAGGTGCCAGCTCGATGTCCAACCTTCAACGAAGGCACGCCCATTTATGTATGTCTTTCGAGCGCCCATCCAACTGCAGGGAGGACATGCAGACTTCACACAGAAGGCACTCCCCGCACACCAGCTGAGAATCGAACGGGAGAACCTCTTGCTGTGAGGCAACAACACTACCACTGCACCACCACAGATGCATGTTAATTCTAAGTTTATAATTCTAGCAATGTCTAAGTATATAAGGACAACTTATGTCCCTGATTTTGGTTCTTTGTTACTATTTTTTTTTTCTCCTTCATTTTTCTGATAAGTGGTTGCAAGGCAAGTGGAGGTAAAGGGATGGGGGGTTGATGTAGGCTGCGCATTGTATGCTGACAGCAGTGAGTTGAGAAGATCTCTCTTCAAAAAATCCTTAAAACAACATCTGTCCTCACAGTGGCTATGCTCCTGTGCTAGTTCCTCACACTCTATAACTTGACTTTTTTTCTCCCACTACCACCTCCACTTCACTCCTTTTCCATCCTACCTACCTCCTTAATCCTTTCTATCTCCTGATTAGTAATCCTTTGCTGCTATTACTTGTACTAGTCAAATCAGTATAGAGTCTTCTTTATAACTGTATTGCCTAATTTTACTTTGTTAAAAACTTATTTCATTGTCAGCTCTTGTTGTAGTTGATAGATTTGTTGTTGTTTGTATAAATCACTATGGAGCGTTTCTCCCCAGGCCTCCACTGAAAATGGGCACGTTTTGGCCCAGTGGACCATCCCGGTAAACAAATGCAAATAAAATAAAAAATAAAATAAAATAAAGATACATTCCTGTATATCAGTTAATTTATATATTTATTTATTCATTTAGGTTCATAGGCTGATTTGATCAATCAAATTTGTGGAATGTACAGTGATGCAAGTAATTCTAATTGATGGTGGTCACGCCCAGTGGACCATCCCGGTAAACAAATGCAAATAAAATAAAGAAAATAAAGATGCATTCCTGTATGTCAGATAGTTTATATATTTATTTATTCATTTACGTTCATAGGTTCATTTGATCAGTCAAATCTGTGGAATGTACAGTGATGCAAGTGATTGTAATTAATGATGGTCACGCGTGTGCGAGTGTGTGTGTGTGTGTGTGTGTGTGTGTGTGTGTGTGTGTGTGTTCTATGTATGGCTTTGTCCAGATTTCTTGCTCTGAAGATGAGAGGTATGAGTGTCAGAGCCATCACTGTCAGCCAGAGACATTTCAAATTGTGACATACTTGTTGCACCCCACTCCCCATTGTAGTGGCTCTGGATGTGTCCAAGGAAGGCAAGGAGCAGTTATGCAGTGTAAGTGTGCAGAGTATTCCCCCATCCAAGGTAGACCACAAGTACGACCGTGGCTTTTCATCTGTCCTTGATTTTGCAGAATGTTCTGGTTTTCTGTCATATTTTTATACTGTTGATTTATGCTTCTTATTATTCAGGAAATGCATGCTGTCACAGTGCCCTGTTGCTCTGTTTAAGTAGCAATGATTTAATGACCATCAGGTAAACTTGTCGGAGATTGTAAGATGCAAGTAAGCTTTAATAAGCATACTGTTAAAGAATTACCAGCATTGAAAGCCTTTTCGTTGTTGCCATGCAGAGAATATTTACATAACTAGATAATGTATAAGCCTTGGGTATTGAAATGCATATGACAGTATTTGTAATAAAGGACAGGATTACAGTATTTTCAGAAGCTCATTACATTTGTTGGAGACTTGCAGTCATCTTTGCAGGCTTACCCGTAAACTAAACAGAATGCCAGTCTATCATGTGTGGTCCATAACCTGTGCAGTAATCCTTTAAGCAATTTATCTTGAGCTTGTTTCTTGTTTGCTGTTCATTTTTTACTTTGATCATGTCTTCCCCATGAAACAAGTAGATAGTTGTGTCAGGCAGCAGGTCTTTTTTGAATAAGAAACATTTTTACAAGTGGGGTTATCACAGAGATTGCTACTTTCAGCATGTTACTTGGTAATTTTATAAAGCTGAATATAAATTATAATTAGAACTGCAGTGCAAGGAGTAGTGGTTTGAGTTGAGTGCTGCTTGTTTTTTTATACTTGATTTTGACTGGCATTCCAGTAATGTATTTAAAAAGTAATTTATTTTTTCATGCCTCACAACCTGTTTCCATCTGGATATAAAGTAAGTTGTCATGTAGCCAATACATTGAAATATTTTTTCTTCTACGCTTCATTTTGTCTTGATTGGACTCTTGTAATGACTGTTTGGCACCCAGGGCAGCGTATTTAATTAAAGTTCCAGTTGTTGTGGTTTTGAGCATAGCTCCACCCCCTTTCTAGTTGGCCACACCCCTTCCATTGGCCCCACCCATTCACCTGTCTCCTGCAGCCCTCCTTTAATTTGAAGTCACCAGCCGCCACTGCTGGCATTCAGTTTTTTTCATAGACTGTACCCACTTAAAGGGGATTGAACATAATCAGAGATATAAAGGTTTCCCCTGTATATCTCCAGAGTACTTCAATTGCCTACTTAATATAAAGGAACTATTTTAATGGTAGAATTACTTATTTTTTCTCTTGAGTAAGAAAACTGGATGTGTAGAATTTTGCATCCCTGACAAGACAAAGACCTGGCCCCACATCTGGTGTAGCAATGTGAAACTTTTTTTATATAAAACAGGTGAGAAGTTGAAAGACAGCAGTACCCGACAGACTTTATTTGGGATTTAACAGTCATTATCAGTGGTGCAGCAGTAGCATTGTTGCCTCACAGCAAGGGGTTCTCCCATTTGATTCTCAGCTTGGGTTGGGAGTGCCTTCTGTGTGGAGTCTGCATGTCCTCCCCGCAGTCGAGTGGGCATTCGAAAGACATGCGTTGAATGGGTGTGCCTTCGTTGAAGGTTGGGCTGGCAACTCGACACCATAAAAACTAACTGCCAATCATTAGCGGACCGGAGTTCTGCTGTGGCGACCCCTAACTGGGAAAAGTCAAAAGACAAACAACAACAACATCAGATGTTGCTGCACATAATTGTTATCCTCCTTTTTCCCATTTTCTACATGGGGGTCAGGATGTCATGTCAACTGCTGCTATCTCTGTCAGTTCAGTGCTACACACTTGCATTTTAAGTCTAGCCATTTACCCCATATCAGAATTAAACCCAGCACTTTGTGTTTGTAAGGTAAATACCGTAACCATTATGCTAAACTCCCAGCATAAGTTATTATAAGGCTAATTACCTCAGAGGGTCTTTATAAGTTTGGCTGTGTTTCCCAAGGAGACAATCAAATCTTGTACTTTCTGTGAGGTAAATACTTTAACTATTACACTAACCTGTACAATAGTAACATTCTTATTTACCTTTATTTGGCTAGCTTTCTTAAAAGGGCATTTTAAGCCTAGCCAAATTCCCTCCCAAAGGTGAGACTCAAACGCCTTAACCATTGTACCAACTCTCAATCATTTCTTCATTTGTCCCACAATGTACATCTACCACCCATCCCAGGTGCTTCATCCTCTCTAGTTTCTTTAAGTGCTCTGCCTTTACTCCCCATGTATATTTATCAGACAGAAGTACTGGACAAATCACTGCTTTGTTCACCTTACTTTTCAGCTTCTTTGGCATTCCTCTGCAATACATTACCTCTGACACCTGAGCCAGTTGGATGCAGTCCCTCTGATTCTAGCTTTGCCTCCCTCATTCAGACTTCCCTTCGCCTCAATCATCCATCTTAGATACTTGAAGCTGTTAACCTGTTGCACTATTTGCCCTTCTATCTCAATTCTCAACTTTTGAATTCCCCCATTTGCTACCATTAAAACTATCTTACCTGTACTCAGTTTCATCCCATATGCCTTCAGTTTTACATAACATTCTCCTGTCCTTTGCTGAAGTTCTTCCTCAGAATCTGCCTGTAATGCCATTTGTTTCCAGATGTAGTCCATCACAAGTATGGACAGCACTGGGCTCAGATCTCAGTGCTAGGAGTCTAAAAAACTCCATTTCCCAGAAGCTCTTTTTACCCTAGAGAATGCTAATGTCTGCGCGGTCACTGAGACATGGTTTGAAGCTGTAGAGAGCAGACCAATATTACAAGGTTATAATGCCATCCACACTTTTAGATCAGCTACTACACATACAGGGACAAAAGGTGGAAGTGTCTCAATCTACATCAGAAATAAATATACCTCAAGGCTGGTCAAACAGGACAATGCACTTGAGTTTCTCCACATTCAAATCACCATAGGTAAAATCTAGTATCACTTTTTTACAAGCTATTAGTCCCCCTATATGACCCAAAAAACCCATACCATGTATTTAAATTTATTGAAAACACCATCCAGCCCAATACCAACTCTTGGATGACTTTAATTATCTCATTATTAAATGGGAATCATGTATGTCAACAAACATACAGGCACAGAGATTCCTGGATTTTATAAACACAGACGTCCTGGACCAGATTGTTAATTCACCAACAGGGGGTGCAACTATACTGGATCTGGTCCTCACTGATATTGGACAGTGCTGCACACCTATAGTGTAATATCCTCTCTGGTAAGGTCAGACCACATAATGTCACCTTTGAAGTAAAAATAAAACCTGGAGCCCATCTAACCCTGGAATAGTCAGGAACTACTCAAAGGCTAACTTCCTGCTCTTAAGTGATAACTTAGCAAAATTTCAAGCTCCCATAAACAGTGAGAACATTGCCAACTACACAGAACTGTTCACAGAAAAGCTATACAAGCATGTTATTAGCTGCATAGAGACAGCTGTACCCACAAGGAAGAGGTACAGAACTAACTCAAAAAAAAAAAAAACCACCCTGGTGGAATCCCATCATTAGGCTGCATAATAGAGGGAAGAAAATCATCGTAAAAATTAGGAGGTGCAGCACTCGGCAGGATAAAAACACTCTCATCAAAGTCAAATTTGAGGTAAACTTGGCCTCACAGGCCAAGGACAACCACACCGCATTCTTTAGCTATCTTAAAGGCAAAACACAATTGTGTGCAGAGCTCATTGTAAATGGAGCCCCCTGTATTGAGCCAGAAGATACAGCAAACCTACTGCCTGATAAATTCAGCTCCAGATTTACACCATCCCCATTCCTTCAGGAAATACCATCAAATAGAACTCCCCCTGGTATCACTAGAGAACAGGTTCTTGATGCTTTCATTAAGACCAAGAACATTGATCAATGGGCCCAGACAATATTCCGGGACACCTTTTAAATAGCATGAAACATGATCTGTCAGACCCTCTGCAATTGATATTTAACTGTAGTCTACAAACAGTCTTCATGCCTCATGCTTAACTGTAAAAAAAAAATGTACGCTTGTTTCCTGCATTTCCTGTAACTAGTCTAGTCCAGATACAGATTTGCTATATCCAGGACTGTTTGTAAGCGTCTGAGCCCCTCAAGCCTGTCTGTGTTGGAGAGAAGCCTGCTAGCTTATCAGTGGGAGTGGTAAGCACTAGGTAACCTATCTACAACATAAGGAGTGGTTTCTGGACCAGAAATTGTAGTTATTGGCCATTTGGGCTGTTTTTCCATCTCTTTCAACTTTCTGGTTAAAAGCCTACATTTGCGCTTGTTTCACACCTTTCCTGTAACTAGTTAGTCCAGATACAGATTTGCTGTATCCAGGACTGTTTGTAAGCTTCTGAGCCCCCCAAGCCTTTCTGTGTTGGAGGGAAGCCTTCTAGCTTATAAGTGGGAGTGGTAAGCACTAGGTAACCTATCTACCACATAAGGAGTGGTTTTTGGCCCAGAAATTGTAGTTATTGGCCGTTTGGGCAGTCTTGCCATCCCTCTCAACTTCCTGATTTTAAAAGCTCACATTTGCACTTGTTTCCCCTTCTTGTAACTAGTCTAGTCCAGATACAGATTTACTGTATCCAGGACTGTTTACAAGCTCCTGAGGCCCCAAGACTTTCTGTGTTGGAGGGAAGCCTTCTAGCTTATAAGTGGGAGTGTTAAGCACTAGGTAACCTATCTACCACATAAGGTGTGGTTTCTGGCCCAGAAATTGTAGTTATTGGCCGTTTGGGCAATTTTTTCATTCCTCTCAACTTTCTGATTTAAAAGCCTGCATTTGCACTTGTTTCTTTCCTGTAACTAGTCTAGTTCAGATACAGATTCTCAGTTTTAGCACTGGAATTTGCTTACTCGTGCTCAGCACTTGTTCAGAACTTCTTGTAAGCACTAAATAAGCTACAAATTACTACAGCACTCAACCTTCCTCATTACCTAGAGGAAAACAGTTTTTGTACTTACTTTCCTCACTTGCTTAGAGAAAAACAGCTCCTGAACTCACTTTCCACACTTGATTAGAGGAAAATAGTTTTTTATTCAGGCATGTCCAAGGGTCAGCTCTCAGTGTTCTCTCCTGTCTGTCTGATGAATCTGGGCATCTTGGGGCAATGTAGCAATTGCCTCATATACACAGACAACCCTCTCCTCCTACCACCCAACACTACAACCTGTGAGAGATGCACTTATCTAGCCAAACTGGAGGTAAAGCTCTCTCCAACCAAGACTGAACTTGACACTCAAGAGGAGAAGGTAAACACTTGCACCACACCACACTCATCACATAGCCCTCTAAACCTACACCACCAAAATCCACACATAGAAATATAAAAACATTTGCAGAGGCTCTCAATAATAATCTGCTCAAGCAACAGAGACCTCCAAAGCAAAAATGGAAGCAACCTCCACCCCCCCAACACAACCCAAATGACACATAGCCCACAGACTCAGTGTGCCACTCAACCACAGCCCATAAGGCAAAACAACGTACCAAACACACTAGTGATAGGTGACTCTATAGTCATGTACACTGATGTCCCACTCACCAGGCTAAACAAGGATAAGGTTACTGTCAGCTGCCTGTCGGGTGCCAGGATCTGCCACATAACCCACGCACTCAGGTTACTCCACAATAAGTACAAATATGACTCTGTCATTGTCCATATTAGTGTGAATGACCTGAGCCGTACCTTCCTGGACTACAGGAAAAGAGACATGGAAGAGCTCTCTGATCTTGTAGCCCAGCAGGTATGACCTTAGCCCTGAGTAGCATCCTGCCATCACCCAGAATGATACCGCAGGACAAGGACAAAATGATTGCCTTCAACAATTGGCTAAGCTTTTGATGTCATGCTATGGGGATCCAGTATCTGTCTGCCTGGGACAACATGGTTGACAGACCATGATGCTTTGCCAGAGATGGCCTGCACCTGTCACTCCTGGGATTCTAGATACTGGTTAAGGCTCTTGCCACCCCTATAGTGCCTTTTTTTAGGTAAGGTTCAAATGACAAATTCCTGCCATAACAGGAACAGGCAAGCAAAAACTAAGGGTAATGCTACTCAACGCTAGAAGTCTAAATCTCAAAATACACTCCCTCAAGGCACTCCTTAAAATGGAGAACATCAATATCTGTGCAGTGATTGAGACCTGGTTCAAGGGTCTAGAGAGCACCCACCCTTGTATTACCAGGATACAACTCATACCACACTTTTCGGCCACCTAACCTGGACCAGATCACCAAAGGAGGAGGTGTAGCCATATTCATTGAGGATATCCACACCTCCAGGCTAGTTGCTCAGCATAATGCATCCAAGGTTATTCAAGTGCAACTAACTCTGAGCAAAACTGCAATCCAAATTGTAGCGTGCTAAAAATCTCCCACCATTCCCCAGGATTCCCAATCCTCTTTTCTTGATATACTGGAAAATATTAGGGTTCAATCAAACACCCTAATAATGGGTGATTTCAACTACCCCACCATTAACTGGGAAAACTATTCATGTACCAACTACTTTGCTCAATGCTTTCTGGAATTCATAAATTCCAATGCCCTGGATCAACTTATCCACACCCCCACTAAGGGCAACAATATCCTAGTTATTTCCAACATGAGTGACTGGTGTTCCACACCTGAAGTCAACTCCTCATTGGTCAGATCCAAACATAAGCTAACCACCCTAGATAGCCACATCCCGCCCCCACCCCTCATTAAGGAAACCATGGTAAAAATTTTCTCCAAAGCCAACTTCATGCTTCTTAAGACAGAAGTGGAGAAGGTCATGACACCCATGCAGATGGACAATACAGTTATGACTGCTGAATCCTGCACAAATTCACTCTATAAGCACTTACATGAGTGCATGGATCGTGCTATTCCCAAACAGAACCAAGACACTATCCTCCAAAAAAGGGAAGCCAGTCTGGTGGTCCCCTGCCATAAACAAACTCTACAAAAGAAGGAAGAAACTGTTGCAAAACAAAGTAAAATCCCATAAGTGGAGGAGCTCCCTGGTCACCCTCAGTATGAAGCTGATATCCCTTATAAGATCCTCCAAAGCTAGCTATGAAAAAAATCATCACTGATTCTAGGGGCAACCACAAAGCATTATATAGCTATGTCAAGAATATCAATGGCAACACCCAGATCTGCTCTGAGTTACAGCACAACTGCACAAATTTTACAGAACCAACTGATATTGCCAACATCCTGGCAGATAGGTTCAGTGCTAACTTTACCCCCCTCTCACCCCTTAAAGGGCCCATATCTATACAGGAAGAATGCAGAGTCCCTGTAATCATAACTATACAGGTAAAAGCAGCACTCTCTAAAGCCAATAACACAGCATCTGTGGGACTGGACAACATCTCAGGCTGCGTTTTACACAAACTTCAGAACGAACTGGCTCCCCACCTAAGCATCCTGTTCAATTATAGACTCAAATCAGGTTTTGTGCCCACTGAATGGCATACAGCAACAGTTATATCACTCCACAAAGGGGCAGCCACCACTGATCCCAGGACCTATCACCCTGTTAGCCTGACAAGCCTGGTTTGTAAAGCCATGGAATGTATCATCATGGAACTCATAAACAAAGCCATTGGTAACCTTCAAACTCTGGACCCCACCCAGTTTGGTTTTGTGAAAGGCAGATCATGCCTACTGAACATGATCGACTTGTTTGAGGCAGTCATCAAAGCCGTAGATGTGGGTAAGGTGGTTCACACAGCCTATCTTGACCTTGCCAAAGCTTCGACACCACCCCCCATCCTGGAATTATAGCTAAACTCACTAAACTAGGTATAAATCCCTATGTCACAAGTTGGGTTGCCAACTGGCTCACTGACAGAACCCACACTGTAAAAGCTGCAGACTCCAAATCTGACTTTAAACCAGTGACAAGTGTTGTACCACAGGGTTCAGTACTGGGACCTCTCCTGTTTGGTATCTACTTCTCTAAAGTACAGACTAACACAGAAGGCCTTTGGCTAACGAAGTTCGCAGATGACTGCAAACTAGGTGCCATAGTCAAGTCTCCAAATGAGGTGGACATCCTACAGGAAGGCCTCACTAACAAGCTCAATGCCAAAAAGTACATTGTCATCCCCTTTGGTAAAAACTTTGTACCCATGAACTAGGCGGCAGTCTAGTTAACGCCGAATGTGTGATAAGAGACCTTGGATTCCAAGTGGACAGTAGTGTCTCCTTTAATAATCACATTGCCACAGTAGTCAGGAAATTCTTCTATGTTGCATACCTCATGACAAAAGGGTTCTCATCCAGGAAAAAAGAGGTCATTGTTCCCATCTACTCGACACTCATTAGACCCATTCTAGAGTACAATGCCCCTTTTGGAATGTACCTCACAAGACATCTGCAGCAGCTGGAAAGGCCACAGAAGTACCTCACAAAGAGGATTACTGGCCTCAAACAGATGCCCTACACTGACCATCTCAAAAAACTCCGGCTTTATTCAGTAGCATATCGCCTACTCCGAGGTGATCTCTGCCTAACATATAAAACTATGTCAAACCCAGAGCTGTTGGACATGCTACACCTAAAGAAATCCCAATCCCTCTGAGCTACACACTCTAGGGACTTAAACTTTGTCACCACAATAAACAGGACATGCTGGAGTGATAGATTCCTGTTCCAGAGGCTTTCCATACTCTGGAACAGGCTACCCATCTATGTCAAGCAAAGTTTCCTCATTATCACTCTTCAAGAAAAATCTTGATGAGTGAATGGGAAATATGAAATACACCCCGGGGATCACTTCTGTGGCTCTGCTCGACAGGGGCACAGTACATAACTTTCTTGAGTGGTGTAAGCCAGGGAACCTTGTTGGCTAGGCTTATTTAGGCCCTTGGGCCGATAGCCTAGTACCTACCTATGAACCTATGAACCTATGAATGGAGAACAGCAACAGTCATTCCTCTGCACAAAAGTGGGTCAATTATAGGCCCTTGAAACTACAGACCCATACGTCTCACTAGTCTCATATGCAAAGCCATAGAAAGAATTATCATGGACATTGTCAGTAATGACATAGGAGGCCTCCAGACACTGGGCCCAACTCAATTTGGCTTAATCAAGGGAAGGTAATGCCTACTCATCCTACTAGGACTTCTTTTGAAGGTCCCCAAAGCAATGGGTGAGGGCAAAATGGTTCACAATGCATACCTTGACCTGGCCAAGGCATTTGACACAATCTGCCACTCAAGCATTACTAACAAATTTATGAGGTTAGGTTAAACCCTTATGTAACCCAGTGGATAGCCAGCTGGCTCACAGACAGGACCCAGGAAGTTAAAATTGGGGAGTTCATCTCTACAAAGAGGGCAGTCACAAGCAGAGTGCCTCAGGGATTCTTCCTGGGACCACTCCTTTTTGGCATTTACTTCTCTGAAGTCAAGGCCAATGCCAATAGCCTCTAGCTGACTAAATTTGCAGATGATTGCAAGTTAGGAGCTGTTATTGAATGCCCATCAACACAAATGTTCTTCAAAAAGGTCTGATACAAACAATCAACTGGTGCCAGAGCCAATGACTAAAACTAAATGCCATGAAATGCATAATAGTGTCCTTCAGGATGTTATTTGCCCCTGGTAATTATCATATTCACAACACACCCCTTAGAGCTGACCCAGTAGTCAGGGTCTTAGGGACACACATAGATAGCAATCTAACCTTTGACCATTATGTGCCTACAGTGGTGAGGAAATCATTCTATGTTGCACAACTTATAAACAAAGGTATGGCATCTAGGTCCAAGCAAGTCATTGTTCCACTGTATTCGGCATTCATCAGACCTACCATTGACTACAATTCTCCATTTGGTATGTACCTAACCAGGCATATCTAACAATTGGAATGTCCACAGAGGTTCCTCACTAAACGAATACAGGGCATAAGTAATATGACCTATGCAAACCACCTCACGGCCCTATCCCCATATTCTGTTTCCTACAGACTTTTGAGGGGAGGTTTATGCCTGGCATACAGGGCATTGTCAGACCCCACTCTAATGCACCTCTTGCATAATCTCAAAACAAACAGCACCAGAGTTACCCATTCTAAAGACTTAAACCTTGCCTGTGATATAAATAAACCTGCTGGAGAGATAGGTATGTATCCCAGAGACTACCCTGTCTATGGAACAGGCTCTCCATCCATGTGAAGCAGAGCTCACCCCTAACCCAATTCAAGTGTAACTTTGACAATTGGATAAGGAACAAGAAGTTCATCCCTGGTTTGGCGCCTGTGTAGAGTGTAAATGGTTTGTCTCCCAGGCCCCTGTTTGTAAATGTTTCATCTCCCAAGCCCCTGCTTACTCTTATCAAGACTGCCAGAAATTGTCAGAGATTTGGGATGCATGGCAAGGCCTATGAAGGTCCTTGTGGTCATTAGCCTAGTAAACACCTATGAACCCATGAACCTATGTCCCATGAAGCTCACAATGCATGTTTGGACCTACTGGAGTCACTTACTATCCAACCTAAATGCTACTTATGGCAGACTTTAATTACCTCTCTGTAGACTGGAAATCCTATGCAGCTTCAAATCTACAGGCACATAGATTGCTGGACTTTGTACATACAAACAACTTGACCAAATAGTGAATGCAGCAATTAGAGGTTCCAACATACTGGACCTCATGCTCACAAATATGGAACAGTGCCTCCCCCCATTGTTTCATCCTCCTGGTAAAGTCCAACCATAACACTTTTTAATTCAAAATCAAAATCACCTCCTCAATTCCATTAAAACCAGTAACAGTTTGGAATGATTCCAAGGCAAATTACCTGTTATCAAGTGATGGTTTGTCAAAATTCAGTCAGTTTCCAAACCCCAAGAACACAAAAGCCTATGTTGAAGTGCTCCCAGAAACTCTGTACAACCATATCAGTGGCAGCATAGGAGTTGCTATATCTACCAGAAATAAGCCCAGAACTAGTCTTAGAAACAAACCTCCCTGCTGGCATCCCAAATTAAACAGAATATACAACAAAATGAAAATAATTAGCACAAAAATCAAGAAGAATAATTCCCATTAAAAATAAAAACTCTCTCATCAAAGTAAATAGGCAACTAAGAGGGCAAATTAAGTCAAGCAAAGAAACATTTGAGGTTAAGATAGCCTCACAGGTGAAAGATAACCAAAAGGCCTTCTACTTCTTCTTTTTCTGCTTCATCTTTTGGCTTTTCCCGGTTAGGGGTCACCACAGCGGATCATCTGTCCACTCATGATTGGCAGTGGAGTTTTACAGTGTCGAGTTGCCAGCCCGGCGCCCAACCTTCCACAGAAGGTGCACACTCATGCACACACACACACATCTAGGGCCAATTTAGAGTGTCCAATCCACCTACTGCATGTCTTTGGGATGTGGGAAGAAAGAGGAGCACCCGGAGGAAACCCACGCGACCACAGGGAGGACATGCAGACTCCATACAGAAGGCACCGAAGCCGAGAATTGAACTTGAGAACCTCTTGCTGTGAGGCGGCAATGATAACCACTGCACCACCGTGGCCTTCTACAACTATATCAAAAATCTCAAGGGCAGCACAGACCAATGTGCTGAACTGGTGGCCAATGGTGCCACATTCAGGAAGCCTGGTGATATAGCATACCTGTTAGTGGACAAATTCAGTTCCAACTTTACCCCACTTCTCATCTCTAACCCCCCCCCAAAATATCCTCAAACATAACCTCTCCAACTATAAGTAGGGAGCATGTACTGGCTGCACTCATTAAAGACAAGAATATGGCCTCAGTGATCCCTAATAACATGTCAGGATGCCTTCTGAATGGTCTAAAATACAATTTATCAGGACCTCTGGAATCATTATTTAACTATAGTCTTACAAGCTTTATGCTACATGAATGGAGGAATGTGACAGTCACCCCCCTTCATAAGGGATGACCGTCAAACAGATCCCGAACCAGTCTGGCTAGTCTTATTTTCAGTGCCATGGAATGAATTATCATGGAAATTATCAACAGGAACATAGGAGCTTGAAGACACTGGAGACATCACAAGGAACAGTTACCGGATCTGGTGGATTTCTTTGAAAAGATCCCTGAGGCAATGGATGAGGGGAAAATGGTGCATACTGCCTACCTAGATCTGGCTAAGGCATTTTGTACAATATCCCACTCAGGCATTGTCAACAAACATTTGGAACTAGGTATAACCCCCTTTATAACACACTGGATAGCTAGCTGTTTCAGTGATAGGACCTAGGTGGTTAGAACTGGTGAGGCCACTTCCACAAAGAGAACAGTCACCAGTGGAGTCCCCTAGAGCTCTGTGCTAAGTCCACCCCTCTTTGACATCTACTTCACGGATGTCAAAGCCAGTTTCAAAGACCTCCGGCTAACCAAGTTCTCCCGATGATTGCAAACTGGGAATTCTTGAATTCCCCCAAGATAAGAACATTCTTCAGGAAGGTCTAATACAGATAAACACTTGGTGCCGAAGCCATGACTTAAAACTCAGTGCCAAGAAATGCATTATACTACCACTGGGAAAGTCTGCCACCCTAGCTAATTACATCAATAAAACTCTCTTAAAAGTTGATTCACTAGTCAGAAATCTGGGAACTCATGTAGCTAGTAACCTAGCCTTCCACCAACATGTGTCCATGGAACTATGAAAATCCTTCTATGTTGCTCAACCTATAAACAAAGGCAAAGCATCTTGGTCCAGGAAGGTCATTATACCACTGTACTTGACCTTCATCAGACCCATCATATAGTATAGTGCCTGGTTCTGTATGTACCTGGCCAGACACATGCAGCAACTGGAACATCCACAAAGGTTCCTTACATAAAAAACACAGGGATAAACACAATGTCCTGAGCTGATTACCTCAAAGCCCTGTCTCTTTACTCAGTATTATGCTGACTTCTGAGAGGTGATCTTTGCCTGGCATACAAAGCATCCCTGGACCCTGTTTTGATGAACATTTTGCACATCCACAAAACAAGCAGCATCAGAACTACTAGATTAAAAGAGCTAAATTTTACTTGCAACATAAACAGGACATGTTGGAGAGACAGCTATGTTTCTCAGAAAATTTCTATTATCTGGAACAGGCTCTCCATCCATGTCAAGCAGAGTTTCTCCCTATCGATATATAAGCACAACTTGAATCAATGGATGTGTAATCAGAAATTCACCCCTGGACTGGTTCCTATATCTGTGATGGACAGAGACAGTCAGTAAATCACCCCCTATATAAATCAAATTTGAGGGTCACATTTGGGCTTATAAGGGCCCTAGTGGTCTTTAGCTTACTATACACCTATGAACCAATGAACCTATGAAGCAAATCAGCTTTCTTGGGACCTTGTGATATGCTTGTCCAAATCTAGGAATGTCCATTTGGACTTTCTCCTCCTTTTCAGGCATCTGTCTCACTGTAAACACCGGGTCAGTTGCGCTGCATCCTGATCTGAATCTGAACTGCTTATCTCCCATCTTACATCCTACTACTCTGTGGATGTTTATCTTACAGCTATGCTTTCATGAACTCTGTGCTGCTAGTATGAACACTATAGCCAAACTGGATAAAGAGAGAGACCAGCCAAAAAAAAAAGTTCCACTAATGTAAATTTAAAGGCAGATCATAAAAGAATAAAAGAACGTCTCTTGAAAAAGGGAAGCCATGTTGGAGGTTTAATACATTATGCATAAACTCATTACACTGATTTAGTCTAACTGCCACAAGTGCTATATTTTATCCAAAGTGTATCAGATGACATGCAAATTACTGTGGCTAACTTCTGGGCCATAAAGCATTTATTTAAATGCAGCACTGCTCTTGTTCAAAAGTTGGAATATATGGTACTTACGTATTATCGCAACCACATTTTCGCGCTAATGCTGGTTGCTTCTCCTTGTGTCAACTGGGACCAACAAAGTATGACAAAACCTAAGAGACATGTTTTCTTTAATGTGTTCTTGTTTTTAGGAAGGTTTCTCACTTCAATGACTGAAAAAATAAGGTTTGAAAAATAGGTTTCCCCATTTACTGCCAGTATCTCAAGATGTCAGTTAAGCAAGTCCCCCATTCCACTTAAAATGCATTCCACGTTCCTTTTTCTCAGCCTTTGCCCTGAGAACAGAAAGCACCAGGAAAGAAAAGCAAGGCAGTACCCTGTCTAACTTCTTAAAAAAGTAATTGGGAAAGGTAGACTGTTAAAACACAATCTTGGTGATGGATTTGTAAAACGAGTAAGGGTTTGCACGTGTTAGAATTTGTGGCTAGTATGCTCGAAAGCAGCTAATCTGTTTGAAGCGTGATTGTGTGTGTGTGTGTGTATGTGTGTGTGTGTCTAACATTGTATGCTATGACTGTCCACACTCCTTTCAGGCCAACGTACGTATATACAGACAGCCACTGTGATCGCTCACTGAATTCAATGCTGGACGTCTTTCAAGCACGGTAGCCACAAATCCTCAAATTTGAACCCTTACTCATTTTACAAAGCCACCACTAACATCCCAGAAGAGTTTTTCACAGTCCACCCTTCCTGAATACACTCCCTTGTCGTTATTTGAGTAAAAGACAAGAAAGTCCAGGACATCTGAAAATGTGGTTGCGTTAATATGTAAGTACCGAATATACATACATATACACATATATACATATATATATATATATATATATACATATATATATATATATATCATATAAGGTGGGTATAATTTTTAATTATAACATATTACTGATCAGCACATTAGTATGATTCCTGCATTTACCTGGTAAATAAATATCAGTGATTTCTTTATTTAACAATTATCTGCAGATTATAGTTCCCTGTCTGGTCTGCATTTCTATTTAAATTTATTTTAAATGAAGTGATGTCCTCTGAAATCTCAGAGGTGGCTTGGGAAATGACTTTCTGAACATCTTCTCAAGATTTAGTCATTTATTTACACAGTAATGTTTTTACCATAGGCACTTTCATGTACTTTCTCATAGCTATGCACTATTCCCAATTATTTATTTTATCTTATTTACCTGTGCATATTTGCCTTCTGTTTTCATAAATGTCCTTGACCCATACACAAATGATTGTTTTTTTGAAAGTTCACAACTTTTTTCTCTTACTGATTGGCTTTCATGCCTTTCACAACTGGATTATTCATATCTTAATAGTTTAAGATGCATTTATCGATTGATTGATTGGATTGCTTATTTGTTTGTTGACTTGTCTAGGACAATTTAATACACATCATACTACGTTCAGCAGTGACCTCAACAGTTGTTACGAACAGAATTTAGCAGTGACCTCAACAGACTTTACGAACAGAATACGTGAACTGCTGTAGACTGGCATTGTAGCTTCTTACATAAATTCTTGGACACATGACAGCCTGCAAAATTTGGTCCTTGCAACATTTAGACATATTTTCTATTTTTTTTTATTTCAAATCACAATCCTTGATGATCAACTACCCAACCATAGACTGGGTGGACTAATCATGAAATAATGCACTCACCCAAGGATTCTTTGACTTCAGCAATTCTAACGCATTAGACCAGCTCATCTCATCCACCAAAAGAGGGGATAACATTCTGGACTTGGTTTTCACCAACATGGGTGACCGCTGCACCTAGTAACCTCCTATGATCCTATGATATATAAACAGTTCAGGTTTAAGAACACATTAAGTTTTGCAGCTCAACTATCCATGTTAGTGCAGTTTAACAAGGCAGCAGATTTAAGGATAACAGAAACAGTAGTTACATTGTGTGTGTGTGTGTGTGTGTGTGTGTATATACATATATATACACACAGACACACATATATATATATATATATATATATATATATATATATATATATATATATATATTAAATCACATGTTTTTTCAGACTTAAAGCTTTACATCTCAGAAAACTTACTAAATCTTTGGTATTTAAACTGGGAGCACTTTAGCAACATGTCTCACAAACATCTCAAAGTGTTCAAATTCTTATCTAAATATCTAAGCAAATTAACCAGGGTAACAGTTATCAATATGCAGACACTTTATTTCTAAATCCTCTCTTCTTTTTTACAATTAGATAACATTTATTTGCGACTCTCAGTAAATATTTCCCTTTGTACTTCTTTGAATCATTTTTCTCAGATTGAATGATATATTACACCTTTTCTTTGTAAAAGAAGTCAAGCATGTTTAAACCTAGTGTACATAGTTCTGTTTGTTTGTGTTAGGTTTGTTTACTGTTCTGTCAGTTTTGTTGTACAGTATTATCATTCTTGTCTTTTCAGGAAATTGTTATATTTTTGATCTCGGTATCTTATCCTGATTTACTCTATTATTTCATTAACCGGAGAATTTCAAATAAAAGGCATGTGAGAAAAAAAAGAAATTAATACATTACAAAAGCATCCCACTCTTCAAACCAGCCATCAAAAAACAACTTTCTATAATTTCACTTGCTTAGTGAAATATTTTACCGAAAATATGAAATATTAACACATTACCATTATTCAAAATATCTCAAAATACACCTCATGAAAGAGTGCAAAGTTAGTTAGTTAGTTAATTAGTTAGTTAGTCAGTCAGTCAGACATTCAGTTAGTTAAAGTATGTGTTTATAAACACAAATAAAAGCAATTAAAAACATGTCACACATATGTACACATATTGATAAATGAAGTGATATATTGTGAGAGTCAATGAGAAGGTTTTTTGTTAAACATGACAGGTTATGCTAGACAATTAACCTGGTGAGAACATATGTTACAAGTAAAAACAAAAATCATAATTAAAAAAAAAACTGTCCTATGCAAGAGAAGCTAATTTATTGCAAAGGAAAAGCACTTGTTCCCATAATGACAGGAACTTCATCAGAACAAAAATCTTGACATCACTTCCTCATTTAAATAGCAGATATCACACAAGTTCAAAGTTTAAATAACAGTATCAAAAATATACACATGAAAATATAAGTAGATTAATGTACAGACAACAGTATATTTATTGCTAACTATGCCAGTAATCCTGGCCACTTAGGGACACATATACATAATAAAAAGGAAATAGTAACAAAAGGATGTAACAGGGATATAGCTACAGTGTAATAAGTGGAGCAAATGAGATACATGTAAAACAAGTTTACATTGAACCAAACGAGATACATGTAAAACAAGTTTACATTGAACCAAACGAGATACATGTAAAACAAATTTACATTGAACCAAACGAGATACATGTAAAACAAATTTACATTGAACCAAACGAGATACATGTAAAACAAATTTACATTGAACCAAACGAGATACATGTAAAACAAATTTACATTGAACCAAACAAGATACATGTAAAACAAATTTACATTGAACCAAACGTGATACATGTAAAACAAATTTACATTGAACCAAACGAGATACATGTAAAGCAAATTTACATTGAAACAAATGAGATACATGTAAAACAAATTTACATTGGACGGTTGAGGTAACAGCAAGAAAAGTAGGTACATAAAGGGATATTGCATATACTGCAGGTTTTGTACATCAGTTTTGTATCCAGAAAGTTATATGTTGTAACCAAAATGTTGCTGTAGTCCTGAGCTATCATGTAAAACAATTATACTAAGCTCTGAAACTGTTGCCCTGTGCACTTCAGAAAGGGACTTCTTATTGTTATTTTTGACACTCGTAACCATGCAAAGGCTATTGTAAACTTAAAATTGTCTTGTAAAGTTAAATTTGTTAAAATTGCATGTGTTATACATGAATGCAAATACAATTTTTTTGCAGTTATAAACTATACTGCATGTTTTCTACTATAAATTTCCTGAGACATTCTCAAAAAAATGTTGAACTCAGATCATTTTATTGAGAATGCCATGTTACAGATGTGTGTACAGTACACCTTTAAGTGCCTTATGTGTATGAAGGAAACAATAAAGAAGTTGCTATGGTAGTGTACGCATCTATAACAACGTGGAAATACTGAGATGAATCATGGACAACTGTGGAATCATTCCAATAATAGCAATAATTAATGAATAAAAAATCATTTGCGGCAGCAACCCACATGACGTGAATGGTAGAAAGTGTGACTGCTTATACATGCTGTCTATATATGTATCCATGTATGTATGCATGGACTGCAGTTAAGAAGGACATGACACATATACAGAACTGCCACTTTGGCCAGCAGATCAACTCCATAATTATAGATGTCTAACTATAGCAGACATGAGATGTATGTATTTGCAAAATGAGGAGTATTGTTATTTGGCATGCAGCAACATGCACATAAATCATGATAAAACTCATGTGTACTCATTTCCTTGACAATTAGGTTGTGTGTGTGTGTAGGAATGTCATATGTATATCACTGTGCATAGAATGTATTATGTGTAGAACACATATGGATAGGTAGCCCACACAAGACATAGGCAAAACAAAATTACACAGAATTATTGTTGTATAATGACATCAGCTACAGAGGAAACATATCAAATGTCTGGTTATAATTATATGAATATGACAGATTTATGGGAGCGCAACCAATGATATAATGTCTGTTTTTCCTGCTGTAAGTACCACACCATACATGCTGAAATAGAATAGTCTGTCAAAGTACACATGAGAATAAAATCATGTTTACCAGGCATTAAGTCCTGAAGTTTGCCTTGTTAAGCACATTAATAATAATTGTATGACAGTGAAGTAACATAAATCACACCCTGCTGAATCACTAACGTGTATTATTCAGTGTTGACAATATACATTGCACATGCACCAACAACACGCTGGCTTGTGATGTATCATCATCTGCATGTAGGTGAATAACTCCATTGCACTGATGTTGGCAAAGCCAGCCTTCCTGAAGGTAATTCAATTTCCTTGTGACAAAGAAGAACAAATGAGTACTTAAAATTGAGTATTATCTTTCTGCTAAACTGCACGCATGTACTACATAATTATGCTGGGCATGCTCATAAGGGGTCCAAATGGAGAGATGAAAAGTCAGTAAGCAAAGGAGTGTAGCAGTGCTGAAACTAAATTCATCCTCAAGTATTGGTGAGTACCTTCATGAGGTGGACAATGTTTTCAAAAAATCTCATGAAGGTGAAACAGAGGTTTCCTATTAAATCAGTGAATGCTTAAAATAGCAAATGCTGTTTAATTGAACCTTTTTGTTTGAAAAGGCGAAATCCTGAATGCACAGAACACCGTTTTTTTTCCCAGGGAAAAAATATCACTGGGCCATTTTCGGGACTTTGCCATTTCCTCCACTATGGTGCAATCTCAGAGTTGGCATATTTAAGTAGGGGGGCAGAGCCCCCCACATTGGCAGGTGCCCCCCACTTTATTTTGTGTTTGTTTTTTTTTCTATGGAGCAGTGATTTTTTCCCTTGGAATAAAATTGCTATTCCGTGTGTTCAGCACTTTCCCGTTTTTACATTTTAGGGTCGATTATACATTGTTCACTATTTTAAGCATTCGCTGTTATAATATAGACCCAACACTGATATATAGATTGCATTTATATAGCATATATCATGGACAGAAGTAGGTCACAAGTTAAAAGAGATAGCTGGGTGCACAAGACTCAGGATAAAAAAGTGCCCAATCCTGGTAGGCGCACTCGTGGCAGGACTGGAAAAAAATGACAGTGTAGAATCCTCAAAATGTGGAAACATTCCTACAATGGGGCCAGGCCCAGGGGGAGGATCGCCCCCCTGTTGTAGAAGTAAGTAGCAGTCCACAAAAATCACAAAAACTGATAGGCCAAAGAAGACTCATAAAGACGCTAGAGTGGACTCTTGAGGATAAGAAAGAAATCATGTCTTGTTACTATTATGCAAAAAGCTCAGAATTTCCAGACACAAAATATACAAAACAATTAAGAGAGAATGTAGAGTAAAGAAAAATACTTCGGCAAGGAAAAACTGTCGGATGCTTCAAATGAAAATTTATGATAATTAATATAACAGATTTGTGAAAAACAGTATATATATCAAGAAACTTTGATCTGTTTGGAAAAAGTAGCATCTGAGGAAGTGCAAAAATATAAACAACAAAACCTAGAAATATTTGAAAAGTATAAAACAGAAATATGGACATGGGAAAGAAAGAGAGATTTGATATGGTGCAGTATTTATGCAAAGGGAAAAGCCAAATTAATCAATATAAAGAAGGCATCCCCAAAGATATTCAAAGAGAAATACAGGCAAAGGCATGTGGATATGGAAAATTTCATAATAAAAAATAATATCACTGTGACAACCATGCCCTGGCCCAGCAATCAAGAAGCCTCAATCCTCACCACTAACATCAGAGATGTCGTCTCATAGAAGAGACGGAAGGATAATTAATAAACACAGTAAAGTACAATTTCCCTTAAGTGCACACAGAGATCACAGTCAATATGCAGCCGGTTGCTCCTTTACTCACCAGGTCTCCAATAAGACTCCCCACTGGCACAGCTATAGGGTCCAGATCTCAGCCTAGCTGGGCAAGCTAAAACCTCCAGTACCCTCTCTGTCCAACCAGTGCTTTGTGTCCCTGCCAAGTAGCTGACACAACACATGCACACTTTGAGATAAGTATTTATACAACTTCACAGACACTCCTGGGAAAAGCTGACACAGATTCTCCAGCTGTGCCACTTTACCCAGACCGTACGATAGTAATCCCTACCACCACCCAGCTAATAATATCAGCTACTAAAAGGCCCTTAAAAGGGTGTCCAATTATTACTGTGAAATATTATTATCCAATGGTAATGTGATTATTCAGTCTAGGCTTATTGGAAGGGCTTAGACAGTAAATTCTATAAATATATAATGTACTCTAAAGCATAATTTATCTCTACATAAACCAGCCGCAGGTAGAAGGTTTTAAAAATATTTAATAATAAATAATTAAAACAGAAGACAAAACTACTACACCACAGAGATATTTAAGAGTTTAGAGATCACACAGAAACTTAAAATAATACAGTAGGACAGGTCTAATTTAAAAGAAAAATACCTACTTAATCTTTACTAGCTTTAACTATTCCTACAAGAAATCACAGTGCTAAAACTTACATGTGAGCATAAGGCAGAGTGCTGAGTTAGAAATCCAAGATCAAAATGCTTCCAGCCTCTTGTGAGAAATAGTATTTAAACATTACTAACAAACATGTCTCTAAGGCCCTCCCAAATTACATAATTTTTGACACTTAGTCTGGATTTCTTAGGCTACAAACTGCATTATGTAGCAATCTAACACCTGCTCAAAAACTTAAACCAATACAAGGCATTTCACATATACAGTCTAGCAGAAACCAGAGCAATAAAGCACCTTCCATATGTAAATTCTGGTCATAATCTTTAGCCTTAAAACAATGGGCATGAAACCTTCATCCAGACACACTGGAGCCGAATTCTAACATGAAAGGGTCACAACATGCTTCACTGGGCCAGTAGAGTGCAATGTTGTCACATATTTTGCAGTTCCACATTTCACAGTATTCTTTTGCACTCAAGAAATATGCCTGCATTTTACATTTATTTACAAATGACAGAATTATATAGCAAATTCTATTTGACTAGGCTTGCAGCCTTCACCCATCTCTCCCCAATCATCACATCTCTTCCCCTTCACAGGGAACTCAAGCAAGTTTTTCAAGTGCCCCTTGAGAAACATTGCTTGAGAGTGTCTGGTCTATCTGTGTATACCTCACCCCATGCCCTGTCTTGCTGGCCCATCTGCATTGGCATTGCTACTCCCACAGCGGTGCTGCACTGACATATCATATGCTTGCAACCACAGACTCCATCTTAGCAACTTGGCATTTTGCTGACTGGCTTTGTTTAACCATGTTAGAGAGTTGTGATCTGTCATCACAGTGAATTTTCTTCCATACAGATAAGGCTGATGTTTTTGTAGTGCCTACACTATGGCTAGACATTCCTTTTCTACCACTGCATAGCATTCTTCCCTGGGTTGGAGCCTACAACTGAGATAAACCACTGGGTGCTCTTCTCTCTCTGAAGAAATCTGGCTAAGTAGAGCCCCCACCCCATAGATTGAAGCATCCACCTGCACAACAAATTATTTGCTATAGTCTGGACTGGCTAACACAGGGGGTCCTCCTAAAGCTTCTTTAAGCTTCTGAAATGCCTGCTCACATGCTGGGTTCCACACTACCTTATCTGGCCTGTTCTTCCTTGTCAGGTCTGTGAGGGGAGCAGCTATGGTACTATAATTGGGAATGAACTTTCTGTAGTACCCTGCTTTCCCCAAGAATGCCCTCACTTGCTTTTTGATAAGAGGTGCAGGCCATGCCTGAATGGATTCCACTTTGGCAGGTTCTGGCCTTACCTTACCATTCCCCACTCTAAGTCTTAGTTAGGAGACCTCTGCCATACCCACCTGACAGTTGCTCGACTTTATGGTCAACCCTGCTCTCTGTAGTATGCCCAGCACCTCCCTGACACACTGAAGGTGCTCTTGCCAGGAATGGCTGTAGATAGCAATATCATCCATGTAAGCGAGGGCAAACTTTCCTGCTCCTGCTAAGATATGATCTACCAGCCTCTGGAAAGTTGCTGGGGCATTTTTCATCCCAAAGGGCATCTTTTTGAACTCATACAAGCCCAAAGGAGTCACAAAGGCTGACCTCTCTCTAGCACTGGGAGTCAAGGGCACCTTCCCGTAACCCTTGGTAAGATCAATGGTTGTAAGATACTTAGCCTCACCCAGCTACTCTAGGGCTTCATCTATCCTAAGCAATGGGTAAGTATCTGCCTCTGTGTGACTATTTAATTTCCTGTAATCCACACAGAACCTGGTGCTGCCATCCTTCCTTGGCACCAGTACCACTGGCGAGGCCCAGGGACTGTTGGACTCTTGAATCACCCCTAGTTCCAACATCTCCTGTACCTCTTCCCTCAGAGTCTGTTTGACTCCCTCAGGCACCCTAAAAGGGGCCTGCCTGATAGACCTTTATGGTCCTGTATCCACTTGGTGCTGCACCAGGTGGGTGCTCCCTGGTTTCCCGGTGAACATGCCCCCAAACTCCTGCAACACTGCTCGGATTTCTCGAACCTTGGTAGGAGATAGCTGCTGGAACTTGCTACCCCTTCCACCGAGGTGTCAGCCCGAGCCTCACTGAGAAGATCAGTCACAAGCTCTCTCTCAGACTCCTCCTGCAATCCACTGCAAATGCTCAGCACAAGGGCCTCCCTATCATGGTAAGATTTCATCATGTTAACATGGTACAATTTGTGCCCCTACTGTCTGCCTAGCCCATGTAGTTAACATCAATTACCTTTCTTACCACCTTGTAGGGTCCCTCCCAAGCTGCCTGCAACTTGTTGTGTCTGACATGAATGAGAACCATCACCTGCTTCCCTACAGCATACTCTCTAGCTCGAGCAGTTCTGTCATACCGCACCTTTTTCTGTTGTTGTGCTTCTGCCAGGTTCTCCTGGGCCAGGCCCATAAATTCCCTGAGCCTTGTCCTGAGGTTCAGGACATATGCCACAACAGACTCCTTGTGAGACTCACCCTCACCTTCCCACTCATCTTGAATTAAATCTAGAGGTCCCCTCACCCTATGCCCATACAGCAACTCAAAGGGTGAAAAACCTGTGGATTCCTGGGGAACCTCTCTGTAAGCAAACAACAGATGGGGCAAATATTTGTCCCACTCCCTCTTAAACTGATCTGCAAATGCCCATAGCATGGACTTGATTGTAGAGTTTAACCTCTCAACAAGACCATCAGTCTGGGGATGGTAGGTGGTGGTCTTCATGTGTTTCACCCCACAGGACTTCCACAGACAAGCCAGCAGGTCTGACATAATTGGCATCTCTGTCAGACAGTATTTCCTTCGGGAAACCTACCCTGCTGAAAATCTCTAGCAAAGCATTTGCCACCTTCTCGGCCTCAATGGAGGACAAAGCCACTGCCTCAGGGTATTGTGTAGCATAATATACAACCACTAGGATATACTTTTCCCCCTGTGGAACTTGGGGTACTCAGAGAACCCACAATATCCATAGCTACCCACTGAAATGGCTCCTCAATTGCAGGCAAAGGCATCAAAGGAGCTCTCACCTTGTCTCCTGCTTTGCTTACCTTTTGGCACTGCTCACATGTCCTGCAGAACCCTGTTACATCTCTGGAAATTCCAGGCTAATAGACATTTTGCATAATACACCTCTTTGTACATTTTATGCCCATATTACCTGCAAAGGGAATATCATGGGCTATGGCTAGACGTGCCAAATGGTAAGCTCTAGGCACTACCAACTGCTGTACTCTCTCACCTTCTAGCCCTCCCTCAGGGGTCCATTCTCTGCACAGTAACCCTTTGTTCCAGTATACAGATTCCCCCTTCCCTTGAGAATCATATGCCAACCTAGCTATCTGCCTCAGGCCTTGAAATGTAGGGTCTGAGAGCTGAGCCTGTCTCAAGTCTCTCCTTGTAACCCTTCCTAGCTCCCCTTCCACAGGAAGTCTAGCATCCTCTGCAGCAGTGCCTCACTGTCAGCATGGGTACTACTACTCATCTCTACCTTTGCAGTTACCCTGTCCAAGGGAATATCAGTACCGACAAGCAGCTGTGGCTCACATTCAGTCTCACTGCTACAGCGGAGCTCACTCCCTGAAGTAACTGCCTCAGCAGTCCTGGCTACAAGTATGCCATCTGTCTGGGTCTCCCCCAGGCTACCAGACCCACATGCTTGTCTCCTAGCTTTACTGCATGTAACTACATAATGACATAGTACTGCCTCATCCAAATCCTTCCCTCTCAGGACATCTGCGGGATGGTAGTTCCATACCCCTGTTGTCTCAAGACAACCCACTAGTGGCATTTTGTCTTTCCCACTTACTGGCTCTTTCACCTTTTACTCCCTACCTTGCCTCTGTGGACATCTGTATGACACATGGCCCCACTGGTTGCATTCAAAATATTTAACCCTAGCTCCTGGGCATGCACCTGGACTAGTGGCTTCCCCTGCTACTGGCGGATTCTTTTGGGGCAGTCTGTGCTGCCCACCATGGGTTCCTTTAGACCCATGAGTAATACTGGGGGTACCTTTCTTGTGCAGGGATGACCTGCTTGCTAGGTATAGGTCTCCCTTCTTCCCCAACTCCTCTAAAGTAGCACACTGTCTATCAGCTAACCAGATCCTCATGTCCTCAGGCAAAGTGCTAAAGGCTTGTTCCCTTACCAAAAGGTCTGCCAGCCCTTCAAAAGTGGTGACCTAACATCCACTCACCCAGCTATGAAAATATGTGCTTAGTTCAGCAAGATATGCACATACGTTTTCATCTGCCTTGCAGCTATACTCACAAAACTTTTTCCTATACATTTCAGGTGTTAGGTTAAAACATTCCAACAAGTGTCTTTTTACAGCAGTATAATCAAAACAGTCAGTGTCATGCATTTTTGCTACAGAAGTAACAGTTTTACCATGGAGTAAGGGGGTCAGGAAACTTACCCAGAGCCCTTGGTCAACTTCATACTGTTTACATACCCGCTCAAACATATGAATGAAGCTATCAAAATTATCCCCCTCTTTAAACTGTGGAAGAAATTTTCTGAACTTTTGCGCTTCTGGGGTCTGGTTACTCCCTTCCCCATTACCTCCATGACTCTGGCAAAGAGTCAGCATTTCCCTCTCATGCCTCCTCTGCCGTTCATTTTCCTCAGCTTGTAGACTCCTCATTTTCTCGTCTGCTTCTCGTTCCATATGCCTGGCCTCCAACTCAAGTCTCTTTAGCTCCAGCTAGATTTTTAAGTCCACTGCAGAAAGGTTGAGCTGTTCATTCTCCGAGGATATTGTATCTCCACTGTCAGTCTGATTGTCCTTCAGGCAGCTGTTTTCTGATGCAGCTGTAACCAAGGCTGCAATCAGGTCTGCTTTAGTCAGGTTTCCATGCACTAGTCCCCTAGCCTGGCACATCTCCGCCAGCTGGCTCCTTGTCAGCTTTCCATATTCTTCTGCTGACATGCTGCCTGCTCACCCTAACTAACACTAAGCTAACAAAAGAAATAAAACAATTGTGATCTGAACTTTGAGTATACACTGTGTGGCTGTTTTAGAGTACAAAACACTTTTAGAGATCACTGTAGATAAGCTACAGGAATTCGCTCTACCCACACCACTACAAGCCAATTAGTGTGTGAAGTAGATCCCACCACTGTCCAACACTTATGATGACCATGCCCTTGCCCAGAAATCAAGGAGCCTCAATCCTCACCACTAACACCAGGGAGGTCATCTCCTAGAAGAGATGAAAGGATAACTAATACACACAGTAAAGTACAATCTCCCTTAAGAGCATACAGAGATCACAGTCAGTCTAGGGATGGTTGCTCCCTTGCTCTCCAGGTCCCCAATAAGACTTCCAACTGGCACATCTATAGGGTCCAGGTCTCAACCTAGCTGGGCAAGCTAAAACCTCCAGTACCCTCTCTGTCCAACCAGTGATTCTTGTCCCTGCCAAGTAGCTGACACAATACACACACACTTTGAGATAAGAATTTATACAACTTCAAAGACACTCAAGGGAAAGGCTGACACAGATTCTCCAGCTGTGCCCCTTTACCCAGACCATATGGTAGTAATCCCTGCCACCACCCAGCTAATAATATCAGCTACTAAAAGGCCCTTAAAAGGGTGCCCAATTATTACTGTGCAATATTAGTATCCAATGGTAATGTGACTATTCAGTCTAGGCTTATTGGAAGGGCTTAGACAATAAACTCCATAAATATATAATGTACGCTAAAGCATAATTTATCTCTACATAAACCAGCCACAGGTAGAAGGTTTTAAAAATATTTAATAATTAATAATTAAAACACAAGACAAAACTACTACACCACAGAGATATCTAAGAGTTCAGAGATCACACAGAAACTTAAAATAATACAGTAGGACAAGTCTGATTTCAAATAAAAATATCTAATTAATCTTTACTAGCTTTAACTATTCCTACAATAAATCACAGTGTTAAAACTTACATGTGAGCATAAGGCAGAGTGCTGAGATTGATATCCAAGATCAAAATGCTTCCAGTCTCTTGTGAGAAATAGTATTTAAACATTACTAACAAACATATCTCTAAGGCCCTCCCAAATTACATCATTTTGACACTTAGTCTGGAGTTCTCAGGCCACAAACTGCATTATTTAGCAATCTAACACCTGCTGAGAAACTTACAACAATACAAGGCATTTCACATATACAGTCTAGCAGAAACCAGAGCAATAAAGCACCTTCCGCATGTAAATTCTGGTTATAAACTTTAGCCTTAAAACAATGGGCATGAAACCTTCATCCAGCCACACTGGAGCTGAATTCTAACATGAAAGGGTCACAACGTGCTTCACTGGGCCAGTAGAGTGCAATGTTGTCACATATTTTGCAGTTCCACATTTCACAGTATTCTTTTACACTCAAGAAACATGCCTGCATTTTACATTTATTTATAAATGCCAGAATTAAATATCAAATTCTATTTGACTAGGCTTGCAACCTCGCCCATCTCTCCCCAATCATCACAATCACAAAGATGGAACATCAAAAAGAATATTAGTAAAGTAGAAGTTAAAAAAATAAAAGTTAAAGTTATGGAGTGCCTGCAAAGTGAATGATTTGGTGTCGAAGGTCTAACACAGGCTACATCACAGCATGAAGGTGTGAGTCCCCAAAGTAACGAGAAACAGGAAGCCCAGGAGATATCTGGAGAAGAAATATGGACATGGGAAAGAAAAGGAGATTTAATTTGGTGTAATTATAATTATGCAAACGAGAAAGCACAACTAACCAATACAAAAAGAGCAGCACCAAAGATAGTTGAAGAGAAATACAGGCAGAAGAATCTGGTCATTGAAAACTTTACAATACAAAAAATAAGAAGACAAAAATGAAAAGTAGAAAAGGAGATTAGTAATGGAGAAGTTAAAGAAATAGAAACTGAGGTTATGGAGTACCTGCAAAGTTAAGGATTCAGTGTAGAAAATCTAATTCAGAAAGTACCACAACATGATAGAGCAATGGACATCCAAATTAAGGGGAAACCAGTAGAATGGGAAGCAATTGGTCAGGTGGCATATCAAGATATTTTGGAGCCTTCTGCAGGAAATCAGTATAAACATTCACTTGAAGCTGGACAGCAAGGGAAGGAACAGGAACCTGTGGAAACTGTGATGCAGTCAATGTTGAGGAGTGACAGGCCAGTGAGTTGTCATATAACAGAGCAATGGATAGCACAGGATGAAATTGAAGAGAAGGGGCCACAGGAAGATGCTATAGAACTTTTTACAGAATGGTCACAGGAAATGGAAAATAAGAGATGTGCCCTCAGTTTGGAAGAAAATGAACTAAGAGAAGAGTTGCTTGCTTTAATAAACATGGATAGATATATTAAGATCAATGAGAGAAATAGACTGCAGAAGGTTAATAAAACCCAAAAAGTTAGAAGTCTGATAAAAGAAATGAATGCAGTAATTAGCACTGTCCATAGAGATCCATCCAATATAACAGAAGTAAACAGGATATATTATTGTGCTGCTAAATTAATAACTGATAAAGTTTTACCACAAGAACACAGGGCAGTGAGGGAAAGGAAGGGGAGAAATCGAATGCCGTCATGGAAATATCGGACAGAGAAAAATATAAAGTAATTAAGACAAGAAGTGTCACTGTTAGAAGACTATAGAAGAGGGAACAGATCAACAGAAAATACTAAGAAAGATAGATGCGATAAAAGCAATGTGCAGTATTAAAACAGACCAGGATTTATCATACATTATTGCAAATAACAGACTTCACAGGCAGAAAGAAGATACAAAGATAAATATAAAGCAAAAGTACACAATAAGCAATTTATTGATGACCTAAAATAGTTTTATAAAGAATAGGGAATAAGGTAAAAGGAATTGAAAGACTGCCAACAAAAAGATGAAATAGATACATTTGGAGAAGTATCTATGAAGATCCTCTGGAACATAACAAATATGCTAAATGGATAGAAGAAGTAAAAGAAAGAATAAGAAGTTTAAAGGTGCATGATATGAAATGGGATGAAGTAACGGCCAGAGAGATTGAACCAAATTTAAGAAAAGCCTCTAATTGCAAAACCCCAGGCCAGATCCAGTACCTAACTTTTGGTTAAAAGTATTAACATCTCTGCATGAAGATTTAGCCATGAGTAAGAACTGTTTATATGTGCACCCCGAACAGAAACTAACCTGGCTAGGGAAAAACAATGCTCCTACTTAAGAGTGAACCTGCAAGCTACCCTAAAAATTATAGACCAATAACTTGTCTTCCGACAACATATAAACTATACATGGGAATTGATGCTGACAGAGTTTATAGCCATTTAGAAGAAATCTTAATTATGGCAGTAAAACTAAAGGGCAATAAAAGAAAGTTATATGGAACAAAGGATCATTTGTTATTAAATAATGTCATAATGGAGAACTGTAAAAAGGGGAAGAATCTAAGTATGGCATCAATTAACTATAAAAAAGCATTTGATAGTATCCCACATTCATGGATAAAAGAGTGCTTAAATATGTATAAGATACACCCTACACTGATCAACCACATTACAGTGACTATGAAACAGTGGCAGACCACTTTGCAATTAAGCCATGTAAAGAACAGGTTATTATCCATAGAATAAAAATTCAAAGGGAAATATTCCAGGGTGACACTGTCACCATTGTTATTCTGCCTTGCCCTTAACCCATTAAGCTGTCTACTTAACAGATTAGATCATGGCTACAATTTGGATCCTAAAAAACAACAAAGTGCAAAGACATCCCATCTTCTCTTTGTTGATGATGTGAAACTGTATAGCTCATCAGATGAAAGCACAACTGCAAGCTGCCAAAACTTTTTCAGATGGTATAAGAATAACAAGAAAAAATAGGAGAATAAACTTCCACCAACTCAAAACCAGTAACAATCCAAAAGGTGCAATGAAGAGCTCTGAATGCAGGATGTAGTCAACCTTTTATTAAAATAAATGCTACAGCTTGTCACACATTTCCGTCTCCAAATAGACCATCAGAAATACAAAGCACATATCCTCAACTGTCTTAAATAATCCAATTTATTACAACCCTACCAATCAAGTTCTAAGCTTCATAAATATTAATACATGACATGAAGATATATAAAATGTCACCACAATCACTTATAAATACTGAATTACATATATTACATAAATACACATGATTAATATTGCTCATACCAATATAAATACATTTAAAAATTGCATAAAAAACTTATATGTAAAAAACAAACAAACAAAAAAAAAAAAAATATATATATATATATATATATATATATATGTATATATATAATAAACCAACTAAACCTAAAAAAACACATAGCTTCTATATGTGTTTATCTAAAGGCAATAACACCATCTACTGGTCAATATAAAATACCAAAAACCACACAGCAAACTACAAGTTATATTAAACTAGTCTAATACCATTACAGCTTTGCTGCTCTAAGTTTTAATAAGGGCACTATAGATAAATGCTCATTCAAGCCAGGATGTCTACTAGCATCTAAGGTGACCTGCCGAAACAATTCACAGTATTCAAGGCGGGTTTCCCAATGTCTCCCTCTAATACCCATAGGGATACTCTCAAGAACAAAAAAGCAAAACCTAGCTTGACTACATGTGTTAGTGTGTTTAAAAAGTGCATTTTTTATGTTTCTTGTCCTTATGTCATACATATGCTCATATATGCACCTCTTCAACTTTCGCTCAGTCTTCCCAATATAGAATGAACCACATTGTTTACATTCTGCAAGGTATACCACCCTTTCACTATTACAATTGTAATGTTCACTTGCCACCAACTTCTTACCCCTACTAACTAAGTGGATACTATCTTTGTTAGAAATAAATTCACATTGTTGACAACTTCCACACTCAAATGTACCTTTTTGCTTTCTACTAGAACGTCCCCTATCACCCTTATGGGACTCCAGAAGGCGTTTAAGATTTCTACCCTTTTTGTATATGAATTTTAAAGGTACTGTCTTTAAGAAGGGAAGATCTGTAAATTCCAGAAAACTTTCCCATTCCACTTTCAAAATATTATTCAAGCCAGTTTTATCAATATTAAACTCAGTAATAAATGCTCTGGTCATAGCCACCTTATTCACCACATTACTATTATCCTCTGTCTGTACTTTAAAATTTCCACCTAAAATGGGACAACATTTTCCTTCCCTGAAAGCAAGGACTTCAGCTTTAATATTTTGAATCACTTCTCTTGGATAACCCCTCTCCTGAAAGGACAATTGGAGAAATTCACATTCATCATCAAAATCTGAGTCCTGTGAGGTCATTCTACTTGCCCGGATAAATTGTCCTTTCACTATACTCTTTTTTTGAAAGAATGGGTGTGCACTGCTATAGTGCAGATAGGAGTTAGAATGTGTGTTTTTACGATACACTTTAGACTTAATACTTCCATTCTCCAATTTTTCAAGTGTCACATCTAAAAAATGCAAGGTATCCCTGGACATGGTATGGGTGAATTCAAGAAAGTCAGTGGTAGACTCAATATAATATAAAAACTCATATAGTCTAGATTCCATATCTACCCAAAAATACAAATATCATCCAGGAACCTAACATATTTCACCCAACAGTCCCTATAATCAGACTGAAGTATAAACAATTTCTCCCACCATGCCAGAACTATGTTAGCATAGGTGGGAGCACAGTGTGCACCCATTGCCACACCCTTCATTTGGTGAAAAATTCACCACCAAAGTATATAAAATTATTTTTGAGAACAGATTCCATCAGTGTTGTAATAACATGTAAATCATCTGAAGAAATATTAAAATCTTCAGTTAAAATTGCCTCCAACCAATTGAGTCCCATTGAGTGGGGAATAATAGAAAAATATCCTTGATATCTATGGTCATAAAAATAATATTTCCAAAATTACAATCTACCTCTATATTTTTAAGAAATTCCCAAGAATCTTTCAATATCTGAATTCTAGAACACCAAATAGATTTAAGCTTAACATCCAGATATTTCACCAGAGGTGCTGTTTTTGACCCTACCACTGACACTATGGGTCTCAAAGGTGGATCACTCAAGTCCTTGTGCACCTTCGGAATCCCAAATATAGAGGGAATAATAGGTCTATCATTACTAAGGAAACTATATGTGCCCCCAGTAATGTGGCCTTCCATCAACAGATCATACAAAACCATATCAATATTCCTATAGGCGATATTTATTTCATTTTTTAAAACCCTAGTGTAGGTGTCTATGTCGTCTAAAAGGTTAGACATTTTCCCTTCATACATAAGGGAATTCATAATAACAGCACCCCCTCCCTTATCTGGCTTCATAACTTGATCAAATTTTAACTTGTTAAGTATATCTCAATCATCTTTATTCAAGTCGAATACCCTATACCCTACATCATTATAATAATGTCTTATTTCCTTCTCAACCTTACACTCAAAATTCCTAAGTTGAGGATGTACAGGTGGGTTAAAAAGACTTTTACTTTTAAGATTTTGTGTTCCAGCACTTGTGTTTTGATCATAGGTTCATAGGTTCATAGGTAGGTACTAGGCTATTGGCCCAAGGGCCTACGTAAACCTAGCCAGCAAGGTAGCATAGCTTACGCCACCCAATAAAATTATTTTCCTGTGCCACTGTCCAGCAGAGACACAGAAGTGATCCCCGGGGTGTTTTTCCTATTTCTCATCCACTCATCAAGATTTTTCTTGAAGAGTGTTAATGAAGAACTTTACTTGACATAGATGGGTAACCTGTTCCAGATTATTGGAAGACTCTGGGACAGGAATCTATCTCTCCAGCATGTCCTGTGTATTGTGGTGACAAGGTTTAGGTCCCTAGAGCATGTAGCTTGGAGGGATTGGGATTTCTTTAGGGGTAGCATGTCCAACAGCTCTGGGTTTGACATAGCTTTATATATTAGGCAGAGATCACTTTGGAGTAGACAATATGCTACTGAGTAAAGCTGGAGTTTTTTGAGGCGGTCAGTGTAGGGCATTTGTTTGAGGCCAGTAATCCTCTTTGTGAGGTACTTCTGTGGCCTTTCCTGCTACTGCAGATGTCTTCTGTGGTGCATTCCAAAAGGGGCGTTGTACTCTATAATGGATTTAATAAGTGATGAGTAGAGGGGAACAATGACCTCTTTTTTCCTGGATGAGAACCCTTTTATGATGAGGTGTACCACGTAGAAGGACTCCCTGACTACTGTGGCGATGTGACTGTCAAAAGAGAGAGTACTGTCCACCTGGGTCCCAAGGTCTTTTATCATGCATTCGGTGTTAAGTAGATTGCTGCCTATGTGGTAGTTCATGAGTACAGAGTTTTTACCAAAGGGGATGACACTGCACTTTTTGGCATTGAGCTTGAGGCCATGGCTCTAACACCAGGCATCTGTCTCAGTGAGGCCCTTCTGTAGGATGTCCACTTCATTTGGGGACTTGACTATGGCTCCTAGTTTGCAGTCATCTGCAAACTTCATCAGCCAGAGGCCTTCTGTGTTAGCCTGTACTTCAGAGAAGTAGATACCAAACAGGAGAGGTCCCAGGACAGAACGCTGTGGCACGCCACTTGTCACCGCCTTGATATCAGATTTGGAGTCTGCACTTTTACAGTGTGGGTCATGAAACATAATTTCAAAGTTCATTTTTCTTATAAATAATTTTAAATCAAGAATGTATTTAGAAATATCACTCTCAACATGGGGCACACATTTAAACCCCTTAGATAAAAGTTTAAAAACCACAGCTGTTAATTCAAAATCTGAATAGTTAAAAATATTAAAATTTTCATAACTGTGTTTAAAACCTCCAAAATAATACCTTCACTCTGTGAACCACAGTTCGTAATGGAAATATCACAAGTACCTGGAATATCCCTCTGCCCCCCATTGTCGCCTACCCCCCTTTGCTCCCACCCCATAATTCTGATAATATTGGGGGGGTTCTTGATTCATAATCCTCTCAGACCTGCGAAGCAGGGGAAAGTGTAAAGGGTCATTAATAGAAACATCCATTTCATCAAAATGATCCCTATTAACATCAGATTGCACATTGTTCTACCCACTGTTATCATTTCCACTCCTGGCATACCCCACCCCTACATTCCTTCTAGGGTCTGGGTCGCAGGTTTCATTTTTATATTCTAACAAGTCCTTCTCTAGCGTCTTCATTTTCCTGCTAATATTAACCTTATATTTCTCTTCCACAGTGTCAGATACAGCAAAATATTTTTTTCTTTTCAGCATCTAATGTAAACATTAAATCTGAAGTAATGTGGTTATTCAACACTTCAATTCCTGCACGCAATTCACCAATAGTAATCTCATTTTGTTTAATAGTAACCTTCACTATGTCCAGCCCACACTTGTTAAAAATCTCAAGTAAATCATTATAACAATCAGTACCTTTCACAATGTTGTTAGGGTATTTTAAAATCATCAGACCTTTAGGAACAATCTCTTTTTTTACACAGTCACTTAGATAATCATTGTCAATATGTAATGCTTTGAATTTAGATAAAAGTTCAGACAATTTAGCCAAAGAGTTCTTATGTGTCCCTTTGCCCTTCATTCTCCAGGTTTTTGGTATTAGTTTCAAGTCTATTGAACTGATTGTGCTCCAGCCACAAATTAAAATCTTTAAATTTACCATTGCCTTTATAGGAAGAACTACAAAAATTGTTACAGTCACCTGCATTTCCTTGGCTTGCCATGTTCATTTGGCCAGCAGAAACATCACTGTCTGCAGTCAAAAACACTGCAGGAATCCCTAAATCATGCGTATCATGTCTTCCAGGTGTTTCATTTACCAAAGAAGCATCATTTTCCCCTTGGTTTCGGTCGTTCGCCTCTACACCACGCTGGTCGCCATTCACTAAACACTTTAAAACCTCCTGGTTTCCTGGTGCAGCATAACTACCAAGAATGCAGCCTAACGATTCGCTAATAGGCATCAAAAGGTCGACGAGCTGGGAGAGCTGTCCAATCAGCTTGTGAGTTTCTCCCAGATTGTCCATCCTCCCTTCCTAAGATCAGAGTAAGGTAAATGAGCTTTCCATATCTCCCAAAAGTCACAAATAATAAGAAAAAAATGGGAGAATAAACTTCCACCAACTAAAAGCCAGTAGCAATCCAAAAGGTGCAAGGAAGAGCTCCGAATGCAGGATGTAGTCAACCTTTTATTAAAATAAATGTTACATCTTATCATACGTTTTTGTCTTCAAACAGACTTCATCAGAAATACAAAGCATATATCCTCAACTGTCTTAAATAATCCAATTAATTACAAACCCACCAATCAAGCTCTAAGCTTCATAAATATTAATACATGACATGAAGATTGAATATTGGTATGAGCAATATTAATCATGTGTATTAATGTAATATATGTAATTCAGTATTGATAAGTGTGCAAAAGCAACATTTAAAGCAGAAAAACTGCGGCACTGGGAAAACATCAGTTTGGGACAAGAATGTGATATAAAAGAACTTGAGCAAGAGGGGGTGTATAAATATTTGGGAATTGAAGAGGGGTCAACAATAAAACATGAGCAATGTGAATAAAACTTAGTAAGGAGTACTTCAGAAGACTTAAATAAATCCTGAAAACAGCATTGACATCTAGAAACAAAATCTAAATATAAACCATTTTGCTCTTCCATTCCTAACTTAATGTTATGGAGTGACTGACTGGCCCCAAAACTTGCTGGATAGATTGGATAGGAAAACAAGAAGGATGGTTCATGCTCACGAAATGATTTATAAAAATCAGTGCATACCAGGATTATATAATCCCTGTTCTGAAGGAGGGATGGGCCTCCTTGAAATTGATTACATGTATAGATCTGCAGTTGTGGGACTCCACACATATCTGCTGAGCTCACAAGACCCACATGAAGTGAAAGTTTTGAAACATGAGGAGACTAATTCTAAGATGACTTCTCGGCTTAATTTAGCAGAAGCATATCAGAGTCAAGCAGGAATGGAAATTAGACTAGAAGTAGATAAAAATCAGGCAGCAACTGAATGTGCCAAAAAACAAAAGAAAGAATATAAGGCGAAGGACGAGATGAGAAGGCAAGAAATATGGAAAAAGCATAAATATAGCTGCAAGTATAGAAAACTTATGGAAGAACCCTATGCTTATCAGGAATGAATGCAGGAATGGTTAAGGAGAGGCAAATCCAAACTAAGAGATGAAAATTTAACATTGGCAACACAGGACACTAGGCTATATACATGCTGGTTCAAAAGTCCATTCAACATGTGGGAGAAACAGACAAATATAGGTTTTGTAAAATTGGAAACAGTTGCACACCTTGTTACTGGTTATGATATACAAATGGCAGAAGGACTGTGTACTGAAAGGCATAATAATGTGGCAAGACTGTTGCACTGGGGATTGTGCAAACATTATGGCACTGAAGTGGCTGAAAAACACTGGAAACATGAACCACAAAGCATCATAGAAAATGATGAACTTGATATCCCATGGGATCACCCATTACCAACAGTTAAAAAGATAGATGCTAGAAAACCAGATATAGCTGTCCAAGAAAAGAAGACAAAAGTAGCATTGATCATTGAAATCTCCACACCCAGTGACTACAGTGTCTTGGATACAGAGAGACACAATGTCATAAAATATCAGGATCTGCAAGGAGAAATGAGAGCAATGTGGAAGAAATATATCCAGGTAGTTCCATTAGTAGTAGGAGCAACAGGTCTTATAAAAGAGAATCTACAAGTGTATTTAATTTTTGTTAGCAATCCATGTAACCTCATATGAATTGCAGGATTCCTCGGCACAGTTCAGGTGCTGTGACAAGTACTTCTGGCTGACATCAAAGATTGTAACAATACTAATTTCATGAAATGTAATCGTACTTTGACTTAGGAATGAGGCTGATTCCCATCATAGTATTAGAAACCCAAAAGATTTGGAGAAATAAAAAAATAAGGAAATACATCAGTGACTGCAAAATACATCAGTGAGTACAGCAACTTGTACTGCATCGTTATACTGGCCATGCTCATAAGGAAGAACAGCAATGACTACAATAACATTACTACATCATAATACTGGGCATGCTTATAAGGAAGTACTGCGATGACTACAATAACATCTATGACATCATTATACTGGGCATGTTCATAAGGAAGTACAGCAATGACTACAGTAACATCTACTACATCATTATACTTGGCATGCGCATAAGGAAGTACATGGATGACTACAGTAACGTCTACTACATCATTATACTGGGCATGCCCATAAGGAAGTACAGCGATGACTAAATTGCATCCATTACATCATTATACTGGGCATGCTCATAAGGAAGTAGAGCAATGACTATAATAACATCTACTACATCGTTACACTGGGCACGCTTATAAGGAAGTACAGCAGTGACTACAATAACATCAACTACATTATTATACTGGGCATGCTCATAAGGAAGTAAAGTGATGACTACAATAACATCTACTAAATCATCATACTGGGCATGCTCATAAGGAAGTACAGTGATGACTACAATAACATCTACTACATCATTATACTGCGCATGCCCACAAGGAAGTACAGTGATGATGCAATAACATCTACTACATCATTATACTGGGCATGCTCATAAGGAAGTACAGAAATGACTACAGTAACATCTACTACATCATTATACTGGGCATGCTCATAAGGAAGTACAGCAAATACTAGAGTAATATCTACTACATCATTATACTGGGCATGCTCATAAGGAAGTACAGCAAATACTAGAGTAACATCTACTAGATCATTATACTGGGCATGCTCATAAGGAAGTACAGCGATGACTACAATAACATCTACTAGATCATTATACTGAGCATGCCCATAAGGAAATACAGTGATGACTACAATAACATCTGCTACAACCTTACACTGGGCATGCTCATAAGGAAGTACAGTGATGACTTTAATAACATCTACTACATCATTAAACTGGGCATGCTCATAAGGAAGTACAGAGATGACTACAATAATATCTCCTTCATCATTATACTGGGAATGCTCATAAGGAAGTAAAGCGATGAGTACAATAACATCTACTACATTATACTGGGCATGCTCACAAGAAAGTACAGAAATAACTACAATAGCATCAACTGCATCATTATACTGGGCATGCCTATAAGGAAGTACAGCAATGACTACAATAACATCTACTACATCATTATACTGGGCATTCCCATAAGGAAGTACAGCAATGACTACAATAACATCTACTACATCATTATACTGGGCATTCCCATAAGGAAGTACAGCAATGACTACAATAACATCTATTACATCATTATACTGGGCATGCTCATAAGGAAGTACAGTGATGACTACAATAACATCTACTACATCATTATACTGGGCAGGCCCATAATGAAGTACAGCAGTGACTACAATAACACACACTACATCATTATACTGGGCATGCTCATAAGGGTGAAAAGCAATGACTAAGATAACATCTACAAAATTATTATACTGAGCATGCTCATAAGAAAGTATAGAAATTACTACAATAACATGTACTATATAATTATATTAGGCATGCTAATAAGGAAGTACAGCAATGACTACAATAACATCTATGGCATCATAATACTGTGCATGTTCATAAGGAAGTACAGCGATAACTATAATAACATCTACTACATCTTTACACATCATTACACTGGGCATGCCCATAAGGAAGTACAAGGATGACTGCAGTAATGTCTACTACATCATTATACTGGGCATGCTCATAAGGAAGTATAGCAATGTCTAGAATAACATCTTCTACATCATTATTCTGGGCATGCTCATAAGGAAGTACAACGATGGTTACAATAACATCTACTACATCATTACACTGGGAATGCTCATATGGGAGTACAGCAATGACTACAATAACATATATGGCATCATAATACTGGGCATGTTCATAAGGAAGTACAGCGATAACTATAATAACATCTAATACATCTTTACACATCATTGCACTGGGCATGCCCATAAGGAAGTACAACGATAACTGCAGTAATGTCTACTACATCATTATACTGGGCATGCTCATAAGGAAGTACAGCAATGTCTAGAATAACATCTTCTACATCATTATTCTGGGCATGCTCATAAGGAAGTACAACGATGGTTACAATAACATCTACTACATCATTACACTGGGAATGCTCATTTGAGAGTACAGCAATGACTACAATAACATTTACTATATCATTATACTGGGCATGCTCATAAGGAAGTACAGCGATGACTACAAAAACATCTACTATATCATTATACTGAGCATGCTCATAAAGAAGTACAGCAATGACTACAATAACATCTACTACATCATTATACTGGGCATGCTCATAAGGAAGTACAGCAATGCCTACAATAACATTTATGGCATCATTATACGGGGCATACTCATAAGGAAGTACAGGGATGACTACAGTAAACATCTACTGCATCATTATACTGGGCATGCTTATAAGGAAGTGCAGCAATGACTACAATTGCATCCATTGCATCATTATACTGGGCATGCTCATAAGGAAGAACAGCAATGACTACAATAACATTACTACATCATAATACTGGGCATGCTTATAAGGAAGTACTGCGATGACTACAATAACATCTATGTCATCATTATACTGGGCATGTTCATAAGGAAGTACAGCAATGACTACAGTAACATCTACTACATCATTATACTGGGCATGCGCATAAGGAAGTACATGGATGACTACAGTAATGTCTACTACATCATTATACTGGGCATGCCCATAAGGAAGTACAGCGATGACTAAATTACATCCATTACATCATTATACTGGGCATGCTCATAAGGAAGTAGAGCAATTACTACAATAACATCTACTGCATCGTTACACTGGGCACGCTTATAAGGAAGTACAGCAGTGACTACAATAACATCAACTACATTATTATACTGGGCATGCTCATAAGGAAGTAAAGTGATGACTACAATAACATCTACTAAATCATCATACTGGGCATGCTCATAAGGAAGTACAGTGATGACTACAATAACATCTACTACATCATTATACTGCGCATGCCCACAAGGAAGTACAGTGATGATGCAATAACATCTACTACATCATTATACTGGGCATGCTCATAAGGAAGTACAGAAATGACTACAGTAACATCTACTACATCATTATACTGGGCATGCTCATAAGGAAGTACAGCAAATACTAGAGTAATATCTACTACATCATTATACTGGGCATGCTCATAAGGAAGTACAGCAAATACTAGAGTAACATCTACTAGATCATTATACTGGGCATGCTCATAAGGAAGTACAGCGATGACTACAATAACATCTACTAGATCATTATACTGAGCATGCCCATAAGGAAATACAGTGATGACTACAATAACATCTGCTACAACCTTACACTGGGCATGCTCATAAGGAAGTACAGTGATGACTTTAATAACATCTACTACATCATTAAACTGGGCATGCTCATAAGGAAGTACAGAGATGACTACAATAATATCTCCTTCATCATTATACTGGGAATGCTCATAAGGAAGTAAAGCGATGAGTACAATAACATCTACTACATTATACTGGGCATGCTCACAAGAAAGTACAGAAATAACTACAATAGCATCAACTGCATCATTATACTGGGCATGCCTATAAGGAAGTACAGCAATGACTACAATAACATCTACTACATCATTATACTGGGCATTCCCATAAGGAAGTACAGCAATGACTACAATAACATCTATTACATCATTATACTGGGCATGTGCATAAGGAAGTAGAGCAATGACTACAATGACATCTACTCAATTGTTACACTGGGCATGCTCATAAGGAAGTACAGTGATGACTACAATAACATCTACTACATCATTATACTGGGCAGGCCCATAATGAAGTACAGCAGTGACTACAATAACACACACTACATCATTATACTGGGCATGCTCATAAGGGTGAAAAGCAATGACTAAGATAACATCTACAAAATTATTATACTGAGCATGCTCATAAGAAAGTATAGAAATTACTACAATAACATGTACTATATAATTATATTAGGCATGCTAATAAGGAAGTACAGCAATGACTACAATAACATCTATGGCATCATAATACTGTGCATGTTCATAAGGAAGTACAGCGATAACTATAATAACATCTAATACATCTTTACACATCATTACACTGGGCATGCCCATAAGGAAGTACAAGGATAACTGCAGTAATGTCTACTACATCATTATACTGGGCATGCTCATAAGGAAGTATAGAAATGTCTAGAATAACATCTTCTACATCATTATTCTGGGCATGCTCATAAGGAAGTACAACGATGGTTACAATAACATCTACTACATCATTACACTGGGAATGCTCATATGGGAGTACAGCAATGACTACAATAACATCTATGGCATCATAATACTGGGCATGTTCATAAGGAAGTACAGCGATAACTATAATAACATCTAATACATCTTTACACATCATTACACTGGGCATGCCCATAAGGAAGTACAAGGATGACTGCAGTAATGTCTACTACATCATTATACTGGGCATGCTCATAAGGAAGTACAGCAATGTCTAGAATAACATCTTCTACATCATTATTCTGGGCATGCTCATAAGGAAGTACAACGATGGTTACAATAACATCTACTACATCATTACACTGGGAATGCTCATTTGAGGGTACAGCAATGACTACAATAACATTTACTATATCATTATACTGGGCATGCTCATAAGGAAGTACAGCGATGACTACAAAAACATCTACTATATCATTATACTGAGCATGCTCATAAAGAAGTACAGCAATGACTACAATAACATCTACTACATCATTATACTGGGCATGCTCATAAGGAAGTACAGCAATGCCTACAATAACATTTATGGCATCATTAAATGGGGCATACTCATAAGGAAGTACAGGGATGACTACAGTAAACATCTACTGCATCATTATACTGGGCATGCTTATAAGGAAGTGCAGCAATGACTACAATTGCATCCATTGCATCATTATACTGGGCATGCTCATAAGGAAGAACAGCAATGACTACAATAACATTACTACATCATAATACTGGGCATGCTTATAAGGAAGTACTGCGATGACTACAATAATATCTATGACATCATTATACTGGGCATGTTCATAAGGAAGTACAGCAATGACTACAGTAACATCTACTACATCATTATACTGGGCATGCGCATAAGGAAGTACATGGATGACTACAGTAACGTCTACTACATCATTATACTGGGCATGCCCATAAGGAAGTACAGCGATGACTAAATTACATCCATTACATCATTATACTGGGCATGCTCATAAGGAAGTAGAGCAATTACTACAATAACATCTACTGCATCGTTACACTGGGCACGCTTATAAGGAAGTACAGCAGTGACTACAATAACATCAACTACATTATTATACTGGGCATGCTCATAAGGAAGTAAAGTGATGACTACAATAACATCTACTAAATCATCATACTGGGCATGCTCATAAGGAAGTACAGTGATGACTACAATAACATCTACTACATCATTATACTGTGCATGCCCACAAGGAAGTACAGTGATGATGCAATAACATCTACTACATCATTATACTGTGCATGCTCATAAGGAAGTACAGAAATGACTACAGTAACATCTACTACATCATTATACTGGGCATGCTCATAAGGAAGTACAGCAAATACTAGAGTAATATCTACTACATCATTATACTGGGCATGCTCATAAGGAAGTACAGCAAATACTAGAGTAACATCTACTAGATCATTATACTGGGCATGCTCATAAGGAAGTACAGCGATGACTACAATAACATCTACTAGATCATTATACTGAGCATGCCCATAAGGAAATACAGTGATGACTACAATAACATCTGCTACAACCTTACACTGGGCATGCTCATAAGGAAGTACAGTGATGACTTTAATAACATCTACTACATCATTAAACTGGGCATGCTCATAAGGAAGTACAGAGATGACTACAATAATATCTCCTTCATCATTATCCTGGGAATGCTCATAAGGAAGTAAAGCGATGAGTACAATAACATCTACTACATTATACTGGGCATGCTCACAAGAAAGTACAGAAATAACTACAATAGCATCAACTGCATCATTATACTGGGCATGCCTATAAGGAAGTACAGCAATGACTACAATAACATCTACTACATCATTATACTGGGCATTCCCATAAGGAAGTACAGCAATGACTACAATAACATCTATTACATCATTATACTGGGCATGTGCATAAGGAAGTAGAGCGATGACTACAATGACATCTACTCAATTGTTACACTGGGCATGCTCATAAGGAAGTACAGTGATGACTACAATAACATCTACTACATCATTATACTGGGCAGGCCCATAATGAAGTATAGCAGTGACTACAATAACACATACTACATCATTATACTGGGCATGCTCATAAGGGCGAACAGCAATGACTAAGATAACATCTACAAAATTATTATACTGAGCATGCTCATAAGAAAGTATAGAAATTGCTACAATAACATGTACTATATAATTATATTAGGCATGCTAATAAGGAAGTACAGCAATGACTACAATAACATCTATGGCATCATAATACTGTGCATGTTCATAAGGAAGTACAGCGATAACTATAATAACATCTACTACATCTTTACACATCATTACACTGGGCATGCCCATAAGGAAGTACAAGGATGACTGCAGTAATGTCTACTACATCATTATACTGGGCATGCTCATAAGGAAGTACAGCAATGTCTAGAATAACATCTTCTACATCATTATTCTGGGCATGCTCATAAGGAAGTATAACGATGGTTACAATAACATCTACTACATCATTACACAGGGAATGCTCATATGGGAGTATAGCAATGACTACAATAACATATATGGCATCATAATACTGGGCATGTTCATAAGGAAGTACAGCGATAACTATAATAACATCTAATACATCTTTACACATCATTACACTGGGCATGTCCATAAGGAAGTACAACGATGACTGCAGTAATGTCTACTACATCATTATACTGGGCATGCTCATAAGGAAGTACAGCAATGTCTAGAATAACATCTTCTACATCATTATTTTGGGCATGCTCATAAGGAAGTACAACAATGGTTACAATAACATCTACTACATCATTACACTGGGAATGCTCTTATGGGTGTACAGCAATGACTACAATAACATTTACTATATCATTATACTGGGCATGCTCATAAGGAAGTACAGCGATGACTACAAAAACATCTACTATATCATTATACTGAGCATGCTCATAAAGAAGTACAGCAATGACTACAATAACATCTACTACATCATTATACTGGACATGCTCATAAGGAAGTACAGCAATGCCTACAATAACATTTATGGCATCATTATACGGGCATACTCATAAGGAAGTACAGGGATGACTACAGTAAACATCTACTGCATCATTATACTGGGCATGCTTATAAGGAAGTGCAGCAATGACTACAATTGCATCCATTGCATCATTATACTGGGCATGCTCATAAGGAAGTACAGCAATGACTACAACTACATCCATTACATCATTATACTGGGCATGACCATAAGGAAGTACAGCGATGACTGCAATAACGTCTACTACATCATTATTCTGAGCAGGCCCATAAGGACTTACAGTGATGACTACAATGACAAATACTACATCATTGTACTAGGCATGCCCATAAGGAAATACAGTGATGACTACAATAACATATGCTACAACATTACACTGGGCATGCCCATAAGAAAGTACAATGACTAAATTACATCCATTACATCATTACACTGGACATGCTCATAAGAAAGTACAGCAATGACTACAACAACATTTACTGCATCGTTACGCTGGGCATGCCATAAGGAAGTACAGTGATTACTATAATAACATCTACTACACCATTAAACTGGGCACGCTCATAAGGAAGTACAGAGATGACTACAATAATATCAACTACACCATTGTACTGGGAATGCTCATAAGGAAGTAAAGCGATGAGTACAATAACATCTACTACATCATTATACTGGGCATGCTCACAAGAAAGTACAGAAATGACTGCAATAACATCTACTACATCATTATACTGGGCATTCTCATAAGGACGAACAGCAATGACTACAATAACATCTATGAAATCATTATACTGGGCATGCTAACATGGAAGTACAGCAATGACTACAATAACATCTATGGCATCATAATACTGGGCATGCTCATAAGGAAGTACAGTGATAACTACAATAACATCTACTAAATCATTATAGTGGGCATGGTCATAAGGAAGTACAGCGATGACTACAATAACATCTACTACATCTTTACACATCATTATACTGGGCATACTCATAAGGAATTACAGCGATGGTTACAATAACATCTACTACATATTTACACTGGGCATGCTCATAAGGAAGTACAGCAATGACTGCAATAACATGTATTACATCATTATACTGGGCATACTCATAAGGAAGTACAGCGATGACTACAATAACATCTACAACATCATTACACTGGGAATGCTCATATGGAAGTACAGCAGTGACTACAATAACATTTATTACATCATTATACTGGGCATGCTCATAAGGAAGTACAGCGATGACTACAATAACATCTACTACATCATTATACTGGGCATGCTGATAAGGAAGTACAGCAATGACTAAAATAACATGTACTACATCATTATACTGGACATGCTGATTAGGAAGTACAGCAATGATTACAATAACATCTACTGCATCATTATACTGGGCATGCTCATAAGGAAGTACACTGATGACTACAATAACATCTATTACATCATTATACTGGACATGCTCATAAGGAAGTACAGCGATGACTACAATAACATCTGCTACATCATTATACTGGGCAAGCTCATAAGCAAGTACTCCGATGACTACAAAAACATCTAGGCCATCATTATACTGGGCATGCTCTTAAAGAAGTACAGTGATGACTACAGCAAGATCTACTACATCATTACACTTGGCATGTTCATAAGGAAGTTCAGCAATGCCTACAATAACATCTATGAAATTATTATACTGGGCATGCTCATAGGGAAGTACAGCGATGACTACAGTAACATCTACTACATCGTTATACTGAGCATGTACAAAAGGAAGTACAGCGATAACTACAGTAACATCTATTACATCATTACACATCATTATACTGGGCATGCTCATAAGGAAGTACAGCAAATACTAGAGTAATATCTACTACATCATTATACTGGGCATGCTCATAAGGAAGTACAGCAAATACTAGAGTAACATCTACTAGATCATTATACTGGGCATGCTCATAAGGAAGTACAGCGATGACTACAATAACATCTACTAGATCATTATACTGAGCATGCCCATAAGGAAATACAGTGATGACTACAATAACATCTGCTACAACCTTACACTGGGCATGCTCATAAGGAAGTACAGTGATGACTTTAATAACATCTACTACATCATTAAACTGGGCATGCTCATAAGGAAGTACAGAGATGACTACAATAATATCTCCTTCATCATTATACTGGGAATGCTCATAAGGAAGTAAAGCGATGAGTACAATAACATCTACTACATTATACTGGGCATGCTCACAAGAAAGTACAGAAATAACTACAATAGCATCAACTGCATCATTATACTGGGCATGCCTATAAGGAAGTACAGCAATGACTACAATAACATCTATTACATCATTATACTGGGCATGCTCATAAGGAAGTACAGTGATGACTACAATAACATCTATTACATCATTATACAGGCCCATAATGAAGTACAGCAGTGACTACAATAACACACACTACATCATTATACTGGGCATGCTCATAAGGGTGAAAAATAATGACTAAGATAACATCTACAAAATTATTATACTGAGCATGCTCATAAGAAAGTATAGAAATTACTACAATAACATGTACTATATAATTATATTAGGCATGCTAATAAGGAAGTACAGCAATGACTACAATAACATCTATGGCATCATAATACTGTGCATGTTCATAAGGAAGTACAGCGATAACTATAATAACATATACTACATCTTTACACATCATTACACTGGGCATGCCCATAAGGAAGTACAAGGATGACTGCAGTAATGTCTACTACATCATTATACTGGGCATGCTCATAAGGAAGTATAGCAATGTCTAGAATAACATCTTCTACATCATTATTCTGGGCATGCTCATAAGCAAGATGGTTACAATAACATCTACTACATCATTACACTGGGAATGCTCATATGGGAGTACAGCAATGACTACAATAACATATATGGCATCATAATACTGGGCATGTTCATAAGGAAGTACAGCGATAACTATAATAACATCTAATACATCTTTACACATCATTGCACTGGGCATGCCCATAAGGAAGTACAACGATGACTGCAGTAATGTCTACTACATCATTATACTGGGCATGCTCATAAGGAAGTACAGCAATGTCTAGAATAACATCTTCTACATCATTATACTGGGCATGCTCATAAGGAAGTACAGCAAATACTAGAGTAATATCTACTACATCATTATACTGGGCATGCTCATAAGGAAGTACAGCAAATACTAGAGTAACATCTACTAGATCATTATACTGGGCATGCTCATAAGGAAGTACAGCGATGACTACAATAACATCTACTAGATCATTATACTGAGCATGCCCATAAGGAAATACAGTGATGACTACAATAACATCTGCTACAACCTTACACTGGGCATGCTCATAAGGAAGTACAGTGATGACTTTAATAACATCTACTACATCATTAAACTGGGCATGCTCATAAGGAAGTACAGAGATGACTACAATAATATCTCCTTCATCATTATACTGGGAATGCTCATAAGGAAGTAAAGCGATGAGTACAATAACATCTACTACATTATACTGGGCATGCTCACAAGAAAGTACAGAAATAACTACAATAGCATCAACTGCATCATTATACTGGGCATGCCTATAAGGAAGTACAGCAATGACTACAATAACATCTACTACATCATTATACTGGGCATTCCCATAAGGAAGTACAGCAATGACTACAATAACATCTATTACATCATTATACTGGGCATTCCCATAAGGAAGTACAGCAATGACTACAATAACATCTATTACATCATTATACTGGGCATGCTCATAAGGAAGTACAGTGATGACTACAATAACATCTGCTACATCATTATACTGGGCAGGCCCATAATGAAGTACAGCAGTGACTACAATAACACACACTACATCATTATACTGGGCATGCTCATAAGGGTGAAAAGCAATGACTAAGATAACATCTACAAAATTATTATACTGAGCATGCTCATAAGAAAGTATAGAAATTACTACAATAACATGTACTATATAATTATATTAGGCATGCTAATAAGGAAGTACAGCAATGACTACAATAACATCTATGGCATCATAATACTGTGCATGTTCATAAGGAAGTACAGCGATAACTACAGTAACATCTATTACATCATTACACATCATTACACTGGGTATGCCCATAAGGAATTACTAGGATGACTGCAGTGACATCTACAAAATCATTATACTGGGTATGCTCATAAGGAAGTACATTGATGATTACAGTAACATCAACTACATCATTATACTGGGCATGCTCACAAGGAAGTACAGCAATGACTACAGTAACATCTACTAAATTATTATACTGAGCATGCTCATAAGGAAGTACAGTGATGACTACAATACCATCTACTACATCATTATACTGGGCATGCTCATAAGGAAGTACACCAATGACTACAATAATATCTACTACATCATTATACTGGACATGGTTATAAGTAAGTACAGTGATGACTGCAATAACATCTAGGCCATCATTATACTGCGCACGCTCATAAGGAAGTACAGCAATGACTACAATAACATCCACTGCATCATTATACTGGGCATGCTTATAAGGAAGTACAGTGATGTCTACAATAAAATCTACGACATCATTATACTGAGTATACTCATAAGGAAGTTCAGCGATGACTACAATAACATCTACTACATAATTACACTGGGCATGCTCATAAGGAAGTTCAGCAATGACTACAATAACATCTACTACATCATTCATTACACTGACCATGTTCATAAGGAAGTACAGCGGTAACTACAATAACATCTACTACATCATTACACTGGGCATTCTTATAAGAAATTACAGAGATGACTACAGCAACATCTACTACATCATTATACTGGGTATGCTCCTAAGGAAGTACAGCAATGACTACCATAACATCTAATAAATCATTATACTGGACATGCTGATATAGAATTACAGCAATGACTACAGTAACATTCATTGCATCATTATACTAGGCAGTCTCATAAGGAAGTACAGTACTGACTACAATAACATCTATTACATCATTATGCTGGGCATGCTCATAAGGAAGAACAGCGATGGCTACAATAACATTACTAAATCATTATACTGGACATGCTCATAAGGAAGTACAGCAATGACTACAATAACATCTATTACATCATTATGCTGGGCATGCTCATAAGGAAGTACAGTGATGACTACAATAACATTTATTACATCATTATACTGGGCATGCTCACAAGGAAGTACAGCAATGACTACAGTAACATCTTCTAAATTATTATACTGGGCATGCTCATAAGGAAGTACACCAATGACTACAATAATATCTACTACATCATTATACTGGACATGTTCATAAGGAAGTACAGCGATGAGTACAATAACATCTACTGCATCATTATACTGGGCACGCTCATAAGGAAGTACAGCGATGACTACAATAACATTTATTACATCATTATACTGGGCATGCTCACAAGGAAGTACAGCAATGACTACACTAACATCTTCTAAATTAGTATACTGGTCATGCTCATAAGGAAGTACACCAATGACTACAATAATATATACTACATCATTATACTGGACATGCTTATAAGGAAGTACAGTGATGACTACAATAACATCTATTACATCATTATGCTGGGCATGCCCATAAGGAAGTACAGCAATGACTACAATAACATCTACTACATCATTATACTTGGCATGCCTATAAGGAAGTACAGCGATGACTAAATTACATCCATTACATCATTATACTGGGCATGCACATAAGGAAGTACAGCGATGACTACAATAACATCTACTACATCATTAATCTGGGCATGCTCATAAAGAAGTTCAGCAATGACTACGATAACATGTACTATATCATTATACTGGACATGCTCATAAGGAAGTACAGCGATGACTACAATAACATGTACTACATTATACTGGGCATGCTCAAAAGGAAGTACAGCAATGACTACAGTTACATCTACTACATCATTACACTGGGCATGCTCATAAGGAAGTACAGTGATGACTACAATAATGTCTACTGCATCATTATACTGGGTATGCTCATAAGGAAGTACAGCAAATACTAGAGTAACATCTACTACATCATTATACTAGGCATGCTCATAATGAAGCACAGTGATGAATACAATATCATCTAGGCCATCATTATACTGCGCACTCTCATAAGGAAGTACAGCAATGACTACAATAACATCTACTGCATCATTATACTGGGCAAACTCATAAGGAAGTACAGTGATGTCTACAATAAAATCTACGACATCATTATACTGGGGATTTGTTTTTGTTTGGGTGGAGCATGTCCATCAATTCTGGGATGGACATGGCCTTGTATGTCAGGCAGAGATCACCTCTGAGTAAGCAGTATGCAACTGAGTACACCTGGAGCTTCTTCAGTCGAGCTGCATAGGGCATCTGTTTGAGTCCAGTAATCCTCTTGGTGACATACTTCTGTGGTCTTTCCAGCTGTTGCAGGTGTCTTGTAATGTACATCTGAAATGGGACATTGTACTCTATGATGGGTCTGATGAGTGATGGGTAGAGGGATGCAATAACCTCTTTTGTTCTAGATGAGAACCCTTTTGTGATTAGGTGGGCCACATAGAAGGATTTTCTAACCACCTTGGCAATATTATTATCAAAGGAGAGATTACTATCTACTTGGGTCCCCAGGTCCCTTATTACATTTTCTGTATTTAGGGGACTACCACCATGCACATTGTTGTAGTGTAAGTGATAGGTAACTGTTTCACAGTATGGTGTAATGATGACAATCACACTTAGGAAACAGCAATTCAGGCTAATTCTATGCAAACAATAATCATTTATTGTGTTAATTTGAAAATTTCCTTGTGCTTTAGCAATTTGCAGTGTAAATTATAAACAGGTCAAACATATGAAAGTGCACTGCTTAATGCCTTCAAGTATGTGTGCAAAGGTCCCTTCCCTTGCTACATCATTTGCAAGTTTAATGTGTTAGAGTGCAGACATATATTTACTTGATGAGGTATTATGCTAGCATCATGGTTAACTCATCATATCTTGAGTGCAACAGTCCATTAAAACATGCAAAAGTAATACAAGAAAATGACATAACTTTCTTTTTGTGAAAATTATGTCCTGAAGTGTATTGCTAACAAGCTCCTCTACATGACTGATGGCAAAGCATTAGCACATGCAAGATTATATTTTAAGCTTTAAACTTAGAACAAGATTAAATAGTGCATTACTCCATGACAACTGTTACATAAATAAAGAGTACAGATATAGAAACAGTTCTGATTCTGATCTGATTCAGAGCGGATATGTGCTATATTAATGGTACCTGTGTCATGATTTACGCATTTGTCATGATAAGTGCATTAAAGTACTTGTATGTATAATACAATTGCACAGTTAAAGACCCCTCATATCTGGTGACTGCCATCTATTTGAGGCATGTTTTATTGCTTATTATGCAATTGTATGTGTTTGTATGATGTCACTGCGTATGATAGTCACTACATGATATCATACATGCTGGTGCCATAATTAAAATGCTTCAAAACATGCATGAAATGCAAATTAATTCACCTTGCACCTTATGTGTATATAGGAGCAATAGTTTAATATGTCCCTAGTATAATATCCTTGTTAACACATACAGTCTTGATTGTACCAAATAGCTTGCACTTATTTTTGGGAAGGTATGGGCATTTCTGGACTGATTTTGACACATATAAGGGACCAAACATGTTAATGCTGTTGAAATCATGGATGTATGTATACATCCATATGTCAACTATTAATGAGAAATTATAATGTTCAATAATTGTTGACTTGATGCTGGATTTAGACACTTAATAATCCACACAGACAGTCTAGAGATGCAATCAGTTTGTGATCACACCACCAAAGAAAGGCAAATGTGGGGTACCAAAACCCAGACACTTTAAGTGACTATGGAAACACTATAAAGCAAGGAAGTCTGTATGCAGCATACTTCCTAACTGTAGTTACAGTTGTAACATCCCCTATGGTGTACATTAAACTCTGCAACCTGTTCAACATATGATAATAACTGTCTCCTCATAGTGCTGTCAGACTGTCGTTCCATAGCACAGTGATGATAAACACTGTAGCAAGCAAGTCAAATACTAATGTGACCAAAGGCAAAAACTCACCAGTTTTCAATAAGCTGTGAACTGCCATTTACTACCAGTTACAGTTGCTGCTCAGTGCCAGGCATTGCGCAAATGTGGGTGACAAAGATTGATAACACACTAGGTGGCTAGAGAGACAGAGAGCTAGGAAGATAAGGAGAGAGGCATATCATTATTTTTATCTGAGGGACATTTCGGGCCAAGCTGTGTTTTAATCTGAGGCTTGTCACATTACTAAGTTTGTCATGTTGTGTACAATAAATTATTTCCAATATGGAGCAAGCAGGGATAGGGGAGTAGAAACACGATTAAGACATAATCAGGATAATGGTGGGTTAATAACATATGTAGCCAACAGTTACACACAGAGTAATAAAAATAAACATTAAATAATGCTTGACATGCTTCTGGATTCAGACCATATGCATAAAGTAGTCCAGAGGCATGAGCATTATCTCAAAAAACCACATATGAGCTCATATTTCATTAACTTAAAATCACACATTTGGTGGCACAGTGTCAAAATATTGAAGCAAGGGATAATGTAGACATCAGTGTAATGAAAAATAAAGCAGATCATAAGGGGTACAGTGCATCCATCAGACTATAAACTGTGTATGCATAACAGCCTCACAACAGTGCTATCATTCTGTAATTCTAAAGCACAGCAGGGCTAAGCACATTTGTATGAAGATAACATTACTAGTGCAGTTATAGGTAAAGTCTTCCATTTTTGCTATAGGATGTGAATCACTATTTGCCATCACTCAGGATTAGTGCATGATCCATAGGATGTGAATCACCATTTGCCATCACTCAGGATTAGTGCATGATCCATAGGATGTGAATCACCATTTGCCATCACTCAGGATTAGTGCATGATCCATAGGATGTGAATCACCATATACCATTATTCAGGATTAGTGCATGGTCCATATGATGTAAATCACCATTTGCCATCACTCAGGATTAGCGCATGATCCATAGAATGGGAATCACTATTTGCTATCACTCCTGATTAGTGCATGATCCATAGGATGTGAATCCCCATTTGCCATCACTCAGGATTAGTGTGTGATCCATAGGATGTGAATCACCATTTGCCATCACTCAGGATTAGTGCATGATCCACAGGATGTGAATTGCCATCACTCAGGATTAGTGCATGATCCATAGGATGTGAATCAACATTTGCCATCACTCAGGATTAGCGCATGATCCATAGGATGTGAATCAACATTTGCCATCACTCAGGATTAGTGCATGATCCATAGGATGTGAATTGCCATCACTCAGGATTAGTGCATGATCCATAGGATGTGAATCCCCATTTGCCATCACTCAAAATTAGCGCATGATCCATTGGATGGGAATCACTATTTGCTATCACTCAGGATTAGTGCATGATCCATAGGATGTGAATCAACATTTGCCATCACTCAGGATTAGTGCATGATCCATAGGATGTGAATCCCCATTTGCCATCACTCAGGATTAGCGCATGATCCATAGGATGGGAATCACTATTTGCTATCATTCAGGATTAGCGCATGATCCATAGGATGTGAATTGCCATCACTCAGGATTAGTGCATGATCCATAGGATGTGAATCCCCATTTGCCATCACTCAAGATTAGCGCATGATCCATAGGATGTGAATCCCCATTTGCCATCACTCAGGATTAGCACATGATCCATAGGATGTGAATTGCCATCACTCAGGATTAGTGCATGAGCCATAGGATGTGAATCAGCATTTGCCATCACTCAGGATTAGTGCATGATCCATAGGATGTGAATCCCCATTTGCCATCACTCAGGATTTGCGCATGATCCATAGGATGGGAATCACTATTTGCTATCACTCAGGATTAGTGCATGATCCATAGGATGTGAATCAACATTTGCCATCACTCAGGATTAGTGTGTGATCCATAGGATGTGAATCCCCATTTGCCATCACTCAGGATTAGCGCATGATCCATAGGATGGGAATCACTATTTGCTATCATTCAGGATTAGCGCATGATCCATAGGATGTGAATTGCCATCACTCAGGATTAGTGCATAATAATGCTGCTCAATGCCAGAAGTCTAAATCTCAAGATGCAGGCTCTCGAAGCACTCCTCAGTATAGAGAACATCGGTGTCTGCGCTGTAACCGAGACCTGGTTCAAGGTTCCTGAGAGCACCCCAGTGCTACCAGGCTTTACCTCGTATCATGCTTTTCGGCCCCAAAACCCGGGCCGAACCACAAAGGGAGGGGGAGTGTCCATATTCATCAAGGATGCCCACACCTCCAGGTTAGTGGCGACCTATGAAGCATCGGAGACCATCCAAGTGCAGCTAACCATAGGCAAAACTGCTATACAACTGGTTGCATGTTACAGACCACCCTCCCAATCTCAGGAACCCCACTCAGCCTTCTTGAAGACATTGGAAGATATGAATGTCTCACCAAATACCATCATATTGGGAGACTTCAACTACCCTAACATAGACTGGGTATACTATTCTAGCCCTAACACCCTAGCCCAAAGGTTCCTGGAATTCATAAACTCAAATGCAATGGAACAGCTAGTCACCTCTCCCACAAGGGGGGATAATATACTAGACCTGATCATCATAAACATGGGGACAAAATGCTCCACACCGGAAGTATTCCCCTCACAGGTGAGATCTGACCACAAACTAATCACCCTGGATATACATTTACCACCTCCACCCCCAGCACAAAAGACTACAGTGAGAAACTTTTCAAAAGCCAACTTTACATTTCTCAAGACTGTGATGGTACCATTTAAGCCCACAGGGCTGACCACAAACTAATCACCCTGGATATACATATCCCACCTCCACCCCCCAGCACAAAAGACTACAGTGAGAAACGTCTCAAAAGCCGACTTTACACTTCTCAAGACTGTGATGGTACCATTTAAGCCCACAGGGCCAATGGAAACCACATCCCACAATGCTGAATCCTACACAAATGCTTTCTATGGACATCTCCAAGAATTCATGGATCGTGCAATCCCAAATAAAACCAAGACCCTCTCCACCAAAGGAAAGCATCCCATCTGGTGGACCCCAGCCATAAAGAAATTGTATAACAAAAGAAGGAAGCTACTGCAAGACAGAGCAAAATCCCATAAAGGGAAGGCATCTCTGATCAGCACTAGTAGAAAGCTACGTTCTCTCATAAAAACATCCAAGGCCAACTTTGAGAGAAAAATCACCAAGGACACTAAAGATAACCACAAGGCATTCTTCAGTTATGTTAGAAACCTGGGCGGAAACCCTCAGATATGCTCAGAGTTAGTACACAATGACAAAAAATTTACCGAACCCAGAGATATTGCCAACATTCTGGCAGACAGGTTCAGTGCAAATTTCTCCCCTCCCTCACCTCCAAAAGAAGAAATACTCATCCCAGATGAATGTAACCTTCCTGTCATCTCTGATGTCCAGGTGAGAACCGCCCTCAGCAAAGCAAAAAACACAGCATCTATGGGACCTGATGGTATCCCTGGCTGCGTGATATGTGAACTCCAAGAGGAGCTAAACCCACATATAAAAATGTTATTTAACCTTAGCCTTACTACAGGATATGTACCTGAACACTGGCGTACAGCAAAAGTGGTCCCACTCCACAAGGGAGGCTCCACTACAGACCCTGGGAACTATCGCCCCATAAGCTTGACCAGCCTGGTTTGCAAAGCTATGGAAAGTATTATTATGGAACTCATAAACAACAACATTGGGGACCAACAGACACTTGATCCCACCCAGTTCGGCTTTGTAAAGGGCAGGTCCTGCCTTTTGAACCTGGTTGACTTTTTCAAAACAGTCACTAGAGCCATTGATGAGGGCAAGGCAGTCCATACAGCCTACCTGGACTTGGTTAAAGTCTTCGACACAATACCCCACTCGGGGAACATAGATAAGCTAAACAGCTTAAATGTAAATCCATATGTCACAAGATGGGTTGCAAACTGGCTAAAGAACAGAACCCATAAAGTCAAGATTGCGGGAGCCATGTCAGACTCAAAGCCAGTCACAACTGGTATCCCACAGGGCTCTGTCCTGGGACCCCTCTTGTTCGGGATTTACTTCTCAGATGTGAAAGCAAACATGGGAGGGTTGTGGCTGACAAAGTTCGCAGATGACTGCAAACTAGGCACCATAGTCGATACACCAGCTGACACATACATCCAACAGGAAGGCCTCATCAAAACGGACAACTGGTGCCGGAATCATGGCCTTAAACTGAATGCCAAGAAATGTATAGTCATCCCCTTTGGGAAAAACAAAGTACCCACAAATTATCACATAGACAGTAACCCACTGAGTACCAAAAAAGTACTAAATACACAAGATTAGCATGAACTGTTGAAAACACAAAAAGCGAAGGAGCAAACACAAAAAACTGCTTTAACTACTTGACCAAATTTATTGTAAGCACTTTCGGAAAACCAAATAGCTTTCCTTCTTCAGACAAACGTCATTTAAAAATCAAACCTATATATACTTTAACCTAATAACATAATAATCAGCTTAATTGCAATTACATATTTAAAGCAACATACCATCTATAAAAATCTTTCCCTACAAAAATGAACTTTAAAAAGCAATGCAGTAACCATTATATAAATATAAAAATAAAAATAAAAATGTTATATTTACATTTACAAGCACAACCATAACAGCCCTACTTAGATATATAAGTTTTAAATTAAAATAAATAATTTTTCATGTTACTATCTTCTCAGTGCAATATATTTTAACACACAACGAACAGATGTGTATTCATTAAGACCAGGAAATAAATGTGCTGCAGTTCTAATCTGCCAGAAAAGTTCTTCATTTTCTAACAGTATCTGCCAAGGTCCTACTCTAATGTCGTCATTTATATGCTTCAAAACCATAAATTTAAAATTATGATCAGAGTATTCACCAATATGTTGTGCTAGAGCATTTGTTAGATCTTTTTTGGAAATGGCATATGTGTGTTCATAAATATGCTGTTTTAACTTTCGCTCCGTCTTACCAATATAGAAAGCTACACATTTTTGGCAGTTTGCCACATAAACCACTGATTTGGTATCACAATTAAAATTCCCAATAATTTTATAAATCCTGTCATTTATGGTAACATTAGCACCAACATTAATTAAACTACATTGGCGACAAGCACCACATTTTGTCATCCCACAACATTTTTTGTTTGTATTAATGTTATATCCCCTACTTTCTAGCAATGTTTTCAAATTAATGCCACGCCTATATGTTATTTTGGGTTTTAGCCCAAATTTGTTGAGTAGCTCTTTATCCTCTAAGATTAACGCCCAGTTTTTATATAAGATATTTCTAATAAGTACATGATCTAAATTAAAAGTACATAGAAAACTGGTTCTAAATCCTGAGGTATTAACATTATTTACTCCTGTTCTGCAATTATCAGACACAGTATTATAATCTCCACTTTGAACAGATAGAATCGGTTTAAAATGACCAATTTCACATTTATGCATAACCTCAAACGTAACCTCAACCATCAAAGAGTCAGGATAACCTCTGTTAGTAAACATGGAGGACAAGTTGTTACATTCATCAATAAAATCACCTATATCAGTTGTCATCCTAGCTGCTCTTACCATCGGCCCTTTAACTATTGCTTTTTTCTGATGGTAAGGATGACAACTGCTAAAGTGCAAAAAAGCATTTGAATATGTCGGTTTCCTATATATGACACTTTTATATCTACAGTTGGAAATATCTTTCTGTAGCATAATGTCAAGAAAATTAATCTTAGCATATTGAATATCATATGTAAATTCAAGAAATTCTGTTAACTCGGAAATTCTAGAAATAAATGTAGTGACAGCTTCCTTTGAACCTTTCCATAATATGAATATGTCGTCCTGATATCTAGTATACCAGGTGACATTGGTTTCAAATAATGGTTCTTTAAAAAGTAATGAATTTTCCCAGTGTGCCATGATGCAATTCGCAAAGGCACTGCCACATGGTGAACCCATGGCGACACCTGAGGTTTGCAAGTAAATGTTACCATCAAACACTAGAAAATTATAAGTCAATACTAGTTCTAGTAAAGTTTCGACCAGATAAAGGATGTCATCACTAACTTTCCTAATTAACAAGAATTCCCTAATCCATTCTAATCCTAATTTTTGTGGTATGACCGTATACAGGTCTCTTACATCTATTGTAAGAAAAGAATAATTAGGATTGTAGGGAATGCTGTTAATGTTATGTAGGAAACTCCATGAATCCTTACAGATCTGTGGTTCATGTCCAATGAAAGGTTTAAGAACACTATCTATGTATTTAGCACACGCATGAGTAATTGACCCCCTCCCGTCCACAACTGATCTGAACGGAGGGTCATCCACAGATTTATGAATTTTTGGTGTGCCAAAAAGTGCTGGTAATTTAGGAGCAGAAATATTCAAGTATCTATGTAGGTCAATATCTATAAACCTTTCTAAAAAGAGGTCTTCCAAAACACCTCTAATCTTGTAATATGCAATATTGACCTCATTGATACTTGACAGCCTATAAAACTCAGTATTAAGTTGTTCCATCATTTTCGTCACATATACTTGTTGGTCCATGAAGACCAATCCCCCACCCTCATCAGGTTTCATAACCCTGATATTGCATTCACCCAACACTTGAATAAAATCTCGTTGATCTTGGGGATATAACATTAATACAAACAAAAAATGTTGTGGGATGACAAAATGTGGTGCTTGTCGCCAATGTAGTTTAATTAATGTTGGTGCTAATGTTACCATAAATGACAGGATTTATAAAATTATTGGAATTTTAATTGTGATACCAAATCAGTGGTTTATGTGGCAAACTGCCAAAAATGTGCAGCTTTCTATATTGGTAAGAAGGAGCGAAAGTTAAAACAGCGTATTTATGAACACACATATGCCATTTCCAAAAAAGGTCTAACAAATGCTCTAGCACGACATATTGGTGATTACTCTGATCATAATTTTAAATTAATGGTTTTGAAGCATATAAATGACGACATTAGAGTAGGACCTTGGCAGATACTGTTAGAAAATGAAGAACTTTTCTGGCAGATTAGAACTGCAGCACATTTATTTCCTGGTCTTAATGAATACACATCTATTCGTTGTGTGTTAAAATATATTGCACTAAGAAGATAGTAACATGAAAAATTATTTATTTTAGTTTAAAACTTATATATCTAAGTAGGGCTGTTATGGTTGTGCTTGTAAATGTAAATATAACATTTTTATTTTTATTTTTATATTTATATAATGGTTACTGCATTGCTTTTTAAAGTTCATTTTTGTAGGAAAAGATTTTTATAGATGGTATGTTGCTTTAAATATGTAATTGCAATTAAGCTGATTATTATGTTATTAGGTTAAAGTATATATAGGTTTGATTTTTAAATGAAGTTTGTCTGAAGAAGGAAAGCTATTTGGTTTTCCGAAAGCGCTTACAATAAATTTGGTCAAGTACCGAAAAATAATCAGAGACCTGGGGACCCAAGTTGATAGCGACCTCTCATTTGACACCCACGTTGCCAAAGTGGTTAGAAAGACTTTCTACCTTGCCCACCTTATCATGAAGGGGTTCACATCCAGATCAAAGGAGGTCCTTGTGCCCCTGTACTCTTCCCTTATCGGGCCCATGATTGAGTACAATGCCCCATTTGGTATGTACCTCACCCGGCACTTACAACAGTTAGAGAGACCCCAGATGTACCTCACCAAGAGGATCAAGGGTCTCCAACATATGTCATATGCTGCCAGGCTAAAGAAACTCCAGCTCTATTCAGTAGCATACCACATGCTCAGAGTTTATCTGTGCCTGATGTACAAGGTCATGTCCAACCAGGAATTGATGGACATGCTCCACCTCAAAAAATCCAAATCCATAAAAACCATGAGAGCCAAAGATTTAAACCTCAGTACAAACATGAATAGAACATGCTGGAGGGACAGATTCATAACTCAGAAGCTTCCCATACTCTGGAACAGAATCCCAGTCCATGTTAGGCAGACCCCCTCACTGACTCTCTTCAAGAGAAATCTTGATGAGTGGATGGGAGATCGTAAGTTTACCCCGGGGGTCACCCCTGTGTTGTTACTTGACAGAGGCACCGTAAACTAATGTTAATAAGTAAGGGGGTGTTCAATGTGTCACTACTATACAAAGGCCCAGTATTCTAAATCTATTCTATACACCTTGGTTCCACTACATGGGGTGGCGAAAGCCACATCTCTAGGGCTAGGCTTGCAAATGCCCCAGGGCAGATAGCCTAGTACTAAACTATGAAACTATGAAACTATCCATATAATGTTAATCACCATTTGCCATCACTCAGGATTAGCACATGAGCCATAGGATGGAAATCACTATTTGCCATCACTCAGGATTAGTGCATGATCCATAGGATATGAATCACTGTTTGCCATCACTCAGGATTAGTACATGATCCATAGGATGTGGATCACCATTTGCCATCACTCAGGATTAGTACATGATGCATAGGATGTGGATCACCATTTGCCATCACTCAGGATTAGCACATGATCCATAGGATGTGAATCACTATTTGCCATCACTCAGGATTAGTGCGTGATCCATCGGATGTGAATCCCCATTTGCCATCACTCAGGATTAGTGCGTGATCCATAGGATGTGAATCACCTTTTGCCATCACTCAGGATTAGCGCATGATCCATAGGATGGGAATCACTATTTGCTATCACTCAGGATTAGTGCATGATCCATAGGATGTGAATCACCATTTGCCATCACTCAGGATTGGTGCGTGATCCATAGGATGTGAATCCCCATTTGCCATCACTCAGGATTAGCGCATGATCCATAGGATGTGGATCACCTTTTGCCATCACTCAGGATTAGCGCGTGATCCGTAGGATGTAAATCACTATTTGCCATCACTCAGGATTAGTGCGTGATACATAGGATGTGAATCCCCATTTGCCATCACTCAGGATTAGTGCGTGATCCATAGGATGTGAATCACCTTTTGCCATCACTCAGGATTAGCGCATGATCCATAGGATGGGAATCACTATTTGGTATCACTCAGGATTAGCGCATGATCCATAGGATGGGAATCACTATTTGCTATCACTCAGGATTAGCGCATGATCCATAGGATGGGAATCACTATTTGCTATCACTCAGGATTAGCGCATGATCCATAGGATGGGAATCACTATTTGCTATCACTCAGGATTAGTCCATGACCCATAGGATGTGAATCACCTTTTGCCATCACTCAGGATTAGCGCATGATCCATAGGATGTGAATCACCTTTTGCCATCACTCAGGATTAGTGCATGATCCATAGGATGTGAATCCCCATTTGCCATCACTCAGGATTAGTGCATGATCCATAGGATGTGAATCACCATTTGCCATCATTCAGGATTAGTGCATGATCCATAGGATGTGAATCACCATTTGCCATCACTCAGGATTAGTGCATGATCCATAGGATGTGAATCACCTTTTGCCATCACCCAGGATTAGTGCGTGATCCATAGGATGTGAATCAACTTTTGCCATCACTCAGGATTAGTGCGTGATCCATAGGATGTGAATCACCTTTTGCCATAATTCAGGATTAGCACATGAGCCATAGGATGTGAATCACTATTTGCCATCACTCAGGATTAGCGCTTGATCCATAGGATGTGGATCACCATTTGTCATCACTCAGGATTAGCGCATGATCCATAGGATGTGAATCACCATTTGCCATCACTCAGGATTAGCGCATGATCCATACAGTGTGAATCACCTTTTGCCATCACTCAGGATTAGCGCATGATCTGTAGGATGTGAATAACCATTTGCCATCACGCAGGATTAGCACATGATCCATAGGATGTGAATCACCATTTGCCATCACTCAGGATTAGCGCATGATCCATAGAATGTGAATCACTATTTGCTATCACTCAGGATTAGCGCATGATCCATAGGATGGGAATCACTATTTGCTATAATTCAGGATTAGCGCATGATGCCAGTCCCAACAAAAATGATGAGGACCAGAACTGAAGGCATTTTTATAAGCCATCTCTTTCTATTTTTGACCCAATTAAACATGTGAAACTGGGATTGATAGGACAGTAGTGAACATGAGAGGCAAACAGAGGGTAGGATACAAGTGAAAGAGTAAAAGAATGTGCAGGATGAGTGTGGAAAAGTACCATAGCTATCCACTTCTTCACAAGATTAATGTCTACTTGTATCAAGAATTTCATACATTTGGATAGTCTAAATACTGTTGTATGACCAATTGGCGAAACTCAAGTATGTCAATCAGACACATTGACAAAGTGGAGAGCTATGCAAGGATTGTATTTTTTTTTTTTTTTTGTGGAACAGGTGCCCATTTTTAAGGGACGAGTGTTGAGGAAGGTGTTTGGGAAAAAGAGGGTAAGGTAGGTCAGGTAAGTTAAAACATATTTGGATATGTGCCATACATACTTAATATGACATACTGTCCTACTCACCTAATGATTCTATGTGATGTCATATCTTTAAATAACTATTGTGCAGATTATACATATGCAAATGTAGTTTAAATTGACTATCTTATTATCCTTAACATTTTTACACAGATTATAGTTGACTTGTTTAGCAATCAATACACAAAGAGTTGTCTTGCAAATTAAATTTGTAATGGTCTGTTTTAATTCATGATATATTTCTAATCGACAATTCAGTTACACTATTTATTCTGATCCATTCATTAAAATCAACAACACACCTGTCTCACAAGTCTCATTTGTGTTACTGATGGCAGCCCAAATTAAAATGTTGAGTTTTGCCTTCAAACTTAAACTGACAGTGTCTGTAAACAATAAATGAAGTGCACATACAGAAACAAAAGAAGTGAGCAAAGATTATATCCGAATCCAGATATGGATGTTCTATGGATATGGATAAGATTATGTACTTCATGTTCTATATGACACTTTCTCTCGCTATGAGCAATATTGTTCATGCTACGTATTGAATTTTTATGCATTTCTACTTGTACTCTCAACACCTTGATTCTAGGCTGTTTTTCTTTTCTGTAATCTGCATTATGGAGCTTTTTTCCCCGGGCCTCCATTGAAAATGGGCTCTCAGAGCCCAGTGAACTTCCACAGTAATCAAATTGGAAATAAATAAATAAATAAATAGACCATATATCTAGGAACGTCCCCAGCACTCATGCCATTTACCTGATACTTTCAGTCTTTTAACACTGTTTCCCACATGGTAACTTGCATTTCTGTTGCACATCCTCAGCCCTTCTGGTAATTACACTTCTTGACAAAGTAGCCACTCAAGAGATTACAGAAGCTCATTTTTGACACACCATATACAAGTAAGAATTACATCTTTTTAAAGGAATGGTGTTGCTGTCATTATTACTATTCCAGAGATAATACACTGCGGTGGTGGTGCTGCGGTAGCGTTGTCGCCTTACAGTAAGACGTTGTCCTGTTCGATTCTAAGCTATAGCGTCTTCTGTGTGGAGACATGCGTGAATGGGCGTACCTTCGTTGAAGGTTGTGCATCAGGGCCGGCAACTCGGCACGTAAAAATCTACTGACAATCATTAGCAGACCTGAGTTCCGCTGTGGCGACCCCTAACCAGGAAAAGCCGAAAGACACAACAACATTACTATTCCAGAGATAAGGATAACTAATCCAGAATATAAAGATTTCAACATTCGTCATGTTACTGATTTTATTTACTCACACTTTAGTAAATGTCATATTTTTAGATCATGCATATAAAAATTTATTATTACTGCTAAGAATAATTGAATTTGTCTTGAAGTCTACCTTAATTCCTTTTGCAATTGCACCTGTGTTCATTATTACTTAATTCAGGGTTATGTGACATAGGTCTGATTATTTTTCTTGTATTTTTCAATTTGTTGTGTTTAATTACTCTAATCACAGGTGACCCTGCCACCAGCACTGTGGTACTCACCTGAGTCAGAGAATAGGTAGCCAGTGATGATGATGATGGTTGCAATGAAGATGCACGGCTTAGGGTTGCACAGGATCAGTCTGAAACTGTCTGTGGCTCCCACTTCCCCTGCCCAGAGTTTGAACACATATGACTACACATCGGCATGACAAGTAGCCATCTGACATAGGATAGCTTGAGTGAGACAGGGTTAATCAGGGTAGTGTGGTTCAAAGTCCCAGAACCACTGGTAGAATTAGACTAGGCTATGTACAAGGACTAAATGACTCAAGTATGAACAGTGTTTGGTTTTACAGAGGGGTTCCCAGTGGCAGTGGGTATACATCAGGGTTCAACTTTGAACCCGCTGCTGTTCATACGTGTGCTTGACTGCATTAGCAAACATGCTGGTGGGACAAGTCAACAAAGCTGCAGTATGCAGACAATGTGGTATTTCAGGCAGACACAGAGCAAAAACATCAGCAAAGGGTAGGGAATGGAATGCAGAACCAAAAACACATAGGATGAAACTGAGTAAAGAAAAGACAGCTTTAGTGGCAGCAAAATAGGGAAATCAGAAGAAGGTAAAAAATGAGACATAGGGAAAAACAGTGGAGCAAGTTATCACCTTCAGGTAGAGTTCTTCCTTAACCCAATTCAAGTGCAACTTGGACAATTGGATGGGAAACCGGAAATTCATCCCTGGTTTGGCACCTATGTCTGTAATGGACACGGGTAACCTGTAAGTGGTTCATCTCCCAAGCTCATGCCTACACTTATCTAGGGTATCAGAACTTGGCAGAGATTTGGGATGCATGGCAAGGCTTAAAAAGGCCTTTGTGGTCATTAGCCTGGTAAACACCTATGAACCTATTGAGGAGAATCGAAGTCAGAATGAAAAGGTCTAAGCTAGAATCAGAGGGGCTGCCGCCAAATGGCATAGGGTGTCAGAGGTAGTACAAGACAGAAGGATGCCAAAGAAGCTGAAACGTAAGGCACTCAAAACAGTACTGCAACCAGTACTACAGTATGGTACCGGAACCTGAGCAGTTGAGGAAGCTAGAGGTGATGGAGCTGAAGTGCCTAAATGCACACTGTGGGATAAATGAAGAAGTTAGGACATATAAGCAGAAGCCAAAGAAGCTCTAATAGCAGAAAAGATCAGAGAGAACAGATTACGGTGGATCAAAGATGTACAGGAAAGCAGATGACAATCTGGTGAATATTATTTGGGACAGAGAGGAAGAAGGCAAGAGAAAACGAGAGCATTAAGCAACAGAATTGGATAGATTTTGTGAGAGAAGACCTGTGACAGTCAGGCATGAGTGTTGAAGAAAGTAGCCAAGTGGCACTGAACAGGGAGAGATGCCAACAAGTGACATTACACCCCCACCCTATGTAGAAAGTGGGAGAAAGAGGGTTGGTATGACTTCCCCTGGGGCATTTTATTGGCAGTGCTGGATATTCCCTGAACCTTGGCTGTTGACACCCATCAGAAATCCAAAGAATGAAAGAGACCAGAGATACATTTATGCCAAATCAGAAACAAGGAACAGTACTGATTATGTGCCGGGCTGTCGAAGGCATGCTTCCACTGTTTGAATTCATCTTGTGGTGCCTTGTTGTATGACCCTGGTACATACAAAGATAGGGTCACTGTATGCAGTGTCACATAATATCATACTTAGGAGGCAGTTGCATAAGGGTGGGAATGTATAGGGTCAGCAGGAGGCAATTACAGAAGGGTGGGGACTTATAGGGTCAGCAGTCCCCAGCATAAAAGGCAGTGGAAGCTGGGTCAGACCAGCAGTCAGTGGGGGAGTCACCACTAGGGGATGATCATGCCAGACAGAGATAAGTGCAGTAAACTGTAGCACTGGCAGAGGCAGAGAGGCAGTGGACAACACACAGATTCAGAACACAGATAACAGTAAAGCAAATACACTACAGTAAAGAGATGCTCACAAAATCTGGACAAATTAAAAACTAATGGGGGTACAAAGGTCAAATAAATAGGGACAAAGTTCGTATAGTACTTTTATAAACTTAAAAAAAGTTGCTAGAATAATAGGTTTTGTGTTAGCATGCATTTTCTGAAGTATATGAAGTCTGGAACTCAAATGTCAGCTATTATTTGTGACTTCAGTCCATGATGATTTGCCAGAAAACCACAGATTTTAAGAGGAATAGACCAAATATATGAGGCAAAAATCTGGACAGTCTGTGAAAATCTGGACAATTAGGAGGAATGGAGTACACCAAAGCACAATACCCTGTGTAAGTATGAATCAGAAACAAACATATTCATGAAAGTGAGCCATTTTAAAAGAAACATTTAAATTGTATACCATGAGCAGATCACCATGTAGGGAGAATCCCTAATGTTCCTGTATTCCTCAAATTGAACAGCTTTAAGAAGTTGGATAGTGAGTATGGGGTCAACAGAACAAACTCTTACACAGAAAGAGGTGTACATACCTGAGGCATCTCTGTTACATACTCTTGTTAGCCACTCAAGCTTTGCCATAATATCCTGCACCATGTGGAGTTGTCAATATGTCTGAGAGAGACCAGAAACCCATCTAGTTCTATGAGAGGTGGCTCAACCAAGCACCCACTATCCTACCTCCCATGCCAGGTTGGCAGCTTTTTTTTTTTCAACAGTATGTGAAATGTCACTTGCCCTGCAGTGCACCAGTTCATACGTAAACTCCTGGTAACAAACCACATTAATATCCACCACCAGATCTTTCCAGACTCATTTCTAGTAGAGCCAGGGCTCAGTAGAGCCAATTGACAGTATCCAACTAAAAGATCACCCCACCTAAACTCTGGCTCCTTTACTCTCTGTATACTTACTAATCCTGTGAAGCCTTAACAACCTCTTTGTTACACTCATACCTTCTGCCCTCTCCCACCTGACCCCTTCCTCCCTTCCTCTCACTCTTCTTCCTCCTTATCAATACTCTGCTTCCTTTGGGACTTCCTTTCCGACATCTTACATCCCCTTTCTTTACCCTCCACTTGCAATGCCTTCTTCTCATAGAATTATCTTTCTCAAATATTATCCCTCTAGCAACCTCCCCTATTATTTGATTTAGTAGTCACATGTTTTTATTTTCATACAGATATCTGTTTTTGAATTGTAATCAAACTGTCCTCATTAGTACAGCTGCATGTTAATTCACTTCCTGCTCCATCATGTATTTTTTACTTGTAATGATACTGCATTGTTAGTACAGTTGCATTTTAATTTCTCTTTCTTCTAAATCATGTATTAATATCAAATATTTCTAGGAGCCTGTCTCCTTCATTGTTTGCATCAGTCATTTTTTTTCTTATCGAGCATCTTTTTTACTCGTTTCACTTTAAAATGTAATATGTATTTTTTTATGTATAGTATGTCTTTATATTGTGCTTTTATCATGTATGTTTATCTTTTACTTTTATCATGTATGTTTATCTTGCACTTTTTACATTCTGTTTTTGGAGTTTTTGTCCTCAGGTCTCCACTGAAATTGGGCATCTGGCCCAGTTGGACTAACCCGGTTAACAAAGGACAAATAAATAAATAAATAGAAAGAGTTGTAGGCCATAGAGACAGAGGACCTGGAATACTACCACATTGTCTGTACAAAAGAACCTTGTCTTCCAGATACACTTCCCAGCAGAGTCTGCGGTGTTGTTCTGCTTGGTCTATTTTAGACATTATTCCATAGATATGGAAATGGTGCTATTGGCATCTTGTTTGTGAAACTCAGAAACCCCCCTTACATTACCAGTTTCCCCTTGCCCTTATAATATACTGTTAGTGTGTCTGCTACTCATATATATCTGTTGACACAGTTTAAGTAATGTCAGGCATATAATTTTACTGAACAAGTGTCCCACACAATACACCAATAACACTGCAACTCACCAAGGTGACATGACTGTTTTCTCACTGGGTTAAAAAGATATTTGCACATGAGCTTTCAATTTATGAAATACAGCAGGCAAATTATTTTTTTATTGAAAATGATAGCACAACATAATCCAGAATGTGCTGCATTTTGGTTTGAGTAAGTGCATCAGTAGAAGGGTCAAATATGTATGAGTTGCATTTTTAAATTATTGAAATTTGTTTAACAAACCCTCTGTCAATATTCTTGGTCAGATGATACTGTCTCTTTGCCTTCATCCATCACTCATATTGTAAATTTACCTAAAAATATTAAGGCTTTGCATTCTTGATTGCATTCAGTGACGTGTCTGTGTTTGATTCCCACACTCGGCTGTGTGCCATCCTTGGTCGTCTAGGAAGTGTGTGTTTTTTGTTCCTTTGGTTATAGTACTCATGAGGGAATGTATTTCAAAGCACTGTTTTCCTTTATTTGTGTAAATTTGCCTCTGATATTCCATTACTGAGTCTGCTGGACTGCACACGTCCGTTGGAGTATCCCAGTAGCTCACCGCATTAAGGTTTTGCCTTTAGAATGCACATGATGATGGCTGTGGGGTGGACTCCCCCTCTTAACTGTTTCCCAGCACAGAATAGACCTGCTACAAGGTTATCTCACCTTCAGACTTCAACAACTGAACTCACTGCCATGATTACAGTAGCTGCCAAACTCTATGTTTAAACCATACATTACAACCTCAGATGCTTCTCCAAAGCATACCCCCCAATCCAATCCAAACCAAAAAGTGAGACTGCACATCACCAATCACTTTTTCAGTGCCATTGCACCTAAAATATTTGAGTCTCCCACAAAGGAACTGGAATCCCACTTCCCCAGCTTCAGAACCAAGCTTAAAAAAATCCTTCACACAAAGTATTTATTTAAATTCTGCTTAAATATTTTAAGTTGTTCTTATAGTGACCTGTGTGGTAACACCTTTTTGTACTTCTCTGCTTTTTGTGCATGTTTTAGCCAAAAAAGTTATCTGTTTGCATTTTTTTTAGTTTCTTCTGGGATCTTAACCTTGCAGCTTCGTTTGCATTTGTGGATAGATCGTGTATTACTGCAAGATTTTAGCATTGTTTATACATTATACTGTGCTTCTATTTCCATAAGTAGAATTACATGTAAAATGTAGTATTTTGTATTTTGAAGCCAGTCTGTGACCTCAGTCTTGTATTTTTGTTCACAGTTGTGACAGGACTGTGATCTCCTGCCAGATTTGAACCTCATCTAGTCATGTAATGCAGTGTTACTGGCAAAGTTCTGCACAGAACTGTGCCTAAGTCTGTGGTGGGATTATGGTAGAGGCAGTATTGTTAATTCTACTACAGGGTTTGCACTTCAGAACTTTTTATAGCTGTATATATATATCTGCTTACAGTTGCATTCCAGTAGTATGGTGCCTTAGTCTGCAGTGGGATTGCAGTACTGGTAGTATTATAAATTCTGCTCAAGGATTTGTGCTTCAGTACTTTTTATAGCTGTATAAAAAACTACTTCATGTTGCATTCCACTGCCTTTCTGTTTACCTTGCTAATGATTGTGCCCCTGTTCTTTGAGTCTGCTCCAGCCCCTTTCGAGACATTAAGTTAAACAATTCTGAAATTCTAGCCACATCACTAGAGTGCCAGTTTGATTTTCCCCTAACCCTGCCATTATTCTCTTGTTGTGGTTTTAAAAGGCTGTGTCTCTGGCTTCTGCCCTTTATGGTCATCTGACTTCCAAAGTGCATGCCTCCCATCTTTCATTGTTAAAGAGTGTCACACAACATATTTAAGTACTTTCTCAGCATTGTTTTCCATAGCTCCATAATACTAAGTGCCCACCAACAAACCAGTATTGCACTTGAGGAAACCTCCCTTCCGACATGTTATCTCCTGCTCATTTCCCAGTTTTACCATCTGCTTGGTGCCCCTGACACACTCTGAGGGGGATCTGAGTTAATCCTGCTCCATCCTTGACAGATTTATTTTATTGTCATCCACTTTAGTTTAGTATTTAGAGTGCTACTGCTTTATTTTTCCTTTATTTGTTGATTTTACATTTAAATCATTCTAAAGGTCCCTAATACTTGGAATTGCTATGTCAATGTAGTTTGTTTAAGTTGTTTTGTTGTAGCATTACACTCATAATCTTCCTTGGTATTTTTACATCGAGAGGTCATCAGCTCTGTGCAGACACAAATACCAGAAAGTACATTTTATCTATAAAACTACTCTAAGAACTGAAACCTGTAACTTAGCGTAGCTAAAACAAAGCCATTGCATAAAGATAACCTTAGAAAAGCTATTCTGAACATAAAACGGCACTACTATCAAATCTTAACACAATTTTACCAAGTCTAGTGCCAAACCCAAGAGACTACCCAAGGAGACCTACAGTAGCCCACTCCAAAACATGTTCAGACAACATGGATATGCAATTTCCTAATGTCTGTGTAGCAAGCTTGGTAGATATGAGCATCCTGAGACAATGCAGCAATAGTCACATGTTCATAGACAACCTTTAAGGCATCCTGAGACAATGTAGCAATTGTCTTATCTTTACAGACAGACATTTAATTCTCAAAGAAACAACTATAGTATGTAAGAAAAACACATACACAATTTCACTGGGGGTAAAAATCCCACATACAAGCAAGGTTGTTTAGAAGACATACCACATCCACCACACTTAATGTCCACCACACATACAGACCAACTTATGCATAGACCACTTTATGCTGAGGTAATAAGAAGCAATCTTCCCAAACCTTGAAGATTTCTTGAGCCTATGAATGGCAATTCCTATCCTCACCAATCTCTAAAGCACTTAGCAAAATAAACACTTAAGACCACACATACTCTTACAGCTAGTGCAGCCCCAAGAGCAAAGCCCACAGGCAAGTAAACACATTACCTAGGACTCTTTTGTCATGGGGACTCCATTGTATGAAACACACAGCTACCTCATTCACCCAAATGAACAAGGAGAACATAACAGTTAATTGTTTATCTGGAGCTAGGATCCACTGAGTTATGCATGCACTCAAATCATTACTCCACAGGTACCAGTATGATTCTATCGTAGTCTATATGGGTGTTAATGACCTGAGACATACTTCTCTGGACAGTAAAGAGAGACATTGCTGACCTCTCTGAATAAGTGTCTTAGGCAGGTATGTGTCTTGCACTGAGCAGCATTCTACCTTCAACCATGAGGATACTACAGAACAAACAAAAGATGATTGACTTCAATAATTGGCTTAGTTCTCAGTGTCTTTCCAAAGGGTTTCACTATTTGTCATCATTGGAGGAAAGGTTAATAAACCACATTGCTTCACAAAGAATGCTTTGCAAGTGTCTCTCCTGGACTTCTGAATATTGGCTAAAACTTTATACATTCCCCTTAGAACATTTTTTAGGTAATGTCAAATTGACAAACCTGCCGTCATAGCAAATAAAGCCAAAAGAAACCTAAATGTGCTAGGATCCTAAAAAAAAATGCCACACACTACAAGCTTTCCTCACTCTTGAGAATACATAATCTGTGCCTTTATGCAGACATGGTTTAAATCCGCAGAAAGTACTGTGAAAGACTTCAGTTCCTTCCAAATATCTAGACTATCACCTGCACAGACGGGGATACAAGGTGGAGGTGTCTCAATCTATATTAACAAGAAGCTTAACTCTAGGTTGGCTAAACAAGATGATGCCCTGCAATCTATCTACATGTAAACCATCACAGACAAAGTCCCATACCATATCCTAACCAGCTATAGGTCACCCTCTATCTCAATCGAAGCCAAGTCCCATACCATATCCTAACCAGCTATAGGTCACTCTCTATCTCAATCGAAGCCCATAGTTCATACCTACATCTACAGGAGACACTCACCATTAAGCCAAATACCTTATCCATGGGAGACTTTAACTATCCCTCTGTAGACTGGGAAACATACACTGCTTCATACTCACAGGCATGATTCCTGGACTTTATTAACACAAATACCCTTGATCAGATAGTGAGCATACCCACCAGAGGTTAAAACATGCTGGACCAGGCACTTACCACTATGAGAGAGTACTGCACACCCCCACACCCCCAGTGTTATGTCCTGACTAGTGAGGTTGGACCACAAAGCTGTCTTCTTCAAAATAAAAATCATCTTGATCACCAATTTTAAGCTGTAACATTTAGGAACTGTTCCAAAGCAGTCTGCATCCCATTAAGTGATAGTTTGTCAAAATTCCTTGCCCCTCCCAACACTGAGCACACAGCAACATTTGCAGAATTGTTCACAGAGACCCTGTGCAACCATGTAAATGGCTGTACAGAGGCTGCTGTACCCACTTGAAATAAACTCAAAACAAACCTTAAAAATACAAACCACAATGTTCGAATCTTAACCTTAATAGTGTATATAACAAAAGGAAAAAAATAGCTAAAATCAGGAAGAGCAACCCCCATAATGGTAGGAGTTCTCTGATTAAATTAAGCAAGAAATAAAAAGGACCAATTAAGTCCAACATGGTTAATTATGAGGTCAAGATAGTCTCACAGGTTAAAGACAACAAACCACAAGTCCTTTTACAGTTAAAGATGGCTCACATCAGTGTGCCAAACTTGTGGCCAGTGTGCCACCTTTACTGCACAGAGCTAAACAGCAAATTTACTGGATGACAAACTCAGCTCAAACTTCATCCCACCTATAAATTTACCACCTGCCACCTCACATGAAATAGCTACCAGCATAACCCCCCCCCAACTATTAACAGAGAGCAGGCCCTGGTGGTACTCGCTGTGCCAAAAATGCAGCCTCAATGGGCCCTGACAATATATTGGGATGCCTTCTAAATAACTTGAAACATGACCTATCAGGACCACTTGAGTTTCTTTTTAACTATAGCTTAAAAACAGGCTTTGTAACATGAGAAAGGAAGACTCCAATGATTATCCCAGTTCCCAAGAGAGGACCATCAACCAGCCCCAGAAACTACATACCTATTAGTCTGTCTAGTCTAATACAAAAAAACATGGAACAAATTATCATGAAAATAAGTAACAAAGACATAGGCAACCTTCAGACACTGGATCCAACACAGTTTGGCTTTGTCAAGGGATGGGCATGCCAAGTAAACCTGATGGACTTCTTTAAGAAGGTTATAAATATGGGGGAAATGGTGCATACTGTCTACCTTGACCTGGCTAAGGCATTTGATGCAATATTTAACTTGGGAATAGTTGACAAACTCAATGAACTGGGCATAAACTCCTACAAAACTCACTGGATTGACAGCTGACTCAGAGACAGGACTCAGGAAGTCAGGATTAGTGAGATCACCTCCACTAAGAAAGCAGTCACCAGCAGGGTACCTCAAGGCTGTGTGCTTGGACCACTCGTTTTTATCTACTTATTGGCGGTAAAGGCTAATATAAATGGTCTTTGCCTGACCAAGTTCACAGATGACTGCAAATTGGCAGCTGTCATAGTTTCCCTCCATGACAGAAACACCTTACAAGAGGGTCTAACAGAGACAAATGACTAGTGTCAAAGTCATGGACTAAAACTCAATGCCAAGAAATGCATTACAGTGACTTTTGGAAAAGTGTCACCCAAGCTAATTACTCCATAGGTAAGACACCCTTAAGAGTTTACCCAGTAGTCAGGGATCTGGGAACATATGTAGACAGTAATCTGGCCTTTGACCAACATGTGGTCAAGGTAGTAAGAAAATCATTCTATGTCACTCAACTTATGGGTAAGGGCATGGCATCCAGTTCCATGGGAGTCATGGTGCAATTTTATATTTGGAAAAAATACACTCAGGAGGCAGTCACTGGAAACAAACTCCAACTTTTAATGGTGCTTCTGGTACCTCGGCAAACAGCCTTTGACACTTTGTCAATGTACATGGGGGGGGGGTGATGTTAGTTTCTTCTTTAGTCTGTTGACTACACCTTTTCTTGCTAGGGGTGGGGATTTTTAGCTAGTTTGTTAAAAATGGAAAGCAGGTTCATTCTAAATTATAATACTTTAAAACCTAAAGGTATGAATCTAGATGTGAATTCAAATGTATAAGTTATAATATTTATATATTATGTTTTGTAACTTATTGTACATGGAAAAATATTTTACCCCTTTTAAGGGTATGCCTGTTTAAGCAGGTTCTTGTAGCAGATTATTGGGTGATGAGATGATTGTTTAACTAGAGCAGTTTGACATAAAATGGGAATGGTTGGTGGCTTATGTTATTCCTTGAAGGCTGTTTGCCTTGGTACCAGAAGCACCATTAAATGTTGGAGTTTGTTTCCAGTGGCTGCCCCCTGAGTGTATTTTTTGGATATTTCATGTTGCTGTGTGTTTGGATTTGCCATTTTATTTGGACCTCATTAGACCCATCATTGAGTATAATCCCCTTTCTCATGTGCCTCACTAGACATATGCCACAGCTGGAATGCATTCAAAAGCTTATAACCAGGAGAATTCAGGATACAAACACACTGCTCCACATGTATTGCCTTAACGCTCTATCTCTATACTCGGTCTCCTACAGGTTACTGAGAGGCGATCTATGCCTAGCATAAAAAGCATCCTCAGTCAGATCCAGCTCTGATGGACCTTTTGCACATCTGCAAAATGATCAGCATTAGAACCACTAGATCCAAGGGTATACATTTTTCTTGTGACATAAATAAGACATGCTGGTGAGGCAGATATGTGTCTCAGAAGTTTCTACTGTTCTGGAACAGGTTCCCCATCGTGTGAGGCAGAGTCCATCCCTAAACCTATTTAAGTATAGTCTTGACCAATGGATGGGAAATCACAAATTCACTATGGCTCTGGCTCCTGTGTCCTATGTAATGTCCAAACTAACATACCCCCCACATAACCTCTAGAAACTTCCTAACTAACATATCCCCACCTAATAAATGACCTCGACAGTTAGGAACACAATTGGGTTGGGTTGCATAGCTAGGTTTATAAAGGCCCTAGTGGTCTTTAGACTAGTTTACACCTGTGAATCTAAATCAAATTGTACTGGTCACAGTGCTGTCCACATAACATAGGGGCCCATCAACCTATAACATTACGCTGTTCAACTACTAATACCTCCTAACTCCCTCATCATCTGCTACCCTGTCCTGACTCTAATTGTCCCACAGCAGCTCTATCTGAGGTGAGCCCAAAATATAATCATGTGGATTGTAAAATTTATATTTCTTTTATAATTATTTCTACAACTTGTAAATAAATACTACTGTACATTTTTTGTTATATGATGTTTTCTTTTCTGTCTTTCATATGTACACCTTACTGCTTCTCTGTTCCCTTTTTCTTTTTATTTTGTTGTGAATTATTTCTCACAGGCAGTCTGCAAATGGCCAGTTGTGATCAGTGTGCCACCCAGGTAATCAAATGTAAAATAAAAAAATAAAATAAAAAATAACTATTATTACTATTAGTTGGTGTAGAATGGTGAAGATAGGAGGGATATAAATATATGGGTTTGAGGTAAAGGAGAAAAGAAATGTAGATGCAATTAATGCAAATAATGGATAGAAGTTTGATTTGTTTTAATATCTATAAAACTGAAACTAAGTGAAATTATGGAAAAATAAAGGATTTTGGAAAAAACAACGCAACTGCAGTGTCATATTTCAAGAAATTTTACCCACAGCTGAGCATTCTGAAAGTCCATTCTGCTAAATTCTTGACAACTGCCTAAGTTAAAAACCTGCATTTATTTATTCTGGCAGCTATGTATTTATACATTTCAGTCCGACATTTTCAGGATTCAGTAAGCTGAGTCACATCTCATTATGTATGTCACTGATAGCATGCAGTTCTGTATTAAAGATGAGTTTGCACGGTAGCTATGAATTCACACGAGTATTGAACCAGGGAACAGCATCACTATATTTCATCTCATGGCACTAAGAGATAAACATACAAAATACTTTAAAAAGAACTGGTTCAGTTTTCACATTTATTAATGGATGCATTAAATCCCCTATTTTAGTCTTGTAACTTTTGTAATATTCGGCATTTGGGCCACATAGATGCAAAGGAGTAATTTCTTAAGAGAAAGTAAAAAATGCAGCAGCTCTAACTTTACAAACGCAGACAACATTTATCTTGTCTTATGCTTACAAGTAGATCAGAATAAACCTTTTAATGTTTGATATGGTAAATAGTTTGACCCCTTAGATGGGGCTGTAGTTGGTGATCCAAATGTATAGATGAACAGGAATAAAACAAAACAAAAAAAGAAGAAAGAAGAGTCTTCTCTGAAAAAGCAGTTGACTCACATCCGACCTTTTGAGAATATAGCTAAACCATTGTCTGCAGTGCTAATCAAAATGAGATTTTGTATCTTCTGTGAGATATTTTCTTCTTTAATACATTTTAGAATACTTAAGTATTTTCATTTAGTCAGTGCAGTCAAATAATTTAATTAAAATTTGAGATGAAAGTTATGGAGAGCCCAAAAGTAATAAACACAGCTTTGCAACTTGCATAGTTTCCAGAACACTAACCTTAGGATTGCCACACTGATGTCTGCTTAAAGCATGTCATGAATACAATGCCTACCATTTCTCAAAACAAAAATGTCTGCACAGTCTGACACTGACTTTGAAATATGTTACCATGCATCACAGACCCGTGTAGTGGAAGGAAAGCTTCTCTCTCTCTCTGACACCAGCAAACAAGGAGGTCTCAGGGTGCCGAGGAGAAGGACAAAGTACTCAAGCCTACAGTCTCCTACCAGAAGGGCAATTATAGTAGCAGCGATGACAAGTGCTAAGGGCCCATCAGATTTGTTTCCCTGTTTTGTATGTATTCCTACTGGAGCTACAGAATGAACCCACATACAGCAGTGAGTCTGGATACAATATTGTGATGTGGATATTCTAAGAGCTACACTTGTTTCTGGGACTGCATCTGTGCAGTGATGTGAATGTACATTGTAGGCCTACTTCTGTGTAAGGCGTGAGAGAGGGAATGTGCACTCCTATGCAATAGTGTGAATGTAGGCAGTGTGCATATTGTGGTTCATAACTTGAGACTTGATATGCACAAATTTACAGCTATGCATGTTGGCTTTACGGATGCTGTAGTTCATGAAAACTTGCATAGGAATGTACACATGCAGACATGTGAATATAGGTGATGTGTATGCAGCTGTGCATCAGCAGTGTCTATGAATCACTCATGCAGAGATGTGAAAGAAGGTACCACGCATGCTCAAGTGCAAGAGCTGAGACAGTGCATACGTATATGCAGTACAGTGAATGCGGGTTGTATGAATGCCTTAATGTATAACCTGAGACAGGGAATGCACTCATGCACTGTTGTTCATGCAGGTGACTTGCATGTTCCAAAGCATTAGATGAGCCACAGAATGCAGTCATGCACTGATGTGAATATATGTAGTTCACCTTCTCCAGTGCACAATCTGAGACAGGAAATGCATGCATGGTTGTAAGCACATGCTGCTTGCTCCAGTGCATGACCTGAGCCTAGGAAATTACTCAAACACTGATATGAGTGCAAATAGCAGGCATGCTGTAGCACATGACCTAAGACAAGGAATATACACCTGCAGTTCTGTGAATGTGGCTGTCATGAATACTGCAATGCATGACTTGAGACAGGGAATGCACTCATGCTGTGAGTAAGTATTGGTGGTACACATGTTTCAGTGTATGTATTAAGTCTTGAAATGCAGTTATGTGATGTTGCGAATGTCAGTCGTAGACATGCTTTGGTGCATCAGCTGAGCCTGGGAATGCAGTCATGCAGAGATGTAAACAGTGAAATGCATGCTGCAGTGTATGGCCTGAGACAAGGAATACACAAATGCAATATTGTGAACGTATGTAGCATGCATATCTCACTTCATGACACAAGACATCATCATGCAGTGATGCAAGTGTTGGTAGTATGCATGCTTCAATGAATGACTTAAGCCTTTGAATGCACTTGTGAAAAAATGTAAATGTTGATGGCATACATGCTGAAGTACATTTTCTGAAACAATGAATACAGTCATGAAATGTTGTAGGAATACACACATACAATGCTGTCAATGCAGTTACATGCATGCTCCAGTGCATGACCTGAGCCTTGTAATGCACTGATGCAGTGCTGTGAACGTCAGTGGTAGGCATGCTAGATTCTATCTTCATCACCATATCTTTGTGGATTCCATGCACATGCATAAGCGTTGCACACTGCAGTCCCCTGAGCAAAGATGAGGGGCTTTCAGTCAAATGATTTCAACACTACCTCTCCAGCTGACCTTATAACTTCTGTGCTACAAGGCAAACTCCTGGCCAGTTTCCACATAGGTAGACACGTGCCTGTGGAATAGTACCACATCAGAATTATTCTCAGCATCCAGTATTGAATGTTTATTTTCCTTGCACAGAGTCCTAGTTTTGTTATTTATTATTTCTTTCCCTGCCCTTCCCTGCTATAACATGGTTTGCAGCAGTTCAGCTCCATGTTTCTGATCATTTTCTTTCTTTTTCTTCCTTTATTTTGTAATTTATAATAAAAATCAACAACTCAGGTGGTTAAAAGGATTTGATAATATGTTCTCTTCTCAGCACTCTAGCTATCTTAACACACTAGCAGAAATCTCCACCATTAAACTCACATTTCTACTGGCGCACATCAACTATCCATCAATAATCAGGTCTATGTCATAAAACTGAAAACGCAAACTCACGAACCCTCACATGAGCGAATAATCAAAAAATCGAAACCAGCACCACACCCTCGCTAAATATATATTCCTACTAAATGATTGCACTACAGTGAGGAAAGGGCAACTATTGCAATCTTCACTGTACTGCAATCCCAAAATACCACCTTCGAGTTTCTGATTATTCGCTCATGTGAGCGTTCGAGAGTTTGCATTTTTGTCTTTCTATAGTAGACCTGAATAATCTGGCTGATCTACACTCTGCCAGTGATTCATAGGTTCATAGGTCATAGGTTCATAGGTTCATAGGTTCATAGGTTCGTAAGTGTGTAATAGGCTAATGGCCCTGGAGCCTTTACAAGCTTAGCCCATAGAACTGCCTTGGCATTTTGCCACCCGACATTAGTTCCCAGTGCCTCTATCAAGAAGAGCCACTGGAGTGATCCCTGGGTAAACTTTCTATTACCCATCCACTCATCAAGATTTCTCTTGAAGAGGGACAGCGGGTGCTCTGCTTGACATGTATCGGAAATCTATTCCAGAGCATGGGCAATCTCTGGGAGAGGAACCTGCCCTCCAGCATGTTCTGTTGATTGTGGTAATGAGGTTGAGGTCTCTGGAACATGTGGTCTGGAGGGATTGGGATTTCTTTAAATACAGCATTTGTAACAGAGCTGGGTCAGACATGGATTTGTAAGTCAGACAAAGATCACCTCTAAGTAGGTGATATAAGACAGAGAATAGATGGAGTCTTCTGAGTCTGTCCGTGTAGGACATGTATTTAATGCCTAGGATACTCTTTGTAAGGTACTTCTGTGGCCTCTCCAGCTGTTGCAGGTGTCTTGTGAGGTACATGCCAAATGGGGCATAACACTCAATGACTGGTCTAATGAGGGAAGAGTAGACAGAGATGATGACCTTCTTCTTGGATGCAAAACCCTTGGTAATGAGATGTGCCACATAGAAGGACTTTCTGACCACAGTGGCAATGTGGTGGTCGAAGGAGAGGTTACTGTCAACCTGCATCCCCAGATCTCTTATAATGCCTTCATTGTTCAGTGGGCTCCGATCGATGTGGTAATTAGTGGGAACTGAGGTTTTACCAAAGGGGAGGATGCCGCATTTTTTGACATTAAGCTTAAGGCCATGGTTTCGACACCAGTCATTGGTCTCAGTGAGGCCTTTCTGTAGGATGGGCTGCATCACTTGGGAAGTTAATAATGGCTTCCAGCTTGCAGCTGTTTATGAACTTGGTTAACCAGAGTCCCTTTGTGTTGGCCTGGACTTCTGAGAAGTAGATGCTGAACAGGAGAGGACCCAGGACTGATCCCTGTGGGACACCACTCATGACTGGTCGGCAGTCTGACTTTGAGTCTACTATTTTCACAATGTGTGTTCTATCTGTGAGCCCATTTGCAACCCACCCAGTGATATAGGGGTTGATGCCTAGTTTGATGAGATTATCAATAATTCCTGAGTGAGGAATGGTATCAAAGGCCTTGGCCAGATCTAGGTAGGCTGTATGCACTGCTTTATCTTCATCCACAGCCCTGTTGACTGACTCATAGAAGTCAACCAGGTTGAGCAGGCATGATCTCCCTTCCACAAAGCCAAATTGCATGAGGTCTAGAGTTTGGAGATTTCCTATATCTTTGTTAATCAGGTCCATGATGATGCACTAAATAGCTTTACATATCAGACTTGTCAGGCTAATGGGGTGATAACTCCCAGGGCTTGTAATTACTCCCCCTTTATGAAGAGGAATGACTGTAGCAGTGCGCCATTGGGTAGGGACAAAGCCTGAGGTGAGGCTGTGACTGAACAGGGCACACAGATGTGGTGCCAGTTCACTTTGTAGTTCATGTAGAACACAGCCAGAGATATTATTGGGTCCCATGGAAGCTGTATTCTTGGCCTTGGACAATGCAGCTTTAACCTGTGCTGCAATAATGCTGGGTGCCTGGCATTCTTCTGGTATTGTGATTGGTCCTTTAGGGGGGAGAGAGGGGTAAAGTTGGCACTGAATCTGTCGGCCAGTATGTTGGCAATATCTGTTGACTCAGTATTGGAGGTACCATTGTGCAGCAACTCAGAGCAAATCTGGGTATTGCTGTGGAGGTTCAAGATATAACTATAGAAGGCTTTGTGATCATTTTTAGTGTCTGCCGCAATTCTGCCTTCATAGCTGGTTTTAGAGGATTTGATGAGGGATCTCAACTTTTTGTATAGGCTAATGAGGGAGTTTTTCCAGTCTTGGAACTTCAGCTTTTTCTGGAACAGTTTCTTCCTTCTGTTGTAGAGTTTATTAATGGCAGGGGACCACCAGATTGGCTTCCTTTTTTTGGAGGAGAGCGTCTTGGTTCTGTTGTGTATGGCTAGTTCCATGCATTTATGTACATGTTCGTACAGTGCATTAGTGTATGATTTGTCAGTCATGCAGCTATTTTCCATTGGCATGGGTGCCATAAAGTTAGCCACCTCTGTTTTCGGAGCCCAAAGTTAGCTTTGGAGAAGTTTTTCAAGTTGGTTACCTTTGCGGGGGGGGGGGGGGTTGGGAGATGTGGATTTCCATGGTGATTAGTTTATGGTCAGATCTGACCAGGGAGGGATTGACTACTGGTGTAGAGCACCAGTCACCCATGTTAGTAATAGCCAGTTCAAGAATGTTGCTTCCTCTAGTGGGGGTCAGAATGAGCTGGTCCAGGGCATTAGAATTGATGAATTCCAGGAAGCGATGGACAAATGTATTGGTGCTTGAGTAGTTTTCCCAGTTGATGGAGGGGTAGTTGAAGTCTCCTAGTATGAGAGTGTTGGGTTGGACCTTGATGGATTCCAGGGTCCTTATGAACATGGAGTGAGAGTCTAGGGACATGGTTGGGGACCTATAGCAGGTTATGACCTGGATCACCATCTTACCCAATGTTAGTTGTACCTGAAGTATCTCAGATGCATTATGCTGGGCTACTAGTCTGGAGGTGTGCAGATCCTTCATGAATATGGAGACATCACTGCCTTTGGAGCTACGGTCCATGCTTCAGGGCTGAAAGGTGTGGAATGAGTTATAGCCTGGTAGTGCAGGGGTGCTTTCTGCCGCTTTAAACCAGGTCTCCATTACAGTACAAATGCCGATGTTCTCCATTTTGAGGAGTGCTTTGAGCGAGTGCATCTTGAGATTTAGACTTCTAGTGTTGAGCAGCATGACCCTCAAATTGCATTTATTTATTTATAGCTGTTACAGTGGTAATTTGGTCTTTGAAACACTGCCTAAAAAAGGCACTATAAGGGTGGTAAGAGCCTTAGCCAGTACCCGGAAGTCCAGAGGTGACAGGTGCAAGCCATCTCTGGCAAAGCATCAAGGTCTGTCAATCATGTCATCCCAAGCAGACAGATACTGGATCCTCTTAGAATGACACCAGAAACTTAGCCAATTGTTGAAGTCAATCATTTTTTGCTTGTACTGCGGTATTATTCTGGGTGATGGTCAGATACTGCTCAGGGCTAGAGCAATACCTGCCTGGACCACATAAACTGAGAGTTCCACCATGTCTCTTTTCATGTAGTCCAGGGAGATGCATCTCAGGTCATTCACACCCACATGGACAATGACAGAGTCATACTTGTACTTGTTGTGGAGTGACCTGAGTGTATGTGTTATGTGTCGGATTCTGGCACCTGATAGACAGCTGACGGTTACCTTCTCCTTATTCAACCTAGTGAGTGGGACATCAGTGCACCTCACTATTGAGTCACCTATGATTAGTGTATTGGGCAAGGTGTTTAGCCTTAGGGGCTTAGGTTGAGGGGCACATTGTGGAGGTGAGCTATGTGTCCTGTGGTTTGTGCTGTGTTGTGGTGGTCGAGGGCATTTCTGTCTTGGAGATCTCTGCTGTTTGGGTAAATTTCTATCGAAAGCCACCACGAAGGTGGGTGTATAGTTTATGTTTTTATGTGAGAGATGTGATGGTGGATATTCTGGAGGGCTATGTGTTCCATGTGATGTGGTGCAGGTGTTGACCTTCTCCTCTTGACCAGCTAGTCCAGTCTTGGCTGGAGGGTGCATAGCTTCCAATTTGGTGATATAAATGCATCTCTCAAAAGTCTGAGTGTTGGGAGGTAAGAGGAGAGGGTTGTCTGCGCACATGAGGCAATTGTTACACTGCCTCAGAATGTACAAGTGCACCAGGTTAATTGGTGAAAGCACAGGAAACTGCCCTTTAATCATGCCCGGGGGGGGTGGTCATAACTACTAAGTACTGGAGCTATTTCTGTGAAAAATAACTAGTACTGATGGCACTTAGGTGTGCTACAATAATTGCTACAAAAACTTGTTGAAGTGCAAAGTGATTAAGCCATTTGAAGTGCAAGAGAGAAAGAACTATCAAGATTCAAGGGAAAAACTGAAGATCATACTTTCTGGCACCAGTAATAGTTTACCTCAGCTCAGCGCCACTAGGCAGTGCTTAAACAAGCGTAAACCTGCGCAAACATTGGCTTTTAAACCAGAAAGTTGAAAGGGATGGAAAAACTGCCCAAACAGCCAATAAACTACAGTTTCTGAGCCAGAAACCACTCCTCCTGTGGTAGATAGGCTACCTTGTGCTTACCACTCCCACTGATAAGACAACTAAGGTTGGCAAACTATAATGCCTCATTGGCATTATACTATAACTATATAAACTATAACGCCTCATTGGCATTATACTATAACTATATTAACTATAATGTCTCATTGGCATTATACTATAACTATATAAACTATAATGCTTCATTGGCATTATACTATAACTATATAAACTATAATGCCTCATTGGCATTATACTATAACTATATAAACTATAATGCCTCATTGGCATTATACTATAACTATATACACTATAATGCTTCATTGGCATTATACTATAACTATATAAACTATAATGCCTCATTGGCATTATACTATAACTATATAAACTATAATGCTTCATTGGCATTATACTATAACTATATAAACTATAATGCTTCATTGGCATTATGCTATAACTATATAAACTATAATGCCTCATTGGCATTATACTATAACTATATAAACTATAATGCTTCATTGGCATTATACTATAACTATATAAACTATAATGCTTCATTGGCATTATACTATAACTATATAAACTATAATGCCTCATTGGCATTATACTATAACTATATAAACTATAATGCCTCATTGGCATTATACTATAACTATATAAACTATAATGCCTCATTGGCATTATACTATAACTATATAAACTATAATGCCTCATTGGCATTATACTATAACTATATAAACTATAATGCTTCATTGGCATTATACTATAACTATATAAACTATAATGCTTCATTGGCATTATACTATAACTATATAAACTATAATGCTTCATTGGCATTATACTATAACTATATAAACTATAATGCTTCATTGGCATTATACTATAACTATATAAACTACAATGCTCATTGGCATTATACTATAACTATATAAACTATAATGCTTCATTGGCATTATACTATAACTATATAAACTATAATGCTTCATTGGCATTGTACTATAACTATATAAACTATAATGCTTCATTGGCATTATACTATAACTATATAAACTATAATGCTTCATTGGCATTGTACTATAACTATATAAACTATAATGCTTCATTGGCATTGTACTATAACTATATAAACTATAATGCTTCATTGGCATTATACTATAACTATATAAACTATAATGCCTCATTGGCATTATACTATAACTATATAAACTATAATGCTTCATTGGCATTATACTATAACTATATAAACTATAATGCCTCATTGGCATTATACTATAACTATATAAACTATAATGCCTCATTGGCATTATACTATAACTATATAAACTATAATGCTTCATTGGCATTATACTATAACTATATAAACTATAATGCCTCATTGGCATTATACTATATAAACTATAATGCTTCATTGGCATTATACTATAACTATATAAACTATAATGCCTCATTGGCATTATACTATAACTATATAAACTATAATGCTTCATTGGCATTATACTATAACTATATAAACTATAATGCCTCATTGGCATTATACTATAACTATATAAACTATAATGCTTCATTGGCATTATACTATAACTATATAAACTATAATGCTTCATTGGCATTATACTATAACTATATAAACTATAATGCTTCATTGGCATTATACTATAACTATATAAACTATAATGCTTCATTGGCATTATACTATAACTATATAAACTATAATGCCTCATTGGCATTATACTATAACTATATAAACTATAATGCTTCATTGGCATTATACTATAACTATATAAACTATAATGCCTCATTGGCATTATACTATAACTATATAAACTATAATGCCTCATTGGCATTATACTATAACTATATAAACTATAACGCTTCATTGGCATTATACTATAACTATATAAACTATAATGCCTCATTGGCATTATACTATATAAACTATAATGCTTCATTGGCATTATACTATAACTATATAAACTATAACACTTCATTGGCATTATACTATAACTATATAAACTATAATGCTTCATTGGCATTATACTATAACTATATAAGCTATAATGCTTCATTGGCATTATACTATAACTATATAAACTATAATGCTTCATTGGCATTATACTATAACTATATAAACTATAATGCCTCATTGGCATTATACTATAACTATATAAACTATAACGCCTCATTGGCATTATACTATAACTATATAAACTATAATGCTTCATTGGCATTATACTATAACTATATAAACTATAATGCTTCATTGGCATTATACTATAACTATATAAACTATAATGCTTCATTGGCATTATACTATAACTATATTAACTATAATGCTTCATTGGCATTATACTATAACTATATAAACTACAATGCTTCATTGGCATTATACTATAACTATATAAACTATAATGCTTCATTGGCATTGTACTATAACTATATAAACTATAATGCTTAATTGGCATTATACTATAACTATATAAACTACAATGCCTCATTGGCATTATACTATAACTATATAAACTATAATGCCTCATTGGCATTATACTATAACTATATTAACTATAATGCCTCATTGGCATTATACTATAACTATATAAACTATAATGCAACTATAATGCCTCATTGGCATTATACTATAACTATATAAACTATAATGCCTCATTGGCATTATACTATAACTATATAAACTATAATGCCTCATTGGCATTATACTATAACTATATAAACTATAATGCCTCATTGGCATTATACTATAACTATATAAACTATAATGCCTCATTGGCATTATACTATAACTATATAAACTATAATGCCTCATTGGCATTATACTATAACTATATAAACTATAATGCCTCATTGGCATTATACTATAACTATATAAACTATAATGCCTCATTGGCATTATACTATAACTATATAAACTATAATGCCTCATTGGCATTATACTATAACTATATAAACTATAATGCCTCATTGGCATTATACTATAACTATATAAACTATAATGCCTCATTGGCATTATACTATAACTATATAAACTATAATGCTTCATTGGCATTATACTATAACTATATAAACTATAATGCTTTATTGGCATTATACTATAACTATATAAACTATAATGCTTCATTGGCATTATACTACAACTATATAAACTATAATGCTTCATTGGCATTATACTACAACTATATTAACTATAATGCTTCATTGGCATTATACTATAACTATATTAACTATAATGCTTCATTGGCATTATACTATAACTATATAAACTATAATGCTTCATTGGCATTATACTATAACTATATAAACTACAATGCTTCATTGGCATTATACTATAACTATATAAACTACAATGCTTCATTGGCATTATTCTATAACTATATAAACTACAATGCTTCATTGGCATTATACTATAACTATATAAACTACAATGCTTCATTGGCATTATACTATAACTATATAAACTACAAAGCTTCATTGGCATTATACTATAACTATATAAACTATAATGCTTCATTGGCATTATACTATAACTATATAAACTATAATGCTTCATTGGCATTGTACTATAACTATATAAACTATAATGCTTCATTGGCATTATACTTTAACTATATAAACTATAATGCTTCATTGGCATTATACTATAACTATATAAACTATAATGCTTCATTGGCATTATACTATAATTATATAAACTATAATGCTTCATTGACATTATACTATAACTATATAAACTATAATGCTTCATTGGCATTATACTATAACTATATAAACTATAATGCTTCATTGGCATTATACTATAACTATATAAACTATAATGCCTCATTGGCATTATACTATAACTATATAAACTATAATGCTTCATTGGCATTATACTATAACTATATAAACTATAATGCTTCATTGGCATTATACTATAACTATATAAACTATGAAATGTGTAAAAACCACCAACTGATAAATACAAATCAGGCCCAGGTCCCTTCTTCACTAAAAAATGGATTTATTGTGCTTAAAGCACGATCAATTACATTACACTTTTCGTCGGGTACTAATAACCGACTTCCTCAGAAGCTCAAAAACAGTGAATACATAAACCACAACACTTAAGTACTGTCACATGCAGTTCAACTCTAAGCATTTGATGAATTAAATGGTTCCACCTGTTAGTAATTGTATTACCATGGTTACCATAGTTATTGTATCCTGACACACATTAGTTTACAAAAACAGGCGCAAAAACACTAGGAGCCGTTCTAAGTAGGGCTGTTATAATTCTTCAATTGCACAAACAGTACATAACATCACATTTAAAATCGGATTCCTAACTTGTTAAGTTCAATGGAATTCACGAGTTTAAAACCTCAATACAGTTCAAAAAAATATATGTAAAACTCACTCTACGTAGTAGAGCACAACACAACACAACAATGCGAGAACAAGTCCCCTTGCTTCTTGTGACCCTGACAATCCTGCAAGCAAGGTCACCCCCTAACATCAATCCCAACCCTGATCATCAATTTTAAAATTTCTAATAGTTTTTAATAGTTTTTAATAATGTAGCCTAAACTGTACATCACCCCTTTTGTCACAGTATCCACAGAAAATCTCTTGAGCTGTGGTGATGGGGGTTGCCAAGTTAGTACCGGATTAAAAATTATATTTAGGTGGGCATAGTGTTTATATAAGTAAGAGAGCCATTACAAATAAAATAACGTGAAAAAATAAATGAAATATGAAAATTAGAGAATAAAAATTAAAACATATAAGAAATGCGAAAAATATGGAAATGTAAGTGAATATAAAATGGGGAGGCCTAAATGGACTCACCACTAACAAAATGCACTTGCACTTATAAAGAAAGACCTCAACTACTACATTACAAAGTTTACCCTAGTGAATGGGCCATGAAGTCCACTAAAATTGAATTAGTCGATTAGCCAATAATATGATATTTTTTGCGGCTAATTTCAACTATCCAATGACAATAGTTACAACCCAAAAATCAAGGGAGAAAAATTCTCTCATTGGCACTAGTATTGTTCCAATTGCCATACTTGTAATTCCTGACAGGGAAAGCCTCTCTTATTATTGCATTCAACAGTTTAGATGGCCCATATAAATTTTAATACTGGTGACAAAACACCAATTCTGGCCGTTCAAGTCAATTCACCTTTCCAGGTTCTTAAGTTTGAGAATACAAGCAATAGATGTCATTTCGTTTATACCCGGTTTCTGGTTGGCATTGGTCCGTAACTACCAGAGGAGTTCTTTTCTCTCTAATTTAAGTGAATCCTACCCTCCTCTGATGTCCCTAATCTGTTGGTCAATTACCCTGAATTTAAATTGGTGACCGGCGTTGTCAAGTACATGTCTAGCCAGAGCGTTGGTCATTCTTGTGGTCCTAATACTGTACAGGTGTTCATATATCCTTTCCCTAAGCTTTCTATCGGTTTTCCCGATATAGAAAGCTGGGCAGCAAGAGTACTTAGCAAGATATACCACCAACTTACTATTGCAGTCAAACCTGGAGTTGGATCTAAACTTTTGATCCCCTATTACAAAATTAACACCTTCCTCAATGCATTGGCAGTACTTACACATTTGACACTTAAACATGCCCAATTTGGTCGTATATGGTTGCCTAGTGCCTTCTAAAAGTTCTTTTAAATTAGGTCCCTGTTTATAAACTATTTTGGGCCTACTAGGTACTACATTTTGGAAGTCATTGCCATTTGTCAAGAACTCCCAGTTTTTCAATATTATGTTGTTAATTCTAAGGGAGTCGATGTTGAACATACAACAGAAACCACAAGGGAAATCTGGGTTATCAGAGGCTCGAGTTCTAACCAAGGCAGTTCCAGTCCTATTGGTATGGTCGTTATTTAACAATGGAATGTATACATTCAAGCTTCTTTTACGTTTGACTTCCTCCGTAATCTCATTTAAGAACAAGGGTGGGTACCCTCGCTTGAGAAAAAACTGGGTCAAGGTCTGGCATTCTTCCAGGAAATCTTTTTCTTTACTGGACATACGTGCCGCTCTAACGAGTTGTCCCTTGACTACCGATCTCTTTTGGTGCCTAGGGTGACAACTGGAATAATGCAGCATGGAATTAGAGTAGGTGTCCTTACGATGTATTTTGGACACCCACACATTGTTGTCATAATCTTTACTTAGGTCGATGTCCAAGTAATCAATCCTGTTTTTATTGTATTTAAACGTAAAGGAGAGAAACTCAGTAGAGGTATTGAGGGTTGACATCAAGTTGTTAATTTCTAATTCTGTTCCTTGATATATCATAAATATATCATCAAGGAATCTAGTATAGAAGATTATTTTCGAGGTAATACCTTCCACTGCTAGAATATTGTTTCTCTCCCAATGTGCCATAACCAGGTTTGCAATACTTCTCCCACTTGGTGAGCCCATGGCGACGCCAATTTTTTGACGGTACAGTACTTCGTCAAACATTAGGTAGTTATATGAAAGGACTGTGAACATCAACTCACGTAGCAGTTGGATTTCCTCACTGGATGCCTTCAGCAACTTTAACATTGCACCTACCCAGTCCATAGCTATGCCGTGGGGGATTGACGAATACAGCTCCTTAACATCAATTGTAACCAATAGGCTCTCAGGGTGGAAGTCAACCAGGTTGATTGCCTCCAGAAAGGACCATGAGTCTTTAGTTATTTGTTTTTCTTTTCTAACATAACCTTGTAGAATACTATCTAGGAATTTGCTACACGTGTAGGTGATGCTTTTCCTCCCATCCACCAGTGGTCTCATGGGGGGGTTGTTGACCTCCTTGTGGATTTTAGGGATCCCAAATAACACCGGTGTCCTAGGTGTCTGCTGTTGTAAGTATATATAGGTTTCCCTGTCAATCTTAGCTTCCACATATAATTCTTCTATAAAGGCCTTGACCTTCTGGTGAGCCCCATTCGTTTTGTTGATGGTTACCTTTGAGTATCCTTCACCATCCAGGATGAGGTTCATCCTATTGGTGTAGTCATCATTGGCCATTATAGAGACACCTCCCCCTTTATCTGGTTTCATTATTCGCACCTGAGCTTTCCTAAGGAGAGAAAGTTCCTCTCTTTCATTTTTATTAGTATTCTGGTCTCTTAACTTAAATTTACTAGTTTGTTTTTTAAGTTCCTCATGTCCATTTCGGTTAACTTTTCAAATAACATTAATGCTGGGTGCAATGGGAGGTTAAAAACACTAGACACATAAAGTTCAGATCTCTGGCTTGAGTTTTTACCTAATAACAGTGCCAAGTTAAGCTTTCTAGTAAATAGTTTTAGGTCGACTAAGGTGTTTGCCAAGTCAAAGTGGGAAGTCGGCACAAAGGTGTTTCCCTTGGACAATAATTCAATAGTGTCCGTACTGATAACATAGTCAGTATAGTTGAAAACCTTAAAGTCCCCACTTCTATTTAACAGGACCTTACAGTTGGAAGTATCTGTTAGGTCCTGATTGACCTGTTCACTTTGGGTCACCACTTCTTCCTCCTGGCTCCTTTCCTCTTGTTGTTCGTGGACCGTTGGTTGGAGGCTCCTGTTGGAAAATTTTGTTCCTGAGGTGGTCCCATATTGTTCCCACCTCGGGTACCCTTGTTGCCGTTATTACTATTTTGTCCATAACGTTGGTTAGCCAACCTCTCACTTCTTCTAACGTCACTGTTATAATGTTTTGGCATTGTACTATAACTATATAAACTACAATGCTTCATTGGCATTATGCTATAACTATATAAACTACAATGCTTCATTGGCATTATGCTATAACTATATAAACTACAATGCTTCATTGGCATTATACTATAACTATATAAACTATAATGCTTTATTGGCATTGTACTATAACTATATAAACTATAATGCTTCATTGGCATTATACTAGAACTATATAAACTACAATGCTTCATTGGCATTATGCTATAACTATATAAATGACAATGCTTCATTGGCATTATGCTATAACTATATAAACTATAATGCTTCATTGGCATTATACTATAACTATATAAACTACAATGCTTCATTGGCATTATACTATAACTATATAAACTATAATGCTTCATTGGCATTATACTATAACTATATAAACTATAATGCTTCATTGGCATTATACTATAACTATATAAACTATAATGCTTCATTGGCATTATACTATAACTATATAAACTATAATGCTTCATTGGCATTATACTATAACTATATAAACTATAATGCTTCATTGGCATTATACTATAACTATATAAACTATAATGCTTCATTGGCATTATACTATAACTATATAAACTATAATGCTTCATTGGCATTATACTATAACTATATAAACTATAATGCTTCATTGACATTATACTACAACTATATAAGCTATAATGCTTCATTGGCATTATACTATAACTATATAAACTATAATGCTTCATTGGCATTATACTATAACTATATAAACTATAACGCTTCATTGGCATTATACTATAACTATATAAACTATAATGCTTCATTGGCATTATACTATAACTATATAAACTATAATGCTTCATTGGCATTATACTATAACTATATAAACTATAATGCTTCATTGGCATTATACTATAACTATATAAACTATAATGCTTCATTGGCATTATACTATAACTATATAAACTATAATGCTTCATTGGCATTATACTATAACTATATAAACTATAATGCTTCATTGGCATTATACTATAACTATATAAACTACAATGCTTCATTGGCATTATACTATAACTATATAAACTATAATGCTTCATTGGCATTATACTATAACTATATAAACTATAATGCTTTATTGGCATTGTACTATAACTATATAAACTATAATGCTTCATTGGCATTATACTATAACTATATAAACTATAATGCTTCATTGGCATTATACTATAACTATATAAACTATAATGCTTCATTGGCATTATACTATAACTATATAAACTATAATGCTTCATTGGCATTATACTATAACTATATAAACTATAATGCTTCATTGGCATTATACTATAACTATATAAACTATAATGCTTCATTGGCATTATACTATAACTATATAAACTATAACGCTTCATTGGCATTATACTATAACTATATAAACTATAATGCTTCATTGGCATTATACTATAACTATATAAACTATAATGCTTCATTGGCATTATACTATAACTATATAAACTATAATGCTTCATTGGCATTATACTATAACTATATAAACTATAATGCTTCATTGGCATTATACTATAACTATATAAACTATAATGCTTCATTGGCATTATACTATAACTATATAAACTATAACGCTTCATTGGCATTATACTATAACTATATAAACTATAATGCTTCATTGGCATTATACTATAACTATATAAACTATAATGCTTCATTGGCATTGTACTATAACTATATAAACTATAATGCTTTATTGGCATTATACTATAACTATATAAACTATAATGCTTCATTGGCATTATACTATAACTATATAAACTATAATGCTTTATTGGCATTATACTATAACTATATAAACTATAACGCTTCATTGGCATTATACTATAACTATATAAACTATAATGCTTTATTGGCATTGTACTATAACTATATAAACTATAATGCTTCATTGGCATTATACTATAACTATATAAACTATAATGCTTCATTGGCATTTTAAATGCTGTCTTTTACAAATAGTTAGTGATGCTACTAGAGACCCCCGCATCCATGATCTCGTCCTCACAAATATGGCCGCTTCTTGTACATCTCCTTATAGTTAAACATTCCTAAGACATGGGTAAGAATGATACTCTGAAGCCTTCAGATACATTGCAGGTTGTACTGTTCATAAGACATTTTCCATGCCAAATGTTTAATTGTATAACTGTTAAAGGAGAAAAGATGGCACAGTCCCAAACTAAAGGCAAGAATGCAGTGCCTTATATAGTATCATGAGCCCATCCCAGCCTATGATGTATTTACAAATATTTACATTATAAGAATAATCAGAGATGAAAAGGCATGTTAATCCATAGTAGGATCATAGGATCATAGGAAGTTACTAGGCCATTGGCCCTGAGGCCCTTACAAGCCTAGCCAAGAATTTAGCCCATGTTCCAACAAGTCAACACCCTATGCCACTGTCCAGCAGGAACATAGATGGAATCCCAGGGCTGTATTTTCTGTTACTCATCAAGTTATCCAGGTTGCACTTAAAAAGGTTTAATGAGGTACTCTGCTTTACGTGGATAGGGAGTCTGTTCCACAAAAGGGGGAGTCTCTGGGTCACAAATCTGTCCCACCAACAAGTCCTATTGATGTGACAGACCAGGTTGAGGTCTTGAGTGCGAGTTACCTGAGTGGAGCTTGATTTCTGGATATGCAGCAATCCCATCAGGGCAGGGTCTGTGATTGCTTTGTACACCAGACTGAGGAGGTTTTAGGAGACTCTCTCTAGAGGGACAGGGCTTTTAGTAATAAAGAAGTGTCCATGTTTATTTTTTGTTACCGGGCAAGATGAAAACTTTGCAATATAGCTCATTCCAAGAAGTAAATAAAATGTCCACTTTTACCTTTTGTTTTTTTTTGTTTATACAAGCATACTTGTTGGCATAGACATTCTATCTACTAAAAATTACATTGCGGCCATGTTCCTTAAGTATCCAAACTATTCAAGGCTGCTTTGAGTACATTACAAAATCATTCTGTGTCAGCCTGACATGTAACTGCAATTAGGAAAAATGTACAAAATCCATTTCAAAGAGACAGCTGAATGTTACATCTCACATAATAATAATAAGACATTTAACATATTCCTAAACATATTTATCATCCTGACTTGTTAAATCAAATCATAGTTTAGTCTCCTATTAATTTAAAGCTTGTAATACTTCTCCTGTAAATACCTGTGTTTAGGGCCTTCTAAAACCAAACCTTCTTCGGTTACTTGAGTATCTAAATAAATGTTGCAATTCTCTTCTGATAGATTCCATTGCAAAAAAAAAAAAAATACCCATGCCTCTGAGCTGTACTTCTCACTTAAATAGTTGTATTGATAAGGCAGTTCCTATGCATACCTAATATTATGAGTAATTTAAAAATACACCTCTATCATGGAGTAATCATATAAATAAATTATACAGCAAGAGAATTTATTTATCATTTGTTGAGCGGGAAAGTCCGACTAGGTTCCACAGAGCCTGTTTTCAGTGCAGGCCTGGGGAGAAATGCTCCAGATGCATGTCTTTGGAATGTGGGAGGAAACTGGAGTACCTGGAGGAAACCCACGCAAACACAGGGAGAACATGCAAACTCCACACAGAAGGCACCCCAGCCAAGATTCGAACCAGAGAACTTCTTGCTGTGAGGTGACAATGTTAACCACTGCACCACTGTGCCACCCAGAAAGTGAAAAAGAAAGAGAAAGAAAGTGGTTAATGCTTACACGAGGTCTCATTCTGCCTTCCTTAAGAGCATACCTAGGCAAACTAGTAAAGAGATTAAGGAATAGTTAGGAAGCTCAAAACTGAATATGAATGTAAAACAACAATAAAAAAACAAAAATAACTGCAAATCTTTCTTTTACTATGTCATGAGGTTAAGAACTACATCCTGGCAATATTTGGAGCTAGTGAACATACTTGGCACTCAAACCCACAGAAAATGGTTAATGAAGCTGACAAATAAAGTGCAAATTTTGCTCCTACAAACAATTACAGCTACTACAATAGATTTCACAGTCCTAACCCCCCTCTAATAAATTACTATGCATAAGGTCTGCCAGCCCTCGCAAAAGCTAAATTCACCTCTTCGTTGGGGCCTGAAATATAACATATTGCCTGACTATCAATGTCAAATATGCCTTTCTGACCCCCTACTTAACCTGTTTAATCTAAGCCCCTCCACTGGTTACATTCCTGAAGACTGAAAAACATTGTAATGTTGTTACACAGATGAGCCACAACCATAGACTCTGATAACTACAGACCCATTAGTCTCATCAGCCTCATATGTAGAACTACAGAACATGTTTTCTGCAAACACATTAATTTGAACATTGAAAGTTTCTTTAACCAGGACTCTCATCAGTTCAGCTTTGCTAACTCATTACAGCTGAGTGACATGTCCTGGATCTTTTGCAGTTACATCCCACTGGCTCCTCTAGGTGTGAAATATTGCTTTGCATTAATAATTCCACAAACCTTGAAGGATTTCATCTTAAGGATTACACAATAGAAAACACAACTGTATTGATATATAACGTCTGTCTAGTGCAATAAAGACATATTAACTGTTGTTCATATAATATTTATTTATATTGATATACATTTCATGCCTTTCTAATATCCTGACAACCAAGTTGCAGAGACACAGTTCCTTAGCCTCATATGAAAGCTCTCAGCTGGATTAACAAAATGCTGCCAACAGTATTTGTATAACAGTTGCAAAGATATTGTAAGCTGTTTTGCAAAATATTACAAACTTAATAGTTACTGTGTTTAATGTGAATTATACAGTCCAGTTTTAGAAAAAAAAAAAAAAAAACCTAAAGAATTCTACCACTATAAAAAAAGCTTGGGCTGAAGTGTTTAAAAATTACACTGGATGGGTCTGGTGTAATGGTTAAGGTCATCACCTCATTGACAAGGGGCATAGGGTTTGCTCCTAACTGCAGGATATAACCTTGGCTTAAAATGGCCCTGCAAGGGCAGATAGCCTAGTATTCACCTATGAGCACTTTTTAGTAACCTCTGTTGTTCCAGAGATATGGACAGATGTTTGACATGTGAGGACATAACTTTATTCTATCAAAAAGCTTAGGCTCCACCCACTGGAAGTTACAGTGCAAACTTCCTGAGCTCTGCTAGAGGATCCTGCATCTTTAACCTAATTAATTGCTTTGAAAAATTAACTAGGCTAGGTGATAGTGGTTATGCAGTACATACAACATATTTGGCCTTGCCAAGGCCTTTGACACTACTCCCCACACCAGCATTACTGACAGACTTGAAAGTCTGATTAGAAATCCTTAGGTAGTGCAGTGGATAGCTAAGTGGATATCTAACAGAACCCATGGAATTAGAGTTGAAGGCACTACTCCTGAAAGCAAAAAAAAAAAAAAAAAAAAAATAGCCACTGGTATGTCACAGAGCTTAGTATTAAGGCCCTCTCCTATTTGTAATGTATTTCTTAGAACTTCAAGCCAACCCTTCTGGCGTATGGTTATTTTAGTTTGGACAGAGCTGCAAATTGTATGTTGTTATTCGATCTTCCACAGACTCGCAATTACTCTAACATGGGCTAGACCATGTTAACAACTGGTGCAAGAAAATCGGTCTCAAATTACATATGAAAAAGTTAGCATTTTGAGAAACAAAACATGTTCATATACCATGTAGGTAACTTAAATCTCTTTTCAGATGGTGTCAAAAGGGGACCTGGCACTCTTGCTGATAATTTCCCCTCATTTGGCCAGCATGTCTCCACACTGGTTCAGAAAGCCTTCTATCTGACCCATCTAATTTCCAAAACCATTTCCACTTGATCCAAAAAAGTCATAATTCCCCTTCAGTCATATCTCAGGCACATTGTTGAATAAAATGCAGCTTTTGACATGTATTTTCTTAAACATATCAAACAACTTGAGAAACATCCGAGTTTAATAACTAAAAAGATCAGTGGCATAAAAAATCTTGGCTATCAGGATGGCAGCCCTCCCTCTGTATTCAGTGTCTGATAGACTCCTTCATGGAGATCAGTGTCCAGCCTTTTGAACAATTAAAGATCCATTGACCTTCATCTCTTGCTCCTTTACAGAACATGTGGTCCTCGAAAACCAGCTTAAAGAATGCAAACCTTCAGCAGCAGCTACATAAGACACACTGGCATGATAGGCTGATATCCCAGTGTATCCCAAATAAGACACATTGGCATGATAGGCTGATATCCCAATGTATCCCAAATAAGACACATTGACATGATCTCAAAACAAAGATCACCTTCAGATCACCACACCTCTATGAACCAAATTCACAGTACTACAGGTACTTCAAATTCTTAAATAAGATTAGCTAAAACACATATGTATATAAATATATATATTCATACAAAATATAAAATATAGAATATAGAATATAAAATATATATATACATATATAAACATATAAAAAGACATCAAATACTGACAGACATGCAAATGTATAGAAATTAATATAGGATATATATAACCTATCTTGATTAAGACTAAATAAGAATAAGAATAAAAAATCAAAATAAAAATAAAGATAGAAAACTAAAACATATATAAGGCAAAATATAACATACAAGTGGGCCATGATTCATAATATAAAAGTAGATAAACACCAAATATATAATATATACATCTTATTATCTAATGTAGTGAGACATAAGTATTGAGGCCCGGTGGATAATGAGCTCTTAACCTAAACACCCATTCCAGTTCTTTTTGTTCCAAATAGCTTAAATAGTCACCTTTCCTCTGCCCAGGTGGTACAATCTGAAGTACTCTAAACTCAAAGCCATGGTCATTATGACTGGAAACATGCTTAGCCAAAGCGTTCAACATATTCTTTTCGTTGTTTAAAGCTCCTTTTAGTCATGCCTACATAGAATGCTGAACATGTATGGCATTTACTAAAGGAAAAATCTAACACTGGATGTATAAAATCTTGTTCCCTAGATATATAACCACAATAATTACAGCTTCTGCTGAAAAATTGATCTGACCTGTATTGACATGATAGGCTGATATACCAGTGTATTCCAAATAAGACACACTGGCATGATAGGCTGATATATATCCCTGTGTATCCCAACCTCTAGAACAAACTTCCTCTATACGTCATACAGAGTAGCACCTTTGTTACCTTCAAGGTTAACCTAGATAACTGGATGGGCATCCTCAAATTCTCCCCTGGGCTATCTTATGTTGCCCTCCTTCAGGCTGGCAGGAACATTTGAATGTGGCGCTATTGGCTAGGCTTGTAATGATCTACAGACTGATCGTGTAGTATTTACCTCTGATCCTATGAACCCAACACAAGCTCCATGATAAGACAACAGCACAGCAAGCGTGAATCTATGGTTTGAGAAACATTAAGTGCAGGAATGTAATATCCACAGTCCTGGCTCATTGAAATTAAAATTACTGCAATGTTATGCATTTACCAGCTTTACTGCAAAATCACACTTGTACAAGGCATTTTCACCGTTTATGATGTTTCACTCTTCCCTGCAGTTATGTGACTATTGCGTTGGTATATAAGAGAAAGGGAAGGGATGAGGGGGAGGGCAAAGACCACCACATTGTGAAATCTTTCCTGCAAATACTGCTTAATGACTTATTAGTCTTGCAGTTATTCCTGCTTTCATACATTCAAAGGAGATTACCGGGCTAATGACTGAATGGTCCTTACAGGCCTAGTCAGTTTTACTCAGATTTTATCCAATTTTCTCTCACTATGGGAAAGATAGCACAGGTCAACGAGTGAGCTTTTGACTATTTTACTGACTGCCTCTGTTCATAAGGGACATGGGCCCTATCCCAGGAATAAATTTATGATTTCCCATCCATTAGTCCAGATTGTGCTTGAAGATGGTCAGTTTTATGTGTTTTATGTGAATAATAAACCTATTGCAGAGGAGGGGTGATCTCACATCACATACCTTTCTCTCCAGCATGATCTACTCATGTCAGAGATCAGCTTTCGATCATTGGAGCAGGTAACCGTCATGTATTTAGCTTTGCGAATATGCAACTTTCCATCTGGCCTGGGCCTGAGACTGCCATGTAGGTCAAGCACAGATCACTCCTCATCATTGGTAGGAAAGAGAACACACTGATAGGACTTTTAATTGGTTCACATATACCACTTTAGTTATACCCTGTACATTTTTGGTGAGAAACCTCTGATGTAGGTGCCTGGCAAGGTACATGCCAAAGAGTGCATTGAACTTGATTATTGGTCTGATGAGTAGAATGGCACTATGACACCCTTAGATCTAGATGCCATGGCCTTACTTTGGGGGGATTATGATTTGAGAGGATTTAGTGGATCCAAATGGCAGCACAGCAGCCTAGAATGTTCCAACAGAACAGTATAGTAAAAAGGAAATATAAGTTGGTAGAACCTAGTCTGACCTAATCCTCAAGAGTGGCAATACACAGCATCCAGCGACAACCACTGAATGCACAACATAATACTATAGTCAAGAACACACTTAGTTAAGATGGCAGGCACTTCCTCAGAAAGTATGAAGGTAACTACTGGTGTGTCCCATGGTTCTTTGGTAGGATGTCTCCTTTTCAGCATTTACTTCTCTGATCTCCAGACTTGAAATCTGGACTTTTGGTTAACTAAGTTTACAGGTGAAAGTGGGCATTATAGGCAGATCTCTCTTTGATACCCACTTATTAGAGCAGGAACTAGTTCTTATTAAACAAGTGGTGTACAAAAAAGGTAAAATTAAATGCAAAGAAGTGTAATATTGTTACATTTTGTAAAACAACTCTCTCCCTTTGTATACAGTATAGCCAGTATTATTCTCCAAAATAATGTAGCCAGAGATCTTGAAACCTGGGTTGATAGTCAATTCCCACTAATAATGAAGTCAGAAATCTTAAAACCCGGGTTGATAATCATTTCCCATTCCTTCAACTACATTGTAGCAGCAGTAGTCAGAAAATCCTTCTTCATTTTTCCAAGACTTTTGGGTTTCTAATTTCATGATGGGAATGGACCCCATTCCTAAGTCAAAGTATGATTAAAGTTCATTAAATTAGTATTGTTTCAGTATTTGATGTTAGCCAAAAGTTCTCCTCACAGCACCAACAATGTGCCCTGAAATGACTCATTCTGCAGTTCATATGGAGTTACATGTATTGGTAATATATCAAAATATGATGGTAAATTCTTTTTTTATCAGATTCATTGCTCCTACTACTATTGGAACTGTCTGGGTACCCTTTTTCCACATTGACCTTGTTTCTGCTTAGAAATCATGGTATTTTATGATGTTATTTCTCTCTGTAGGTGTCTGTGTAAGACACTGTAATAACTTGGTGTTGCAGTTTCAATGATCAAGCGTACTTTTGTCTTCTTTTCATGGACCACTATATATGGTTTTCTTGCAACTGTTTTGTGAACTATTGGTAATAGGTGACCTTATGTGATATAAACTTCATCATTTCTTATAATTCTTTATGGATCTTGTTTCCACTGCTTCTCGGCTACTTCAATATTATAATGTTTGCACAATCCCCAAGGCAACAGACTTGCTGCATTATTCTGCCTTTCAGTACACAGACCTTCTGCCATTAGTGTATCACACCCAGCAACACCAAGATGTGCAACTGTTTCCAATTCTGTTGTCTGTTTGTCTGACATGGTCAGTGAATTTTGTAATCCAATGTGTATGTAGTCTACTATCCTGGGCCAGCAATATTAACCTTTCATCTTTTGTTTTTAATTCACCTCTCCTTAACCATTCCTGATTAAATCCTGATTGACTTGAGGTTGTTCCAGAAGTTTTCTATACTTGAAATTATATTTATGCATTTTTCACATTTCTTGCCCTATCATTCGATCTTTCAACTTATATTCCTTTTTTTTTTTTTTTTTTTTTGGCACATTTAGTTACTGCCTGATTTTTATCTACCTCTAGTTTTATTTCCATTCTCACTTGGTACTGATATGCTTCTGCTAAATAAAGCAGGGAAGTAACCTTACACTTATTCTCCTCATGTTTTAAAACTTTTGTCTATGTTTGGGTCTTCTGAGGTCAGCAAATATGTATGCATTCCTACGACTGCAGATCTATACATGTAATCAATTTCAAGAAAGCACATGCCTCCTTCAGAACAAGGAACATATAATCTTGGTATTCAATGATTTTTGTAAATCATTTGATAAGCATGAAGCATCCTTCTTGTTTTCCTGTTCAGTTGTTCCAATACCTTTTTGAACCAATCACCCCAAAACTGTAAGATAGAACAGCGAGAGTAAATTGGTTTATATTTCGTACTTTGTCCCTAGATATCAGAGCTGTTTTCAGTATTAATTTTAGTCTTCTAAAATATTCCTTAATAAATTTAATTGCATTTGTTAATGTTTTATAGTTGATCCTTCATCTTTTCCCAAATATTTATGCACTCCCTCTTGTTCAAGTTCTTTTATATCACATTCTAATCCCAAACTGATGTTTTCTTGGTGCTGCAGCTTTCCTGCTTTAAAGGTTGTTTTTGCACATTTACCTAGACAGAATGACATTCTTATGTCATCTGAAAAAGTTTTCACCACTTGCATTTCTACTTTCAGTTCCTCATCTGGTGAACTATACTTTTTTAAATCATGTACAAAAAGAAGATTAGAAGTCTTTACACTTTGTAGTTTTCTGGGAGCCAAATTGTAACCATGACCTAATCTGTTATGTAGACAGCTAAATGGGTTAAGGGCAAGACAAAAGAGCAGTGGTAGCAAAGAGTGACCCTGGAATATCCCCTTTGAATTTTTATCCCTGGGATAACAATTTGTCCTTTATTATGGTTTAACTGCAAAGTGATTTGCCACTGTTTCATGGTCACTGTAATGTAATCTTTCTATGAAGTACAACTTATGTTTAATGACATATCGCCCATGACCCAAGAGCCAAACCTAATGAACTTACTCCATATCCCTAAATCAAATAGGTCTAGGGCTACCCATTCCAGGGACTTAAATATGACCTGCAACTTAAATAGGAAATGCTGGGACAGTTTTATACCCCAGCAACTGCCATGCCTTTGGAACAGGTTACCAATTCATGTGAAACAGAGCACCTCTATGACACTGTTCAAGAGGAACCTGGATGAAGGGATAGGGCACCATAAATTTCTACCAGTGATAGAGCCCACAACCCTCCTGAACATGGGCAGTCATCACTAAATGCAATCTTGGGTACTGACTAGTACCTCTGTGGTACTACACTGCGTTGAAACTGCTAGGCTTAAAATGACCTCTGAGTTGATTGCCTAGTAATCACAAATGATCCAATGATCCTATGATCCTATTACAAAAGAAGCGATCATCTCTGTTTATGTATCCCTAATTAGTCCAATTATTGATTAGAACCCCCTCTTCAGGATGTACCTTTGAAGACATAGTAAGCAACAGGCAAAACCCCAGTGGTTACTAACCAGTAAAATTGTTGGCCTAAAGTCACTGCACTACCAAGAAAAGCTCAACGTGCTATCCCTTTGCTCAGTTTTTTAAAAGCTGTTGCGAAGTGAGCTATGCCTTCCATTCTGTGTATCCTCCTTGATGTCCCGTGTCTTCACATTCAGATAGCTCTACAAATAACAGAACTGGAAATTTAAACCTCCATCAGCACATAAATAAAATATACTGGAGAGACAAATGTATTACCCATCATGTACTCTAGCTCTAGTACAAACTTCCTGTGCAAGTTAAACAAAGTGATATCCTAGCATTCTTCATAATGAATCTCAATGGTTGTATGGATACCCATAAATATACTCTGGGACTGACCTGCTTTGAAGCGAGTTACAGCCTGGGGGTGAATATTGGAAGCATGGAATTGGTCATGTTACTCAGTTGCTACTGTTTCCTGTGATCCTTCTCAATTTACCATAGAACTCATAAACTCCACTTTTTTCTTATAAACAGCTGCTTCTAAACAAGTCACAGCTTCCATTTAATCAAAAAAAAGATATGTGCATATAGTTTTAGAGCTATAGGTCATGTTTTGTTCTATTAGTGTAGTTGTGACACTGACATTGTAACATGCATTATATCTCCTCTTTCAAATATATCTATGACCTGCTAATTAGCAGAACTGCAACAAATATCTTACAAAATTGAAGCTTGTGATAGTCATTATGGAATTTACACTTTTTTATTACAAACTGCTGAATCTTGCGATATCAGAGTTTGAATCTAATGCATCCATAGTTTTATTGAAATACTGCATGCCTAGCAAATGGCAAAGATTGTGAAGTTTATGGCTTGCCCATCATGAAACATTTGCTGGAACCAACAAAAAGAGGAACAAAAGGAAGCACCTGTTCTTACGGAAAATGTTTTATGAAACTGAAAAATATCCAAAGGGAATACAATAACAACAAACAGAAAAATGAACTGGGAGATAAGAAGAAATGAACCCACTGCAACAACTGATAAAGAGCCGGAAAAAAAATCATTCCAAAACACTTAAAATTAATTCTAAAGCACAAACATTATAATGGAAAAATGGGATACACTGTCCATTAGGACATGACACTCACCAGAGGGGGGAGGTTTGGCATAAAGAACAATATCTTTACCTCACTGATGCAAAGTACAGAGTTTGATTATTACTTCTGGTTGTTGGCTAGGCTTGTCTGCAGACTGATAGCCTAGAACATAGCGAAACAGATTTAGGCCTATGCATATGAAAGGTTAATTAATCAATCTATTAAATGCATTTATTATTCTTTCTTTAATAGTATGCAAAATGATAGCATATGGGAGGTAGGAAAAAGAAAAAGAACAGGTAGAAGGAATAAATAAACATAAAGCACACTATTATTTTGTGTTGCCTGAGTATGGTAAGAGTTTCAGTACATGGCATATCGAACTTGTTTGATGACATGACATTTTCAGGCAGAGAACTCTGAGCTGACTTGAATAACGGCAGCACTCTTTATCCTTGGCTTCCACATGAAGTCGATGTGCATTCCTCCAGTGTGCTGCAAACATTAAGCAGGCCTGCAGAGGTAGCTGAAATAAAAAAACGAAGAGTGCACCTGATAAGAAATGGATGTCTGCTGGTTTCCTTTTACTGTCATCTTTGTTTTATAATATTACTTGAGGTTAGAACTGTGAAAGTGGATGTGAGGTGTAGATATTCTCTGTTGAATGGGGCAGAGAGAAATTTAATGAATTATTTTACTTTTTTGGGATCTGTAAAAGGTGTGTTTGCTCATGCTGAAAAAATTGCAGGCTTCCCCTGCAGTAACCATGACGATCTGTCTTCCATTTTCTGTGAGATTGCTTTCAATTTATCAAAGGATTTTCTCTTTCAACTGTTACATCCTTAAAGTCTGGAAACATCAAGAGTTTTAAACCTTCAAAACACAGCCTGCTCTCGGTTGTGAATTGTCATTATTTTTTGCAACTGCTGGTTCTGTCCTAAGTTTGAAGTGTGTGTAAATCTAGTTTAGAGCAATTTCAAAAGTTCTGTGCGATGGCCATCTCTTTGAGCACCTTCTCTTAAGTTGTTTCCTTTGGGAAACATCAGGCCTGTGACATTAGTTTCTAATGGTATATCATTTTTTGTGTTTTTACTGATGTCAGAGCTTGTTGTAGACGGACCCCTTGAATTTTCTCCTTGTTCCTGTATTTCAGCAGTGCAAAATGTTAATGAAATTTACATGTAAATCTACTTACTGGATTCATTGCCTCTCCCACAGTGGAAATTTAATTTTCACTTCACTTGTATAGAATCAAGATAGCTGCACTTACACGACAGATCAGAAACACGCTCGTCACATTTCCAGTCTGTTATATATTACAGCAGATTAATTATAACTATTTATTTACTGTTTAACTTGCAAGTGGGAAAGTTGTTGTTGTTTCTTTTGGCTTTTCCCAGTTAGGGGTCGCCACAGTGGAACTCCGGTCCGCTAATGATTAGTAGTTGATTTTTACGTGCCGAGTTACCAGCCCTGATGCACAACCTTCAACGATGGTACGCCCATTCACACATGTCTCCACGCAGAAGACGCTCTAGCTGAGAATCGAACTGGACAGCGTCTTACTGTGAGGCGACAACGCTACCGCCGCACCACCACCTATATATTTTAGTAATAAAAACTAGGATTCTTTTATAGGTAAATACTAGGCTAGCTGTTTTAAGCTAAGCTAGGTTCTTCTTCAAAGGTATGAATCAAACCTTGGACTTTGTGTTTGGGAGATAAACACCTTAACCATTATACTACCCCTCACCCTCCAAATACCCCCCAATGTATGTAGGTTGTGCCTCTGTCCTTTAACATGTATGTATGTAATTTCCATTGCTGATGTTTTCGTATATACAACATTTATTTATTTAACATTTGTTGACCGGGAAAGTCCAACTAGGACAGAGCCTATTTTCAAGAGAGGCATGGAGAGAAATGCTCCAGATGCATCTTTGGAATGTGGGAGGAAACTGGAGCATTTATTTATTTAACATTTGTTTACTGGGAAAGTCCAACTTGGAATGAAGCCAATTTTCAGCGGAGGCCTGGGGAGAAACCCTCCAGATGCATAGCTTTGTAACATGGGAGGAAACCAGAGCACCTGGAGGAAACCCACATGAATGCAGGGAGGACATGCAGACTCCGCACAGAAGGCACCCCAGCCGAGAATCGAATCAGAAAACCTCTTGTGGTGAGACGACAATGCATCTACTGCACTAATGCGCCATCCATTCTTTTAATGTACTGTCTAATTCAATGAATGTTTACAAAGAGATGTTTTTTACATTGTGTTTATCGGTTTAGTTCTTTGTTCTGATAATTTGCTCTGTGCAGCTCTACACGCTGTGTTACTGTGGTTCTCTATTAGTAAACCTCATGTTAAACTATTTGTATTGTACATTCATAACCCTTCTTAGCTTCTCTCTACTCTTACAATAGCTCATCTTACTCTGCTATATAGACCAGTTGGCATAATGGTTAAGGTCTTTGCCTTCCATGCACAAAGTACAAGGGTCAATCCTGACCTCCAACCAATGCCTGTTTGGAGTTTGCATGTTCTCCCTGTGTCTCTGTTGGGTTTCTCCCACATCCAAAAAGTGTTTCCATCTCAAACTTATCAATGAATGGAGCTCTGGGCAGCAGCACTGACTCTACATGGTACCCTACCACAGACCACAGACCAACCGCTTTGAGCATCTACTGTAGTGCACAGTATCCTCAAGATAGGAGAACACAGATCACAGACTGGCACTGTGGTAGGGCGAGCCACTTGACGGTGTAATATATGGCTGTAGGTGATTTCGTCAAGTTGACTGATGTCACAAAAATGGGCAGGGGTACTTATCGGTGATAAGTGGGTTGAGGAGCTGACCTACTCTGACCTACACCAGAGACCCTTGCTAATGGTGGGAGAGGTATGTGTGCTCCTATTGGCCAGTGTGTGCCTGCCATAAAACCCAGTACCCCTTGGTCAATAAGCTACTGGCTGGTGTCTAGTTGCCCAGCCTGGATTCCCTGGGATAGCTCTGCTGAGCGAAAGCTGGATCTGAAACCAACCAGCCAAACATGAAGTGAGAATTGCTATGCTTATGGATGACATGATGATATGGAGGAAGCTGGACATCCTATGCATCCAAGAGATGAGATGGAAGGGCAGTTCAGCAAAGCCACTTGACTTAGTATCCAGACTCTATTATTCAGGAGGAGGACAGGCTAGTAGGAATTGTGGTGGGAATTGTAGTGAGACAGAGGCTTTAGAAAGCAGAAGGCAGTGAGTGATATCATCAGAATTAGTTACAGACTCATGGCAATTAGACTTCAGACTCCAGTGTAACGATAGGGCAGGATTCATAATCTAGCCTATCACAGTGCATTCAGACAGCAGTTGCAGGACCTACTATATAAATCAAGACAATAGGAATTGGTTTTATAATGGGTGACTTGAATGGACATATCAGGACAGACAGAACAAGATTATACTAGAGTAACCAACATACAACTCAGGTAGACTTCCTCCTAGTAAGGAAAAGGCAATGGGGAAGAATCCATGATTGCAAAGTCATCCCCAGTGAAACAGTCGGCCCACAGCATAAACCACTAGATGCCAGATTCAGATGCAAGCAGTGGTCAGAAAAGGCTCTAAGGTCAACAGAGACCAGACTGAGGAGCTAGAAGTTGACTGAAGAGAAAGAACAACAGTTCAAGGAATTACTCAGGGCTCTAGCACCCCAAGAACAGGAGGAAATAGGTGGAGTTGAACAAGAATGTGTTAGGACTGCAGAAAAAATATGATATGGAAATAAGGTACATGTTGGTGGCTTAATGCACAAGTCCATGAAGTCATTGAAAGAAGAAGTGCAAGATAGAAAAAACTGACCAGGCTAGGAAGGACTACTGGATGGCTAACAAAGAAGCTAAGAAAAATATTGCAATAGCAAAGAATAGGGCATTGGAGGCACTCTAACAACTTCTGGAAAGTGACTCAGTAAAGGGCACAAAGAAACTATATCAGGTTGCAAGACAAAGACAGAAAGATAAAGAAGATAGTCAGACACCCTTCATAAGGGATACCAGCAACAAACTGCTCACAGTCAGATGGAAGGAGTATTTCCAGCAGCTTCTGAATGAAGAAAACCCCACAGAAGCTGTACTGCCCCAGAAACGGCCTACAATTAGAGAAGAAGAGGAGCCCACCCTAGAAGAAGTAAGAACAGCACTAAGGAAGATGAAATCAGGGAAACAGGAGGCTCAGGTGAGGTCACAGCAGATATGATAAAGATACTGGGTGAGATAGGGGAGAATTGGCTCCTGAGGGTACTCATAGCAGTGTGGAGAGAAAGGTGTATCCCACATGACTGGAGAATAAGCATACTCATGCCAGTGTACAAGAACAAAGGGGACATCCACAACTATGGGCCGTACAGAGGTATCAAACTCCTGTCATACTTTGCATGAAAGTTCTGGAGACGGTGATTGATAAATGGATATGTAGAGTAGTAGAATGTAAGATGGGAGATGACCAGTTAGGATTCAGATCAGGATGCAGCACAACTGACCCAGCGTTTGCAGTGGGAAGATACTTGCGAAGAAGCTAGAGATGAGGAGAGAGTCCAACTGGACATTCTAGACTTGGAGAAAGCATATGACAAGGTCCCAAGAAAGCTGATCAGGGCAGCACTGTAGTGGTTTGAAGTCCTAGAAGCAGGCAATGTACAAGGACCCAATGACTCAAGTACGAACAATGTACAGACTGACAGAGGGGTTTCCAGTAGCAGTGGGTGTACATCAGGGTTCAGCTCTGATCCCACTGCTGTTCATACTGGTGATGGACTACATTAGCAAACAGGTTGGAGGGGGCAGATCAACAAAGTTGCTGTATGTAGATGGTGTGGCATTACAGGCAGACTGAGCTAGAACTTCAGGAAAGGATAGGACAATGGAATGCAAAACTGAAGGCACATGGGATAACACTAACACAGATAAGACAGTGGTAATGGCAGCAAATAGGGAAAATCAGATGAAGCTGACAATAGAAATAGAAGGGAACATAGTGGAACAGATAAACAGCTTCAGGTATCTGGGAGGGATGGTTGAGGAGAAGGGAAGTCTGACTGAAGAGTTCAAAGCTAGAATCAGAGAAGCTGCAGCCAACTGGCATAGAGTGTCAGGGGTAGTCTATGGCAAAAGAATGCCAAAGAAGCTGAAAAGTAAGGTGTACAAGACTGTGGTGTGACCAATACTACTGTATAGTACAGAAACTTTGGTAGTAACGGCAGAGCAGTTAAAGAAGCTAGAGGTGATGGAAATGAAGTGCCTGAGAAGGGCAGTAGGCTGCATACTGTGTGACAGATGAAAAAATGAGGACATAAGAGCAGAAGCCAAAGTAGGTCCAATTGCAGAAAAGATCAAAGAGAATAGATTACGGTGGTTTGGACACATAAAAAAGCAGAAGACAATCTGGTGAGGAAGATTTGGGACAGAAAAGAATAAGGTAAGAGGAAGTGAGGATGTCCAGCAAAGAGATGGATGGATGGATTATGTGAAAGAAGACCTGCCACAGTCAAGCATGAGTTTTAAGAAGGCAGGAGTGTGGCATTGAATCAAGAGAGTTGGAGACAGTTAACACTGTGACACCCCTGCACTGGCCCAGTAATCAAGGAGCCACAATCCTCACCACTAGCACCAGTGAGGGACATGCACATTGGGAGGATGAAAAGTACACACACAGTAAAGTACAATATCCCTTAAGAGCACACAGAGATCACAGTCAGTCTGGGGATAGTTTCTCCCTCTCTCTCCAGATCCCCAGTAAGACTCCCCACTGGCACAGCTATAGGATTAAGATCTCAGCTGAGTAGTCAAGCCAAAACCTCCAGCACCCCCTCTGTCCAACCAGTGATTCATGTCACTGCTGACACACACACTTTGAGATTTGATTTATATACAGACACACATACTCCTGGGAAAGGCTGGCACAGGTTTACTAGCTATGCCCCTTTCTGCCCAGAATAAAAGGTAGTTATCACTGCCACCAACCAGCTCTTTATCAGCTACTAGAAGGCCCTTACAAAGGGTGAACAATTCTACTGTATAATGTTACTATTATCCAGATGGTAAGTGTGACCAAGACCAAGGCTATTTAGGAGTGGCCTATACAGTGTCACCAAGTACATATGCAAGTACTCTAAGAGCTTACCTATCTGTAAACAAACCAGCCACAATTAAAAGGTTTAAATATATTTCGTAATAAATAATCAAAGAACAAGACAATATTCAATAAATCAGAACAGTGAATACAGAGTTCAGAACCACAGGAAATATTTTAAAACAACATTGCAGGGCAGTCTCAAATAAATACAGAAAACATCTAAACTAATCTTTACTATATTCCTATCTATATCTAAGAAATATTTCTGTACCCTGGTTACTTACTATTAGTAAGGCAAGTGCTGATGAGTGGATGTTGTCATATCCAAAGACAAATACAAAATGCCCAGTCTCAGAGAGAGCTCCCAAATTAATATCATAACATTATTGCTGGGTAGACTTGATGACATCACTATTTGTCATCTGCCTTCAGTTCCCAGGCATACAGATACCAACAGCATTTAACATTTCTCTGTGAAAAATATCTCTCTCTCAGATGTGCAGCTACTAGAAAGTCACAGAGGAATACAAACACATTAATTCCAAACCTAGTAATTATTTATGTTTCAAGACAATAGAAAGAAGCCTCTAGCTGTAGACATCCTGTCTCCTTCAGTGAAACTAAGAAATAAACACAATAGTTAAACCATTTACTTATTTTCTTAGTTTGTAAATTAACTCTGTTCTTTTCCAGTAGGGTATCCTGTGGTTATATTCTTGAAGCTCAGTACATAACATACAGTTCAACAAACATTTCTGCACCAGTAGTTTAATATACACATAACATATAGTTCTCTTACATTTGTAAGACAAGTATATAAATCATATTAATATTCACAAAGGACATATGATAATTTACAAAATTCCAGATAGCTAGGCTGGCAGTGTCACATTTTTATATAAATCATATTAATATTTTCAGGTGACATATAATTATTTACAAAATTCCAGCTAGCTGGGCTGGCAGCATTTCAGATGATCATAAACACAATATCCCAACCCCATGTAGAAAAAAATGGGAAAACGGGGACTGATGATGATGACTTTGACTCACCATGGTCCTTCCTCCATCTCTGTAAACAAGTATTAAATTAATTGCCTCCATATATTTCAGTTTAGCAAAGTTTTTCTCATTCTTTGCCTTTCAGAGCCTGTACTCACTGCATCCATCTTTGACCCTAAAACTGCTCTGCTGCAAGGCCCACGTCTACAAAAGTTTTTTGCGAGAATACTGCCAATGTACAATGTATAGAAATTTAACATGACAAGTCTGCCTTCTGCCAGGTATAAACTGACTGCTCTCTGTAGTAATTGACTTGAGGGTGGAAAGCCTGCTATGTCCATTTCTACCCACCCCCTCTTACCCTACCATTATTTTTCCACTTACCCCTTTCACCTGTGGCACCCATTCTTTAACCCTCTCCAAACAAATTTATTACTGCCATACAAACACTCTTGCTTCTATTTTCCTATTTCCTGAGTTTCTTCTATAATTTAGCTCCATTCTCAACAATCCTTCTCCCTCCCATACTGCTTTGCACTATATCTATTCCTACTCAGACCCATCCCCAACAGTAGCTATCTAACTGAAACATAAAGAAGAGACAGGGTATGTTCTGGGTTGTATCCACTGAATGTGCTTCTTTGTTAGTCTCGTCTCGACTGGTGTACATATAACATTGAGTTCTAGGTTTTGCAACATGAAAAATCTGATAATTTCTTATGGTAAGAAGTTGGGTATTTTAATGGCATACCTGTGGGAAGATTGTACTGTAAGACTGAGTTTATGTTTGTGTAAATTAGAGGAAGGTATGGGTACAAAATGCATTTGGAATGAAAGGCTAGTGATTTTATATAAGAAAGTTGGCGGGAACATAAACTTGAAAAACGCTTTAAGAAGGGGCTCGGAACAGTATATTTAGGGGTGGAATGTTCTTACTGATGGGATAAAAAGGTAGTGACAAGATAAAGGAAGGGGAGGGGTAAAATAATAGGAAAAAGTCATAGGTGCACATAAGAAGGTGGCAAAGCTCTTGCTTCCTTAATGAAGAGGATAGTTGAGGAAGAGATGTATGAGTGGGCATTCATGGAGAGCATTGAAGGAGGTGTGCAAGACTGTGCTGCTGCATAGGATGATAGGTTAGTAGGTAGCTTGACTGGAATGAGTGTGTTATGAAAAACAAAATATCATCTTCTTTATTAACAGAATTAAGACAGTTGTTATGGACTAACTGTGACTGCCCCTTAAGGTATAAACATTATAGGGAATGGAGAAACAATTGCTATGGACTATCTGTCACTGCACCTTAAGGTATAAACATCATAGGGAATGGAGAATGAAGACTGAAGTTCAGGTCACTAGTGATGACCGTAGGAGAGGTGTGAGGGTTGTTAAGGATGAAGCCCCCATAAGACACATAAATAACGTTATTCTTTATTTTTACTTTCAGTGGTTGAGCTAGATACAAATGATTTGTGATCAGTCTTCATGATTTTATCACACTTCTCTCATGAAGCCAAGGAAGAAAGTGGACATATTTAGAATCTGGATATTATTTCTGATCTACTGACTTTCTGTAAGGCACTGTTATCCCAATGTTACTTTAGGTGCATCATTTGGCTTGCATATGTGTGCATCTTTTTTCTTTTTTAATTAAATACTCTAATGAAAATTACATGTAAAAAACAGACCACCTATTTACCATAACTCTTTGGCATCACCTCACCGCTGAGATCTTAAACACAAAGCAGTCATACTCTGCATAACTGAACTCCCCAGGTAAATGAGAAAAGCTCTTCTGGAAAGAATGAGCTGAAAATGTCTTACTGCAGGGCAATGGTCAGACATTCTCAGAACATCCTCAGTACCATTTTGAGGTTCTCCACTTTGTCTGTCCAACATCTTGGCCTTCTGGCTGAATTCACCACCATTAGCTGGCATATCAGTATCACTCGTAACCTAATTTCCTTAACATGTACTCTCAGGTCTGTTGACATCACTACAGCCTTTCACTCAACTATGACCAAATATGATATGATATGTTAACAAGTGCATATCTGAGCATTGTAGAGTCCAGACATGCAGTTTGCTATGAACAACTGCTACAGAAAAATAATTCACTACTTGGTTCAGACAAAGCAAACCATTCCACTAACTCATGACCCTCCATTTATCCCTATCATTTCATATGTAAGTGTTGGAGTCCTTCAACAGGACTAAAGAGTCTGTGAGCAATACAATATTAAGTGCAATATCTGCAGAGTCTGTGAGCAATACTATATTAAGTGTAACACCCGCTGAGTTTGTGAGCAATACTATATTAAGTGTAATGCCCGTTGAGTCTGTGAGTTATACTATATTAAGTGTAACACCCGCTGAGTCTCTGAACAATACTGTAAGTGTAATGCCCGCTGAATCTGTGAGCAATACTATATTAAGTGTAATGCCCGCTGAGTCCGTGAGCAATACTATGTTAAGTGTAATGCCCGCTGAGTCTGTGAGCAATGCTATGTTAAGTGTAATGCCCGCTGAGTCCGTGAGCAATACTATATTAAGTGTAATGCCCGCTGAGTCCGTGAGCAATACTATGTTAAGTGTAACGCCCGCTGAGTCTGTGAGTAATACTATATTAAGTGTAATGCCAGCTGAGTCTGTGAGCAATACTATATTAAGTGTAATGCCCAATGAGTCTGTGAGTAATACTATATTAAGTGTAATGCCCGCTGAGTCTGTGAGTAATATTATATTAAGTGTAACGCCCGCTGAGTCTGTGAGTAATACTATGTTAAGTGTAATGGCCGCTGAGTCTGTAAGCAATACTTTTTAAGTGTAATGCCTGCTGAATCTGTGAGCAATACTATATTAAGTGCAATGCCCGCTAAGTCTGTGAGTAATACTATATTAAGTGTAATGCCCACTGAGTCTGTGTGCAATACTGTACTGACTGTAATGTCTGCTGTCTTTAAGAAGGAAAAGTATTCCAATTAGCTCTTAATTATATGGTACACAAGCAACAAAGATAGTTTATTTTCTGTGACATGTAATCTCTTGCATGTTAACACAACCTCCAATGATATGGCACACAGACGGGGGATTGATAGCATTCCAGTACCAACCTCTGGCATTGTCTGAGGGTTTGCTTCAGAGCAGGAGATGGATAACCCTGTTTAAAATGTTTATTTCCAAACATAAGACCAACTAAATTGAGCAGGTACTTTTCAGTCTGTCATGCAAGACCCACCCTGTGCCCTTTACTGACTTGTCTCAAAGTTCACCAGAACCACTCTGCATTGTTAATGTTAGGCCATCTTCATCTGTCCTATGCTTTTCTGCCAGTTTACTAACATTGCTCTAAGCCTCCATGCTTTCTTTGTCAGAATGAAATAAAACAAGGTGCGCTGCCATGTAGATTTCTTTGGGTTAAGTCTGGATGAGTTGCCTGCTTTACCTGGCCATCGAGTGTTTAGTATCTTGAATATATACTGCCCATCTTTGTCTGTAAATCTCCAAACCTCCTACTTAAACTGCAATCAAATTATAACAAAAATGTTCAGGTTTGTCCATTGCAGTCCTCACTATGAGCATCCCTGTGTGACAAGTAACAAATCTGACCCCAGTGGAAAAAGCAGCCACTTTCTTTCTCTGTTGCTTTATGTACAAACTCTTAAATAACTATTATTACTTCACTCTTAAAAATATCATCCACCTTAGGGACACTGCATCTGCCCTCAGGAACTCTGATAACAGTCTACTGACCTTTTCACCCTAGACACCTAGCACAACAAAGAAAGCTTTTCCTAAATTAGTAGCATTAAACTGGAATAAAATACCCTGAGATATATGCAAGTTCAGTTGTACAGATGGCAGACATAAATCCATGAGAGACACTCCATAGATATTTAGCAAGGTCATATTGACAGAAGTTGTTAGGTACTACTGTATTGACACCTACCAGATTCCACTAAACTAAGAAACCTTATACACACAAATCAGTGCTATACATGTATATTCTATAAATTATTCTCATCAGACCTCCTTCACAAGCTTTTTTTTAATTTTTCTTACCCCAACACCTCCAGTTCCACAATACCCAGATGTTCGCTTCACTTCTCAAATTCCACAATACCCAGACGTTCGCTTCACTTCTCAAATAAAGTGTTATTCACTAACACTTGCAGTTTCTGCTCATTAATTCTGTAACTTTATTGTTCATAGGTTAGTACTAGGCTAACTACCCTTGGGGGCCATTTTAAGTCTAGTCAGTTACTCCAGGTAAGATTCAAACGCAGCACCCTGAATGTGTAAGATAAAGACCTTAACTACTATGCCAGCCTCCCTCCCTTATATATACGTACCAGGCTAACTGTCCTTGTCAGCTGTTTCAAGCCCAGCCAATTACCTCATATGAGAATTAAACCTTGCACATTTTGTCTATAAGATGGATACCTTAACGATAATGCCAGCCTCCCACCTGTTTTAAATACAGGGCCTCTACTATCATTATCAATACATTTACTGTATCACTTTTTGATTATTTGCATACTTTTTGCACTATATTGTTGACTTTTATGTCATTGATTGTATCATAATTTTCATAAACATAGTGTGGATTTTTGGCCAAGGTTGTACCTGCAAAGGGTGATTGAACCAGTAGTGTGATTACAAAGAAAAAAGTAGAAATAAATAAATGAATTAATAAACAAACAAATAAATAAATATTCCTGCAATCACAGTAGACTGTAAATGGAATATATATAAATATATACCCATCTATCTATATGTATATCTATATGTATATCTATATCTATATGTGTGTGTGTGTGTGTGTGTGTGTGTGTGTGTGTGTGTGTGTATATATATATATATATATATATATATATATATGTGTGTGTGTGTGTGTGTGTGTGTGAGTGTGTATATATATATATATATATATGTGTGTGTGTGTGTGTGTGTGTGTGTGTGTGTGTGTGTGTGTGTGTGTGTGTGTGTGTGTGTGTGTGTGTGTGTGTGTGTGTGTGTATGTATATTTACATATATATATATATATATATATATATATATATATATATATATGTGTGTGTGTGTGTGTGTGTGTGTGTATATATATATATATATATATATATATGTGTGTGTGTGTGTGTGTGTGTGTGTGTGTGTGTGTGTGTGTGTGTGTGTGTGTGTGTGTGTGTGTGTGTGTGTGTGTGTGTGTGTGTGTGTGTGTGTGTGTGTGTGTGTGTATATATATATATATATATATATATATATATATATATATATATATATATATATATAAGATAGTATACAAGATTTTTAATGCAGAAAATTTAAAAAGTTAAGCACTTTTGTCCCAAAACTACTAGGAGTTTATTACTTTTAATGAAGTCCTATTAGTTTTTGAATAAAAGTGCTTAACATTTTAAACTTTTTCATTAAAATGTTGTATATTATAACCCTATTGTTGCTGCTTGTTTCTGGGGCTGACCATTTTGCCAAGCTTTCAGTTGGTTGTGAGGTTTATTTCTTGGCTGATACTTTTGTGTTTATAAAACCCCTTTTCTGTGAGGTCTAAGCAGAACAGCTCCAAGAAACATATTGAACAATACATGAGCAGTAATAAACTCACTTCACAAAACTGCATCATAGCATGTTTCAGAAAGGCTATCCCAGCGAACTACTACATTGACAATACACCCCATGAGTGCACTCTTTAGTCAGGGATTTGAGAATGCATTTCATTTGGCATTGCACCATCACGTGTCTGTTGTAATGAGGAATTTATTCTGTGTTGCACAACATTTAAGCAGGGGTATGACATCTAGATCCAAACATGTCATCGTTTGTTTTTTTGTAGTCTGCTCTCATAAGACCAGTCATTGAGCACAATGCCTCCTTCAATACGTGCCTGGTCAGCCATATGCAACATCCACAGAGATTCCTCACAAAAAGAATATATAGTGTAGAAAGCAAGTGCTATATGGATCACATCATGGCCTTGTTCTTATATTCAGTCTCCTACAGCTGCTGAGAGGAGACTAACATCTGGTCTACAAAGCGTCCATCTCTAATGGACCACAACACGTGTAAAACAAATGGCATAAGAAATACCCTATCCAGGGTTGCCTGTTACATAAATCGAATATGCTGGAGGGACAGTATGGGATTAAAGGCCTTCTCTGGGACAGGTCTCCTATCTGTGTGAAGCAGAGATCATCTTTGCACATATTCAAAGTTTGGATAAGGATGAGGAACCGTAAATATACTGATGTACCTATCAGAGAAAGAGGAAGCATGTAAAAGTTTAGCCACCCATGTCCAAGTATATATACCCCCACAAACCTTTGGGAACTAATAATTGTCATGTTTTATTGGGACATGTGGAACCCAGCCACTGAGGATGTACAAGCCAGTGCATTTCTTTGTTCTGGTCCCAAGCGTGGATAAATGGAGAGGGTTGCGCCGGGAAGGGCATCCAGTGTAAAATTTTGCCAAATCATATATGCAGACAACAGTACAGAAATACATACTGGATTGGTCGAGGTCTGGGTTAACAACGACCGCCACCAGTACTGTTGGCCAACAGGGTGCTGGTGGAAATTGGGCTACTGTTGGCCAAAGGAGGAGAAGAGAGGGAAGGTATGCCCAAAGGCAGGTAAAGGCTAGGACTGTGATAGTGAGGGTCGGAACTTTGAATGTTGGCAGTATGACTGGTATAGGGAGAAAGTTAGCTGATATGATGGACTGAAGGAAGGTCGGTATATTGTGTGTGCAAGAGACCAGATGGAAGGGGAGCAAGGCTAGGTGTTTCGGAGGCGGTTTCAAATAGTTTTATCATGATGTGGATGGAAAGAGAAATGACGTGGGCATTATCCTGAAGGAACAGTATGCTAAGAGTGTTTTGGAGGTGAAAAGAGTGTCGGATAGAGTGATGTTCATGAAGCTGGAAATTGGTGGTGTAATGATGAATGTTGTTAGTGCATATGCTCCACAAGTTGGGTGTGCGATGGATGAGAAAGAAAATTTTTGGAGTGAGTTGGATGAAGTGGTGATGACTGTACCCAAGGGTGAGAGACTGGTAATAGGAGCAGATTTCAATGGTCATGTTGGTGAAGGGAACAGAGGGGATGAGGAAGTGATGGGTAGGTATGGTGTTAAAAATAGGAATGCAGAAGGTCAGATGGTAGTGGATTTTGCGAAAAGGATGGACATAGTTGTGTTGAGTATGTATTTTAACAAGAGGGAGGAGCATAGGGTGACATACAAGAGTGGAGGAAGATGCACACAGGTGGATTATATCTTATGTAGAAGGGCCAGTCTGAAGGAGATTGGAGACTGTAAAGTGGTGGCAGGGGAAAGTGTAGTTAAGCAGCATAGGATGGTGGTTTGTAGGATAACATTGGTGATCAAGAAGAGGAGGATGAGTGTGAGGGCAGCACCAAGGATCAAATGGTGGAAATTGAAAAAGGGTAATTGTGAGGTGGAGTTCAGGTAAGAGTTAAGACAGGCACTGGGTGGCAGTGAAGAGTTACCAAATAGCTGGGTAACTACAGCAGAGCTAGTAAGAGAGATGTCTAGAAAGGTACTTGGTGTGACATCTGGAAAGAGGAAGGAGGACAAGGAGACCTGGTGATGGAATGAAGAAGTACAGGAGAGTATACAGAGAAAGAGGTTGACAAAGAAGAAGAAGTGGGATTGTCAAAGAAATGAAGAAAGTAGACAGGAGTATAAGGAGATGATGTGCATGGCAAAGAGAGAGGTGGCGAAGGCTAAGGATAAGGCGTATGAAGAGTTGTATAAAAGGCTGGACACTAAGGAGGGAGAAAAGGACCTGTACCGATTGGTAGATAGAGGGACCGAGCTAGTAAAGATGTGCAGCAGGTAAGGGTGATAAAGGATAATGAGGGAAACGTACTCACAAGTGAGGAGCATGTGTTGAGCAGATGGAAAGAGTACTTTGAGGGGTTGATGAATGAAGAGAATGAGAGGGAGAGAAGGCTGGATGATGTGCAGATAGTGAATCATAAAGTGCAGTGGATTAGCAAGGAGGAAGTAAGGATAGCTTTGAAGAGGATGAAGAATGGAAAGGCTGTTGGTCCAGATGACATACCTGTGGAAGCATGGAGGTGATTAGGTGAAATAGCAGTGGAGTTTTTAAGTAGATTGTTTAATGAAATCTTGTAAAGTGAGAGGATGCCTGAGGAATGGAGAAAAAGTATTTTGGTACCAATTTTTAATAATAAGGGTGCTGTGCTGAGCTATAGTAACTACAGAGGGATTAAACTGATCAATCACAGCATGAAATTATGGGAAAGAGTAGTGGAAGCTAGGTTAAGAAGGAAGGTGATGATTAGTGATCAGCAGTATGGTTTCTTGCCAGGAAAGAGCACTACAGATGTGATGTTTGCTCTGAGAGTGTTGATGGAGAAGTACAGAGAAGGGCAGAAGGAGTTGCATTGTGTCTTTGTGGATTTAGAGAAAGCATATGACAGGGTGCCTAGAGAGGAGTTGTGGTATTGTATGAGGAAGTCGGGAGTGTCAGAGAAGTATGTAAGAGTGGTACAGGATATATACAAGGGTAGTGTGACAGCAGTGAGGTCTGCGGTGGGAGTGATGGATGCGTTTAAGGTGAAGGTGGGATTACATCAAGGATCAGCTTTGAGCCCTTTCGTATTTGCAATGGTGATGGACAGGTTGACAGACGAGATCAGACAGGATTCCCCATGGACTATGATGTTTGCAGATGACATTGTGATCTGTAGTGAGAGTAGGGAACAGGTGGAGGAGACCCTGGAGAGGTGGAGATATGGTCTAGAGAGAAGAGGAATGAAGGTCAGCAGGACTAAGACAGAATATATGTGTGTGAATGAGAGGGAGGATAGAGGAATGGTGAGGATGCAGGGAGTAGAGGTGGCGAAGGTGGATGAGTTTAAGTACTTGGGATCAACAGTTCAGAGTAATGGTGAGTGTGGAAGAGAGGTGAAGAAGAGAGTATAGACAGGATGGAGTGGGTGGAGAAGAGTGTCAGGAGTGATTTGTGACAGACAAGTACCAGTAAGAGTGAAAGGGAAGGTCTACAAGAGGGTAGTGAGACCAGCTATGTTACATGGGTTGGAGACAGTGGCATTGACAAAAAGGCAGGAGTCAGAGCTTCACGTGGCAGAGTTGAAGATGTTAAGATTTGCACTTGGTGTGACGAGGATGGACAGGATAAGGAATAAGTATATTAGAAGGTCAGCCCAGGTTGGAAGGTTTGGAGACAAAGCCAGAGAGGCAAGATTATGTTGGTTTGGACATGTGTTGAGGAGGGATGCAGAGTATATTGGGGAAAAAGATGCTAAGGATGAAGCTGCCAGGTAACAAGAAAAGTGGGAGGCCTAAGATAAGGTTTATAGATGTGGTGAGAGAGGACATGCAGGTGGTTGGTGTGACAGAGCAAGATGCAGAGGACAGGTAGAGATGGAAACAGTTGATCTGCTGTGGCGACCCCTAACGGTAGCAGCTGAAAGAAGAAGATTGGGACATGTGGCTGGGTCGATAGTCTGGAATTCTACTATGATGTTGGGTCGATAGCCTGAAATTCTACTATGATATTGAGTCGATAACCTCAAATTCTACTATGAATTTGCGATATAATGAAATAAATAATATGTCTCATAGGAAGGAAAAAGAATGAATAAGTCTGTGAAACATTCCTCTCCAGGACTTTCAACAGGTATTGAAATGATGGTTGTATGTTTCAAAATCAACTTGCCAAAACGTAAAACTCCAAACTCTACATTTCTCTCTCTGTCTCTCTCTCTCTCTGTCTTTTTCTCTGTATTTCTCTAACTCTCTCTCTCTCTCTCTATATATATATATATATATATAGAGAGAGAGAGAGAGAGAGAGAGGAGAGAGAGAGGGTGGGTATAGAGAGATATATAAATTGATGTAACTATACAAACAAATGATAAAGATATTTGATTATGGGTTCTCATTTCATGAAACACCTCAGTCAGATAACTTTCTGGCCTGAGTGAATAGGGTGGGAAATTCCAAACACCCCCATGTGGGAGCTTCGTGTTGCTACCCCACTGACTTTATATAACAATTCTTAGGTCATACTGTTAAGTAGAAGTGGATCTAATTCTCCTTGAAATAGGTGATCTACCAGAATTTTCAGCAGAACATGTACGTTTCACATTACATATTGGTACCACAATCCTGACAGCATGATTAGCCTTTTCATGACTGATTTTCAAATACTCTGATTAGTGATGTTGCTGAGAGTAGAAAACGCTGTGCCACTTGCTGTAGGTAGCATTTTCTGACATTACTGCTTTTGAAGGCCCTTGACTGGAATGCTTCACACAGTTATTTCATTATTTCTTATTTTTCCTTCACGAGACATTATATGACATTATTTTCGTTGTATCATAAGACCCTAGTAGAATACCAGGCCATTGAACCAAGGGGGCCTTTCAACTTGTTATGTTGAATGCAAATCCTTCAGAGTCAAAGTAGTAAACTTAGGAGGCACAGGGGTTTAGCGTCTTGCATATTACACACATCACACTCACATATAAAATTATGTTTTCAATACTTTACTTTTCTGACAGGCAACTGTTGATGCTGTCGGCCCCAAAAAATAAGTATCAGCAAAAACTCGTTTCCAGGATTAGTCATATTATTTACCAGCTTAATTTTGACCATTCCTACTGAACTTGTGTATCTTTAACTAGAAACCAGCTCTTTGAATACGTAGATAACTCACTGAATTGCAATGCCTAGCTCACACATAAAGAATATGTACTGTAAAGTGAGTGGACGAATGCTTCCAGCAGCTCACTTGACTTGATACTTCAAAGGTATGTGTTCATCAGAGGTAAGAATCTTTAATTTCACCTTAAGAATATAGTGTCCCTACAATCTTATCACGGTCACCTGAAAATGCCACCATACGGCAGCCTGGCATTAATGTGACTTGTGCTATTATAAATGTTTCAGATGGAGTGTATTGCTTTCACTTCTGTTTCTAAGATGCATCCTGGTTTATAGTGAGGCTAAGGGCTCTATTATCATTTTTTCATCTCTCTCTCTTACCTGACCTCACCTGAGTATCGGGCCTGTACTTTACTATTCCGTGAAGTCGCAGTTGTCTTGTTCTCCATCACTCTTCTATGTATTTTTTTCCTGTACTATCAACAATGCTTTGATTTACACTTACAGGTAATCCACCTGTTCTGGCCCTCACTTCCACTTTATTTATTTATTTATTTATTTATTTATTTATTTATTTTTATTTTACATTTGTTGATTGGGCTAGTCTAACTGGATACATGTCCATTTTCAGTAGAGGCCCGGGGAGAAAAGCTCCAACACATATACACAATATTCAGCATGTAACTGCAGGAAGGGAAGAGGAAGTAATGGATAGGAAGTGGCACAGGACAATAACTTTCTTGGGTGGCGTAAGCCAGGTAACCTTGTTGGCTAGGCCTGTGTAGGCCCAGTTTATATGGTTTACAAGCAAAACATTGTAATACTAACATTTCTGCAGGATTCTGAAAATACATAGATTTGCCAGTAAGCCAAATAGATGGTTTCTATTTTCCTGTGCCACTTCCTATCCATGACTTCCTCTTCCCTTCCTGCGATGCCTGTAATGCCTATGCTGAACATGCAGGCCCTCCTGGATTAACTTAGACAAATCTAAAGCTGGTTTTGCTATGACTTTGTCTATTCGCAACTTAGCTTGGAACCAACTCAGCAAGCACAAATAGTGAAAAACTCAATGTGGAAAATGATATGTTTGTAAGTTTTGCAAGAGGCAAAATCCCTGCACACTTAGAAACCATCTATTTGGCTTACTGGTAAATCTATGTATTTTCAGAATCCTGAAGAAATGTTAGTATTACAATGTTTTGCTAGTAAACTACATAAATGACTAATACATTTATGCAGTTAACATGGAAATATATTAATATTTTTGTGCACTGTGATAAGCATTCTATCGTTCATAGGTTCATAGGTTCATACTAGGCTATCTGCCCTAGGGCATTTATAAGCCTAGCCAGAATGTGTTTGGCTTTTGTCACCCATTTTAAATTAATTTTGCTATGCCCTTTTTCGAGGTTAGTATACTGTGCCTCTGTCTAACAGTGACACAGAAATGATACCCGGGGTAAACCTACGATCTCCCATCCACTCATCAAGATTCCTCTTGAAGAGAGTCAATGAGGGACTCTGCCTAACTTGGACTGGGATTTTATTCCAGAGTGCAGGGAGCCTCTGGGTTATGAATCTGTCCCTCCAGCATGTCCTATTTATTTCAGTGCTGAGGTTCAAGTCTCTCAAGTGCGTAGCTCGATGGGATTTGGATTTTCTGAGGTGCAGCATGTCCATTAATTTCGGGTTGGACATGGCTTTATATGTCAGGCACAGATCACCTCTGAGCAGGAGGTATGCCACTGAGTAGAGCTGGAGTTTCTTTAACCGGGCAGCATATGGCATCTGTTTGAGCCCTTTGATCCTCTTGGTGAGGTACTTTTGGGGTCTTTCCAGTTGCTGCAGATGTCTGGTAAGGTACATCCCAAAAGGGGAATTGTACTCAATTATGGGCCTTATGAGGGATGAGTAAAGAGGCACGATGACCTCCCCTGATCTAGATGTGAATCCCTTCATGATTAGGTGGGCTATATAAAATGTTCTTCTAACCACTTTGGCCACGTGGTTGTCAAATGAGAGATTGCTATCAACTTGGGTCCCCAGGTCCCTAATTACTTCTTCTGTACTTAATGGATTACCACCTATGTGGTAATTTGTGGGCACTTTGTTTTTGCTAAAGGGGATGACTGTACACTTTTTGGCATTTAGCTTGAGGCCATGGCTCTGGCACCAGTTGTCTGTTTCTATGAGGCCCTTTTGGAGGATGCTTATGTCTGCTGGAGAGTTGATTATGGCGCCCAGTTTGCAGTCATCTGTGAACTTGGTCAGCCACAGTCCTTCTGTGTTGGCCTGTACCTCCGAGAAATATATACCGAACAAGAGAGGTCCCTGGAATGAGCCTTGTGGGATGCCACTTGTAACTGGTTTGGAGTCTGACATGGCTTTAGCAATTATAACCATGTGGGATCTGTCCTTGAGCCAGTTTGCAACCCATCTAGTGACATAGGGGTTTATATTTAAGCTGGTGAGCTTATCTATAATGCCCGAGTGGGGTATTGTATCGAAGGCTTTTGCGAGGTCCAGGTAGGCTGTGTGGACCACCTTCCCCTTGTCAATGGCCTTGGTGACTGTTTCAAAGAAATCGACCAGGTTTAAGAGGCAGGATCTGGCCTTAACAAAGCCGAACTGGGTAGGATCCAGTGTCTGTAGGTCCCCAATATCTTTATTTATGAGGTCCATGATGATCCTTTCCATAGCTTTGCAGACCAAGCTAGTCAGGCCTATGGGGCGATAGTTTCCAGGATCCATTGAGGCATCACCTTTGTGGAGAGGGACCACTGTTTCTGTAAGCCACTCTTTGGGTACATAGCATGTAGTAAGGCTGAGATTGAACAGTAGTTTTATGTTTGGGTTTAGCTCTTCTTGGAGTTCATGTAGGATGCAGCCAGGGACACCGTCTGGTCCCATTGATGCTGTGTTTTTTGCTTTGGAGAGGGCGGCTCTTACCTGAGCATCTGAGATGTCAGGGGGGCAGCACTCTGCTGGGATAGATATTTGCCCTTTTGGTGGGGAGAGGGGGGATAAGTTTGTGGTGAACCTGTCAGCTAGGGTGTTGGCAATGTCTGTGGGTTCGGTGTATTTTTTGTCATTTTGGACTAATTCTGAGCATATCTGCGAATTCCCACCCAGGTTCCTAACATAACTAAAGAAAGCCTTGGGATTTTCCTTAGTGTCCTGTGCAATTTTTCTCTCGAAGCTGGCCTTAGATGATTTTATGAGTGCCTGTAGTTTTTTGCTAATACTGATCAGAGATGCCTTCCCTTTTTGGGATTTTGCTCTATCATGTAGTAGCTTCCTCCTTCTATTGTATAGTTTGTTTATGGCTGGGGTCCACCAGACAGGACGTCTGCCTTTGGAGGATTGGGTCTTGGTTTTATTTGGGATTGCAAGATCCATGCTTTCGTGAAGGTGTTCATAGAATGCATTTATAAAGGCTTCTGCAGTCTGGGCCATATTTTCCACAGGCCCGGGGGCTTTGAAGGATTCCACCTCGGTTTTGAGGAGTGTGAAATGTGCTTTAGAGAAGTTTTTCACTGTGGTTTTCTGGGCAGGTGGTGTGGTCAGGATGTGAATATCCAGTGTGATTAGTTTATGGTCTGATCTTACCAGTGAGGGATACACTTCTGGTCTGGAGCATAGAGTCCCCATGTTGGTGATGATCAGGTCCAGTATGTTTTCCCCTCTTGTGAGAGTGGTAACAAGTTATTCCATAGCATTTGAGTTTATAAATTCTAGGAACCTTTGGGCTAGGGTGTTGGAGCTAGAGTAATGCTCCCAGTCTATGTTTGGGTAGTTGAAGTCGCCCAATATAATGGTGTTTGGAGAGACCTTCATATTTTCCAGTGTTCTCAGGAAGGCCAAGTGGGGTTCCTGGGTTTGGGAGGGTGGTCTGTAGCAGGCTATAAACTGGAAGGCAGTTTTACCCACTATTAGTTGCACATGGATAGTCTCTGATGCTTCGTGCTTTGCCACCAACCAGGAGGTGTGGGTATCTTTGACGAATATTGATACTCCCCCTCCTTTTGTGGTTCGGTCCAAGTTTTGGGGCCGAAAAGCATGGTATGAGGTATAACTTGGTAGTGCTGGGGTGCTCTCGGGAGCCTTGAACCAGGTTTCTGTTACTACACAGATATTGATGTTCTCCATGCTAAGGAGAGTTTCGACTGCGTGCATCTTGAGGTTTAGACTTCTGGCGTTGAGTAGCATTACTCTTAGTTTCTTATCCCTTGTGATACCTATGGAGGTGGGTTTGTCTTTTGAACCTTGCCTAAAAAAGGCACTATGGGGGTAGCAAGAGCCTTTGCCAATATCCAAAAGCCCAGGGGTGACAGGTGCAAGCCGTCCCTAGCGAAGCATCGTGGCTTGTCGAGCATGTCATCCCAGGCTGACAGGCATTGGATCCCCTTTGAATGACACCAATACTTAAGCCAGTTGTTGAAATTGATCATCTTGTCTTCATATTGTGGCATCATGCTTGGTGAGGGAAAGATGCTACTCAAGGTCAGGGTCATACTGGCCTGGGCTACATGCTCAGAGAGCTCCTGTATGTCTCTTTTCACGTAGTCCAGGGAGGTACGTCTCGGGTCATTCACACCAGCATGGACAATGACTGAGTCATACTTGTACTTGCCTTGGAGTGACCTGAGTGCTTGTGTTATGTGGTGGATCCTAGCGCCCAACAGGCAGCTCACCATGACCTTCTCCTTGTTCAGCCTGGTGAGCAGGACGTCAGTGTGCCTGACGATAGAGTCACCTATTACAAGTGTATCAGGTGTGTTGTTTAGCCTTAAGGGCTGTGACTGTTTGGCACACTGGCTTTGTGAGCTATGTGTTGCACGTGTTTTGTTTTGGGGTAGCGGTTGCTTGGGTGTCTGCTTTGGAGGTCTCTGCTGCTTAGGCAGATTTTTATTTAGAGCCTCAGTATGTTTTGTGTGTTTATGTGTTTGGTTTGCTGTCGTGGTAGGTCTATGTGAGACTGGAATTGTAGTGAGTGTGGTTTCCTTCTCCTCCTGACTGGTTACGCCAGTACTGAGTTGAGAGAGCTTAGCCTCCAGTTTGTCTATATGGTTGCATCTCTCACATGTGTTGGAATTTGTTGGGAGGAGGAAAGGGTTGTCTGTGTACATGAGGCAGTTGTAACATTGCCTCAAGATTCCCATATTCACCAGCTGGACCGGAGAGGAGATTGACAACTGACCTTTGGACATGCTAGAATAGTATTGGGAATTCCTTTATAATTGAAAAAAAGGGCCAATGGGAACAAGGTACTCAAGGGGAGTTTGTGAGGGTGTAGTGCTTTTAATTTTTTAGTGCTGACTTAGTGAGCAAGTGCCTTGTAACTTAAATGCAATGTGTTACAGGTAACTTAAATGCAAAAATGACAAACAGTAACTTTCTTTCAAGTGAAACAAGGAAATAAGTACAGTAAGCAATGCAGATATCACTAGGGATCCACAGAAGCGCTGAAAAGCCACGTTTTAGGTGAAATTAGCATTTCAGGGAAATAAGCAAACAAACAACAAGCATACTAACAAAGCTAGATTCAGCAGGCCTGGATCTAGTCTATGCTACAGCAAACAAGGTGTACCAATTTCAGTAAGAAACAGTTCAAATATGCAGGCACTATAAGCCTTTAACCAGAAATTCCCAGCTCAGAAGGGCAGAGTCCAGCCTCTCCTCCCACAAGAGTGCAGACCACGAACCTTCTTAATGTAAAATAACTGGTCTGTAGCCCAAGTGCTTAAACCAGAACTAATTCACTTTTAGAATAACAGACACTGAGCCCTCAATCAGCAGTTCCCAACTTAGAAGGATGTAAGCTACCTGTCCTGCCACCACAGTGCAGGCCACAAACCTTCTTAATGTAAAACAAATGGTCTGAAGCCCAAGTGCTTAAACTAAAAGGCTTAGAATGAGTTACACCAAGCAGTAATAAATACAATTGAGTACTTTTAAGATGATGCAAAAGCAAAATAAAGTAGGAAGAAACACAAATACAGTAAAAAGCAGATACATTTTTTTTTTTTCTTAGTGGAAAGAGAGATAGGAGTAGCAGAAACTATGCTGATTGGCCTTCTCAAATGTTCTCCCTGTACTGGGTAGAATGAGGTAATGACACTAGACTGGGAGTAGGGTCCCAGATCAAATATACACTAGGGGCGGGCAACTGCAAAGCCACCAACTATAAACCAAGATGTCCCTGAATATGTGCTCAGACACACAGCCTCCACAAACACTAGGCCCAAATACAAGCCTGAATATGGAAATGCTACAAATATCCCCACTACGTAGAACAAACTGCAGAAATGTTTCTCACACTTGAAAAGCAGCAGTGAGCCTTTAAATGAAAGTTTTAAACAGCTAAAGGAGCCTCTAGAAAAAAGAGTTTAACTGCAATAAGTTATTACAAACAAACAACCCAACAGATGCTTAATAAAAGTGGACAATTTCCAGTTAATACCTCACACACAGTGAAACTAGCTAGAAAAATACACAGTACACAAAGTGCTATAAATAACAAAGAAATAAAGAACAAAATAAACAAAAAACAGGATACTTAATGTTATATATTATAGCTCTGAGTTTCCTCAGTGTCCTTCCCACGATCAAGCTCAGTGTGAAATGCTTCCATGACTGTCAGTAAAAGACATTGCACCACTTCTGGGTAAGGGGCAAACTTAGTGAGTCAGATTTTTGATGTGTTTGTCTTTAGTAAATAGGATTGCTTCTGGACTGTCCATCCACAAATCAATTACAGGCTCAGTACTAAGCTTGACATATTATACAATTACCTGCCTTTCCTTCATATATACCTGAAATAAAAAATAACAGAAAAAAGATAGCCAGGGTTGTCATGTGTACTTTATTCAGTACAGTGAAGTGTTCTGGATAAAACAGTGCATACTGCTGGCTTGCAATATGTGAACTGCTCTACTAATCAAGTTATACATATCATACAAGTGTGTGTGTGTGTGTGTGTGTGTGTGTGTGTGTGTGTGTGTGTGTGTATATATATATATATATATATATATATATATATATATATATAGATATATATATATATATATATATATATATATATATATATATATATATATTATAGGTTCATAGGTTCATAGGTAGGTACTAGGCCATTGTCCCAAGGGCCTACGCAAGCCTAGCCAACAAGGTTCCCTGGCTTATGCCACCCAAGAAAGTTATTTTGCTGTCCCACTGTCGAGCAGAGACACAGAAGTGATACCCGGGGTTTATTTCCTATTTCCCATCCACTCATCAAGATTTTTCTTGAAGAGTGCTAATGAAGAACTTTGCTTAACATAGATGGGTAGCCTGTTCCAGGGTATGGGAAGTCTCTGGGACAGGAATCTATCCCTCCAGCATGTCCTGTTTATTGTGGTGACAAGGTTTAGGTCCCTAGAGCATGTAGCTCGGAGGGATTGGGATTTCTTTAGGTGTAGCATGTTCAACAGCTCTGGGTTTGACATTACTTTATATGTTAGGCAGAGATTACCTCAGAGTAGGTGATATGCTACGGAGTAAAGCTGGAGTTTTTTGAGGTGGTCAGTGTAGGGCATTTGTTTGAGGCCAGTAATCCTCTTTGTGAGGTATTTCTTTGGCCTTTCCAGCTGGTGCAGATGTCTTGTGAGGTACATTCCAAAAGGGGGCGTTGTACTCTATAGTGGGTCTAATGAGTGTCGAGTAGAGGGGAACAATTACCTCTTTTTTTCCTGGATGAGAACCCTTTTATGATAAGGTGTGCCACGTAGAAGGACTTCCTGACTACTGTGGCGATGTAACTATCAAAGGAGAGACTACTGTCCACCTGGGTCCCAAGATCTCCTATCACGCATTTGGTGTTAAGTAGATTGCAGCCTATGTGGTAGTTCATGGGTAGAGTTTTTACCAAAGGGGATAACACTGCAATTTTTGACATTGAGCTTGAGGCCATGGCTCTGACACCAGGCATTTGTCTCAGTGAGGCCCTACTGTAGGATGTTCACATCATTTGGGGACTTGACTATGGCTCCTAGTTTGCAGTCATCTGCGAACTTCGTTAGACAGAGGCCTTCTGTGTTAGCCTGTACTTCAGAGAAGTAGATACCAAACAGTAGAGGTCCCAGGACGGAACACTGTGGTACACTTGTCACTGGCTTGAGGTCAGATTTGGAGTCGGCAACGTTTACAGTGTGGGTTCTGTCAGTGAGCCAGTTGGCAACCCATCTTGTGACGTAGGGATTTATACCTAGTTTAGTAAGTTTAGCTATAATTATATGGACACGGGAATAGGTTCCATGCCGTAATACATACATTTACCTTTGTCGGGGATGTGCAGTGTCGGCAATTCCGTCTCGGCGATCTGGTCATCTGGGATATGGGTTTTCGTTGAACTGACATGGACCTATATATATATATATATATATATATATATATATATATATATATATATATATATATATATATATATATATTTATATACACACACACACACACACACACACACACACACACACACACACACACACACACACACACATACACAGCATAAATCGGGATAAAACCTACAGTCTGGTTTGTTCAGTGTTGCAGTTGTGTCTTATGGCCAGAGATGGATGCAGCACTAGGTGACCTAGGCAGTTGCCTAGGGCCTAGTACCCATGAGGTTGGGCCAGTTGGTCAGGGGACTTCCACATTAACTGTTTAATAAATTAAAAAAAAAAGCATTTTTCTTTAATGCTATAGCAGTGTTTTCTCCTTAAGAAGGACCATGCATGCATTTTTAATAGGGCACATGCCAATGTGGATGTAAGCACAATCTGCACTTGTTGATGTCTGAGAGAGTTATGCATGGAATTGAAACTAGCCATTCTATTTGTAGCTCTATGACAGAAAAAGTAGCTGTTTCATTCTGATCATTGCCATGTGTGTAAAATGCCCTAGTTAAGGGAGGGGCAGGTTAGTCAATTAACTTACTCAGTCTCAAACACTGTACCTCAGTTACAGGAGCCAACAGCCTGAATCCTCTACGCCAACTACCAGAAGGCTGAAGGAATTGTCAGTTTCAGTGAAGACAAGTGCCTGAATCCTCTACAGTCCTCTACACCAACTACTGGACTGCTGCAGGAATTGTGAGCTTCAGTGCATTTTCAAGGAACTGTGAATATTAAGGGAAGAGAATTGTATTGTTGTTCATGTTAAGTCTGTTTTCAATGTGCATCTGTTTTGTTTAGCAAATGGCAGTCAGTTTTTGTGCTCCGCCATAGTAGCACAGCAGGTAGCATACTGCCTTTGGTGCAGAAAGCTGTGGGCTCTACTCCCACACCATGTAGCTGAATTGCTGATACTGTAGTGCACTTTAAGGGGGATGGGGTGCTGCACTCCTGAGTGTGTCCTCTGGATGAGATGCTCAGTAACTATAAACTTGGTGTGGGCTTGTCAGCCTTTCCCTGTTGCAATATTACCAGCTTACCAACCTTTTTTAATCTAACACTGACAAAAGTAGGCACTGTCAGAACAGCTAGCCAGAATTTGTAAATATTTTTATGTAATTTTGAATATCAAACCAATTTATACAAGATGCTTGTATTACAAATGTGTTCAAACTGGATGTTATGTGTATATCAGATTGCTTTGTACATATGTTTGTGTTGAAAAGGTATTTGTAAATTGCTGTGTTTAAAATGTATCCACAGTCTGCCCTACTGGAAAAGAACAGAACTGTACATGCACTATTGTAACAGTTTAAGTGTATATGTTAACAGAAGAAACTGAAGGGTTAACCTCAGTCCGGCAAAGTTTAGAAAAATATTTGAAATTAAATTACTTTATCCGTTAGGTCATAAAGATGTTTCACTGCAGCCAGAGACAAAAGGTCTGTACTAGGAAGCTTTCTGTATTGTCTTTGGGGTGAACTAATTGTTAGTCTGGAAGCATGAAGGAATGCAGTTGTTTTATGGCTTCCAACACCTGCTAAAATCTGAGCAAAAGCCATTGTCTGGGTATTTTTACAAATAGATGCTAAATATTGCCAGTTACCAGCAATGGGGGGTTGCTTGAGAAATAGAAGTTAGATGACCAGAAATTATGTAATTCTGCTAGCTATCCCGGCAGTGATATTTTAGATATTATTTTGAGAAGTCTCTCAGTGAGACAGAGCATTCTGCATTCTGTCTTGGACCTGATAACAGCAATAAGAACCATTCACTACATCTGCCTTGCTCTAAGCAAGTTATTAGTGAATAGTAACTTTTAGATACAGTCAGGAATATAGCAAAGCTTTGCTTAGATTTTATTTTTCTTTATTTGTGTGAGCCTGTACTGCAATGTTATTTTAAATATTTCCTGTGGTTTTGAACTCTGATGTCACTGTGAATATATATTTAGTATTGTCTTATTGTTTTATTGTTTACTATTAAACACATTTAAATATTTCATTGTGGCTGATCTGTGTAGAGACATTTATATTTTGAGAGTACTTGCATATTTATTTGCTGACACTGTGTGGGCCACTCCTAATATCCTTACTTTTGGTCAAACTACCATCTGTAATAGTATTATTATTACACAATGTCTGGACACCCTTTGTTAAGGGCCCTAAAGTAGCTGATAAGGAGTGACTGGTGGCAGTGAAAACTACCTTATAGTCTGAGCAGAAGGGGGCATAGTTAGTAAACCTGTGCCAGCCTTTCCCACGTGTGTGTGTGTGTGTGTGTGTGTGTGTGTGTGTGTGTGTGTGTGTGTGTGTGTGTCTGCAAATCAAACCTCAAAGAGTGTGTGTGTCAGCTACATGGGCAGGGACATGAAGCACTGGTTGGACACTGGTTGGTGGTCTTGGCGTGCTCACTTAGCTGAGATCTCAACTATATTGCTGTGCCAGCGAGGAATCTGTGATGATGATTGTGGCGAAATGCAGACCCAGTCAGGGGGTGCAGAGATTGAGTCTGACACTGAGGCTGTGGCTCACACATCTACTGGCCTAATTTCAGACACAATCAGTATACCTATGCATACCTATTCCACTGAGGCATCGGTTACAAGACAGGTTGAGGGTGGCATGGTTGGTCAGAGTAGTGTGGTGACTCCAGTTGCAGTCCTGGTTGAGTCTGCCCATATCCATCATGAGGGTGTGATACCACACAGGAGGGTTGCTAGAGGTGAACAGAGGAGGCCTACTATCCAACTTCATCCTGATGCTAGTATGTCATTATGTGCCACCAGGTATATTTATAGGGACATCATGGAGGCACAGGCACATTCCATCAGGACCTCAGAAGAGATTTTATGAGTCCTAAATATGATGCATTCTGAATTGTGTGACTACCTCAACCATGTAGGTGACTCATTAGATAGGATGAGTGACACTCTGGAGTGGGCAGTGTCTGTGATGGAAGATCTGCTGGGGGAATGCTAGCATCCACATGTCCATAGAATAGCAACATCGTCTCATTTTAGCTGACGTGCCAGATCCTACTCCCATAGTGGCACTACTTCCACTGTTCTATTGGTGATTGAGGTGTCCACACCTAGATGTGGTAAGCCACAGTGTCATGGTTCTGGATGCAGTTGTGGAGTGAGGTCTTCCAGCATACATCAATCACATTCAGGTAGCACTCTCACTTAGAACTGGGGATGTCAAAGTGGCAGTGCAACTCCTGGCAGTGGCAGTCCACATGGTTAGGAGTGACAACACTGAACTGATAACTCTACCAAGCATGGCTCACTCCTGTCCAACATGGCGGGACATAGTGCTAGCACAGGGCTTGATTGTATTCATCTAGACTCACACACACATTTCACAAAAACTGACCATACTGACTCACACACACATGCAAGCTAGGAGAACCTTAATGTTGATTGGGATACATCTCCTATTACTAAAACTGAGATATTTTATACTTTACTGAATGTTCTGTGTTTCTTACTCAGTCACACTCACTACTTTGTTGCTAGCCTTGGCTACTAGCCCCTCCCTACCCTGTCCAAATGATGATGACTGTGCCATGCCCTTTGTTCATTTGGGTTTGACTTAGGGTTGCATATATGTCTGATGCACAGAGGAGATAGCTAAGAGAGTCTGTCTTACTAAGTTGATTTTATGCATACTCATTACATAAGAGGATTTTGAATGTTTCTGCAGCTACTCATTTCAGAAGGCTTTTTTTTCAGTTAGTAATGTAAGTCATGCATTCAAACCACTGATATTGCATTCCTGCTTATTGCTGTATTTGTGAAACTGTTGATATAACTTTCTTGTTGACTGTTTTGTGTACAGTGCATAAGTAACCAGCTTGATGTCAGTCACTGTGTGTAGTGCATAGCTGTATATTGCAGATACCATTTCTATAAGCCAAGAATGACATTGGTGGACACCTCACACAGGTTCTAATTGAGTACATTTTGTGACTAATAGTATGCGGATATGTCATTTACATATAATCTTCTTAAACATTTGCTCATATGCTATAGGTTCCACACTTACTTTGACATTACTACCATTATGAGTCAAGTGATTTGCGGCTGTCTCTGTCCGATGCTATCCATGCACAGACATTACATGGGGAAGTAAAATTAATGGACATTGGATGACTTCAGTTTTAATATTTGTGTATACTTATGTTATTATGTGTATTCTCTCACTGGTGACTGTATGTGCTATCATTTGCCTCTTAGCTAGTGAGTGTGCATGCTATACTTAGCCTCTTAGCCAGAGCAAGGGCATATTGTGCATGCCTACATCTGCTGACTCCCTCTGCAGCTGGAGGTTCTCCCTCAGAATCATTGTCTGCATGTGCTGCAAGTGCTAGCCCTACCTGTGGTCCAGGAATGTGTGGTCCTGGCCCTTGCTGTCTCTGTTGCACCTGTTTCCTCAAGATAATATTATACAACATGTAACAGACTGGGAAAATGTCTGCACAGGTGCCTGGGTCATACTGCAGGACATCCCCTAATGTGTCTTAGACAGCCGGAACCTCTACAGCTGGAAGTTCCCCCTCAGATTCCTCTTCTGTATGTGCAGTAGGTGCTGACACACACACACACACACACACACACACACACACACACACACACACACACACACACACACACACACTTTGAGATTTGATTTGTACACAAACACACACCTGGAAAAGGCTGGCACAGGTTTACTAGCTATGCCCCCTTCTGCCCAGACCATAAGATGGTTAGCACTGCCACCAGAACCCCTTATCAGCTACTTTAAGGCCCTTTCCAATGGCTGACCAACCCTACTGTGTAATGTTACTATTATCCAAATGGTAAGTATGACCAAGACTTGCAAGGCTATTTAGGAGTGGCCTATACAGTGTCACCAAATACATATGCAAGTACTCTAAGAGCTTAAATATCTCTAAACAAACCGGTCACAATTAAAAGGTTTAATATATTTAATAATGAATAATAAAAGAACAAGACAATATTCAATAACTCAGCACAGTGACCATAGAGTTCAGAATTATAGGAACTATTTTAAAATAACATTGTAGAACAGTCTCACATAAATACAGAAAACATCCAAACTAATCTTTACTATATTCCTGTCTATATCTAAGAGAGATTACTGTACCCTGGTCCCATGTCTGAGAAACATGCTTAGTGTTTCCATCTCAAACTCACCAATGAATGGAGTTGTGGGCAGCAGCACAGACTCTACATGGTGCCCTATAGGGGGAAGAGTTGTACAGACCAACCGCTTTGGGCATCTACTGTGATACACAGTGTTCTCAAGATAGGAAAACACGGATCACAGACTGTGTGCCATGGCAGGGCTAGCCACTCAATGCTGTAAAATATGGCTCGATTCAGTCATGTTGACTAATGTTGCCAAAAATGGGCATGGATAGTTACCGGTGATAAGTGAGTTGAGAATCTGGCCTACTCTGATACACACCAGGGACCCATGCTAATAGTGGGAGGTGTATATGTGCCTGTATTGGCCAGTGTGTGCCTGCCATAAAACCCAGCAGCCCTGGGTCAATAAGCTATTGGCTGGCTGGTGTCTAGTTGCCCAACCTGGGTTACCTGGGATAGCTTTGTTGAGGATGTAAAACAAACCAACCTACCAAACATGAACTGAGAATTGCTATGCTTAATGTAGGTTCACTGACAGGACGTAGCTTGTAAGTGGATGACATGCTGATATGGAGGAGACTGAACATCCTATGTATCCAAGACATGAGATGGAAGGGCAGTGCAGCAAAGTCACTTGGCTTGGGATCCAGATTCTACTACTCAAGTGGAGGGGAGGATAGAAATGGTGTAGGAATTCTGGTGAGAGAGAGAGGTGTCAGAAGGCAGTAAGGGATATCATCAGAATTAATGACAGACTCATGGCAGTCAGACTCCAGTGTAATGATAGGGCAGTATTCATAATCACAGCCTATGCCCCACAGCAGGGATGTGATAGTGAGGAAAAGAGTGTATTCAGACAGTACTTGCAGGACCTACTAGATAAATCAGGACAACATAAATTGATGTTGATAATGGGTGACTTGAATGCACATATCTGGACAGACAGAGCAGGATATGAGAACTGCCTGGGTCCACATAGTTGGGGTAACAGGAATAAAGAAGGAGAAGCCATTCTAGACTTCTGTCTGGCAAATGGCTTGATAGTAGCCAACACATGGTTCAGAAAGAGAGACAGTCACAAGATCACATACAAGAGTAGTCAACATGCAACCCAGGTAGACTTCCTCCTAGTAAGGAAAAGACACTGGGGCAGAATGCATGATTGCAAAGTCATCCCCAGTGAAACAGTCAGCCCACAGCATAAACCACTAGTTGCCACATTCAGCTGCAAGCAATGGTCAGAGAAGACACTAAGGTCAACAGAGACCAGGCTGAAGGCCTGGAAGTTGACTGGAAAGAAAGTACAACAGTTCAAGGAGTTACTCAGGGCTCTAGCACCCCAAGAACAGGACGGAATAGGTGAAGTTGAAGAAGAATGGCAGCACCTAAAAACAGCATGTGTTAGGACTACAGAAAAGATATGTGGCCAAGACAGGTATGGAAATAAAGTACATAAGGAAAGCTGGTGGTGGAATACAGAAGTCAAGAAAGTCATCAAAAGTAAAAAGGAGTGCAGGAAGAAGTGGGAGACAGAAAACACTGACCAGGCTAGAAATGACTACTGGTTGGCTAACAACAAAGCTAAGAAAGAAGTTGCAATAACAAAGAATAGGGCATCGGATGCACTCTTCCAACTTCTGGAAAGTGACTCAGTAAGGGGCACAAAGAAACTATATCAGGTTGCAAGGCAAAGACAGAAAGATAAAGAAGATAGTCAGACACCCTTCATAAGGGATTCCACCAACAATCTGCTTACCAGCCCACAGGACATCAAAGGCAGATGGAAGGAGTATTTCCAGGAGCTTCTGAATGAAGAAAACCCACAGAAGCTGTACTGCTCCAGAAACAGCCTACAATGAAAGAAGAAGAGGACCCCACCCTATAAAAAGTAAGAACAGCACTAAGGAAGACGAAGTCAGGGAGAGCAGCAGGCTCAGATGAGGTCACAGCAAATATGATAAAGATGCTGGGTGAGATAAGGGAGAAATGGCTCCTGAGGGTACTAATAGCAGTGTGGAGAGAAAGGCGTATCCCAGATGACTGGAGAATAAGCATACTCGTGCCAGTGTACAAGAACAAAGGGGACATCCACAACTGTGGGCAGTACAGAGGCATCAAACTTCTATCACATTGCATGAAAGTTTATTTATTTATTTATTTATTTATTTACATTTGTTTACCAGGAAATTCCAACTGGACACAGGTCATTTTTCAATGGAGGTCCAGGAGGAAAATCTCCACAGAAAGACATGATAGATGGTAAACAATACCAGTCAAGGTATGAATACAGTAGAGGTGATTATGACATGGAGAAATACAGAAGCAAATTAGGTACAACTGAGTAGTATGCTTTAATTACAAACATCGAGAAAGAAGTAAAACACAGCGCTACAAATTATCGAAACAGTAACTAGATAATAATAGATTAAATGATAACTAAATCCTGGAAGGATTAACAAGCAGTGAGTAATCTTTAGTTCAGTTTTACAGTGATAGAGGGGAAACTCTATCTAAATCTGGGAAATGAGGGTTTATTAGACAGGGTTTGGCCAGTGAGAATGTGTAAATGGATATGCAGAGTAGTGGAATGTAAGATGGGAGATGAGCAGTTTGGATTCAGATCTGGATGCAGCACAATTGACCCGATGTTTGAATTTAGACAGATACTTGAGAAGAAGCTAGAGATGAAGAGGGAGTCCGACTGGGCATTCTTAGACTTGGAAAAAGCATATGACAGGGTCCCAAGAAAGTTTATATGGGCAGTACTGTTGTAGTTTGAAGTCCCAGAAACATTGATAGAATTAGTGCAGGCTATGTACAAGGACCCAATGACTCAAGTATGAACTGTGTTCAGCCTCACAGAGGGGTTCCCAGTGGGAGGGGGTGTACATCAGGGTTTAGCTCTGAGCCCACTGCTTTTCATACTGGTGATGGACTACATTAGCAAACAGGTTGGAGGGGATGGATCAACAAATCTGCTGTATGCAGATGATGTGGCAGTACAGGCAGACTGAGCTAGAACTTCAGCAAAGGATAGGGGAATGGAATGCAAATTTGAAGGCACATGGGATGAAACTAAGCACAGATAAGATGGTGGTAATGGCACCAAATTTGGGAAATCAGAGGAAGTTGAGAATAGAGATAGAAGGGAAGATAGTGGAACAGGTAAAAAGCTTCAAGTATCTTAGAGGAGTAGTTGAAGAGAAGGGTAGTCTGAAAGAAGAGGTTAAAGCTAGAATCAGAGGAGCTGCAGCCAACTGGCATAGAATAACAGGTGTGGTCTATGACAGAAGAATGCCAAAGAAGCTGAAAAGTAAGGCATACAAGACAGTGGTTTGACCACTACTACTGTATGGTACAGAAACCTGGGCAGTAAAGGCAGAACAGTTGAAGAAGCTAGAGGTGATGGAAATTAAGTGGCCGAGAAAGGTGGTAGGATGCACGCTGTGGGACAGATGAAGAAATGAGCACATAAGAGCACAAGCCAAAGTAGCTCCAATTGCAGAAAAGATCAAAGAGAACAGATTACAGTGGTTTAGGCACATGTGTAGAAAAACAGAAGACAATCTGGTGAGGAAGATTTGGGACAGACAGAAAGAAGGTAAGAAGTGAGGACATCCAACAAAGAGGTGGCTGGATTGCGTGGAAGAAAATCTGGGACAGTCAGGCATGAGAGTTGAAGAAGGCAGGAGTGCGGCACTGAATCGAAAGAGTTGGCAACAGTTAACACGATACCTTGACCCCATGTAGAAAAATGGGAAAAAGGGGCTGATGATGATGGTGATGATTACTGTACCCTGGTTACTTACCATTAACAAGGCAAGTACTGATGAGAGGATGTTTCCAGGTCCAAAGACAAATACAAAATGCACAGTCTCTGAGAGAATTCCCAAATTAATATCAAAACATTACTGCTGGGTCAGCTGGATGACATCACTGTGTGTCACCTACCTTCAATTCCCAGGCTAACAGAAACCAACATCTCTGTGTCAAAAATACTTATCTCTCAGATGTGCAGCTGCTATGAAGTAACAGAGCAATAAAATCACTTTACATTTGAAACCTAGTAATTATTTCTGTTTCAGGACAATAGGAAAGAAACTCCCAGCTCTAGACATCCTGTCTCTTTGCTGCCTTGAAACTAAATTTTATAGCACATTGTAAAACACTTTTAACTTATTTTCTTGTAGTTTTGTAAGTTAACTCTGTATGTTCCAACTTCTACCATTAATATATTTTATATACATTCTGTTCTTTTCCAGTAGGGTACACTGTGGTTACATTCTTGAAGCTCAGTACTTAACATACAGTTCACACTTTTGCACCAGCAGTTTAATATCCACATAACATATAGTTCTCTTACATTTGTAAGACAAGCCTAAGGATCGTATTAATATTCACAAATGACATATGATTATTTACAAAACTGGGCTGGCAGTGTCACATTTCAATATAAATCATATTAATATTTTCAAGTGACATACAATTATTTACAAAATTCCAACTAGCTGGGATGGCAGCATTTCAGTTTGCTACAATGTAAATGCCTAGTCTTTATACTATTGTTTTAAGAGGTCAGTAGGGCTTTATCTCTGATCCTTTCCTATCATATGTACTCCTATATTGTTGTTACAAATGCAAGTCATAACTCTATGTAGGAGATCTGATAGCCACCCTACTATAACATCATATTTCATTTATATTATAATGTATCTACCAATAGTTTGTATAATCTTTCCTGACAGATATGGCCACTTGCCTTATGTCATCACCTGGGTGACTAATATCCCATATTTGATGTACTTGTATGTGTTATGCCTGTTGGACATTCTGACATGAAGTTGTTGAAGGTGCCTGAGCAGTGTCCTCTTCATCACTGACATACTCATTGTGGTGTTCTAGGCCATCATACGTTGTGTAATGCAGGATGCAGCAGGAGTTACATGTACAGTAGGCCATCACAGGAATATACTGGAGAATGCTACCAGAGCTATCCAGATACCAAACATGTATCTTCAGCTATCTTGGCAAAATATGCATTCAGTGTTGTACTATCCACAGCAGTGTGTAGAATTGTAGACCTCCTATGCTGGTGTCTACTGGTACCTTCTCAGTGTAAAGAGCCATGGGTCAGACAGATATCCAGCATCACCTAAGAAGCATTCATTATGGATAAGGCCAAGCCTTCAAAATGTGATACTGAGAATGGCATGCCAGATATTGACATCAAGATTACCCCCTGGTCAGTCAGTGCCCACCCTGATGATGTGGCCTGGATTGTGGCAAACTACCTGACCCTTAATAGGGTAGCAGCCATGCCCACTTAAGCAGGATTCTGCATCTTTAGTTTATGGTCTGTGTAATGTGTGTATCAGCCACGGTCACAGCAACAGCCACAGCCACAGTCACAGCCACAGTCGCAGTCACAGCCACAGCCACAGCCACAGATACAGTCACAGCAACAGCCACAGCCATGGTCACAGCCACAGCCACAGCCACAGTCATACAGCCACAGCTACAGCAGCCACAGCAACAGCCACAGCCACATGTCCCCCTTATGTGCAGCATATGTTGTGAAAGTGTGGCATTATGAGGGCAAACCCAAACTGTGTTTCTGGAATCCATATGTACTGGTCCACATGGCTGAAGAAGCAGTCTAATAACTGGTGCAGGACACAACTGCCAAATGCTTGTGAAATGTCTGTCATGTCTCCAGTGGGGATTTGGAAAGTGCATGTAGTCAGAAGGGACACAACACTTATTACCATGGCCTGTACTAGACGTATATGCTTATTTTACCTTGAGCCCTGTCCAGTGGCATTCAATGTGATTTATGTCATGTCTTCAGTATCTATGTGAAGTCTTTCCTGCTTTTCCTGCCTGCTGAGGCCAGTGTACAGAATTTGAACCTTAAACTGGCTGTTTACACAACATCATGGCTCTTTATATTGGCCATCTGCAGCTGCTGCTCTTGAGGTTTCTGCAACTATGACCCCTGTGATGATAGAGAAAATTTCAGTCATGGCAATTTATGGTAACACTAAACTAATACTCATCAGTGACCCCTGTGATGATAGAGAAAGTGTCAGTCATAGCAATTTATGGTAGAACTAAGCAAATACTCACTAGTGACCCATGTGATGAATGAGAAATATCAGTCATGGCAATTTATGGTAGCACCAAGCTAATACTCACCATTGACCCCTGTGATGAGAGAATATATCAGTCATGGCAATTTATGGTAGCACTAAGCTAATACACACCAGTGACCCCTGTGATGAAAGAGAAATATCAGTCATGGCAATGTATGGTAGCACTAAGCTAATACTCACCAGTGTCTTTCCTTAAATTTTAATAATGTTCTGCTTCCTTTTCCATCATGTTATACATAGGTTCATAGGTTCATAGGTTCATACTAGGCTTTCTGCCCTAGGGCATTTATAAGCCTAGCCAGAATGTGTTTGGCTTTCACGACCCATTTTAAATTTATTTTGCTATGCCCTTTTTCGAGGTTAGTATACTGTGCCTCTGTCTAACAGTGACACAGAAGTGATACCCGGGGTAAACCTACGATCTCCCATCCACTCATCAAGATTCCAGAGTGAAGGGAGCCTCTGGGTTATGAATCTGTCCCTCCAGCATGTCCTATTTATTTCAGTGCTGAGGTTCAAGTCTCTCGAGCTCGTAGCTCGATGGGATTTGGATTTTCTGAGGTGCAGCATTTCCATTAATTCCGGGTTGGACATGGCTTTATACGTTAGGCACAGATCGCCTCTGAACAGGCGGTATGCCACTGAGTAGAGCTGGAGTTTCTTTAACCGGGCAGCATATGGCATCTGTTTGAGCCCTTTGATCCGCTTGGTGAGGTACTTTTGGGGTCTTTCCAGTTGCTGCAGGTGTCTGGTAAGGTACATCCCAAAAGGGGCATTGTACTCAATTATGGGCCTGATGAGGGATGAGTAAAGAGGCACGATGGCGTCCCTGATCTAGATGTGAATCCTTCATGATTAGGTGGGCTATATAAAATGTTTTTCTAACCACTTTGGCCACATGGTTGTCAAATGAGAGATTGCTATCAACTTGGGTCCCCAGGTCCCTAATTACTTCTTCTGTACTTAATGGATTACCACCTATGTGGTAATTTGTGGGCACTTTGTTTTTGCCAAAGGGGATGACTATACACTTTTTGGCATTTAGCTTGAGGCCATGGCTCTGGCACCAGTTGTCTGTTTCTATGAGGCCCTTTTGGAGGATGCTTGTGTCGGCTGGAGAGTCGATTATGGCGCCCAGTTTGCAGTCATCTGCGAACTTGGTCAGCCACAGTCCTTCCGTGTTGGCCTGTACCTCCGATAAATAGGTTCATAGGTTCATAGGTTCATAGTTTAGTACTAAGCTAACTGCCCTTGCGAGCCATTTTAAGCCTAGCCAATTATCCCTTGTGAGACTCAAACCCTGCACCTTGTGTTTGCAAAGCAAACACCTTAGCCATTAAGCCACCCTCCCAACCTATACAATATATACCAAACAAGAGAGGTCCCAGGACTGAGCCTTGTGGGACACCACTTGTAACTGGTTTGGAGTCTGACATGGCTCCAGCAATTCTAACCATGTGGGTTCTGTCCTTCAGCCAATTTGCAATCCATCTAGTGACATAGGGGTTTATATTTAAGCTGGTGAGCTTATCTATAATGCCCGAGTGGGGTATTGTATCGAAGGCTTTTGCGAGGTCCAGGTAGGCTGTGTGGACCACCTTCCCCTCGTCAATGGCCTTGGTGACTGTTTCAAAGAAATCAACCAGGTTTAAGAGGCAGGATCTGCCCTTAACAAAGCCGAACTGGGTAGGATCCAGTGTTTGTAGGTCCCCAATATCTTTATTTATGAGGTCCATGATGATCCTTTCCATAGCTTTGCAGACCAAGCTAGTCAGGCTTATGGGGCGATAGTTTCCAGGATCCGTTGAGGCACCACCTTTATGGAGAGGGACCACTGTTGCTGCACGCCACACTTTGGGCACATATCCTGTAGTAAGGCTGAGATTGAACAGTAGTTTTATGTTTGGGTTTAGCTCTTCTTGGAGTTCATGTGGGACGCAGCCGGGACACCGTCTGGTCCCATTGATGCTGTGTTTTTGCTTTGGAGAGGCGGCTCTTACCTGAGCATCTGAGATGTAAGGGGCAGCACTCTGCTGGGATAGATATTTGCCCTTTGGTGGGGAGGGGAGTTTGCGCTGAACCTGTCAGCTAGGATTTTGGCAATGTCTGTGGGTTCGTGTATTTTTGTCATTTTGGACTAATTCTGAGCATATCTGGGAATTACCACCCAGGTTCCTAACATAACTAAAGAAAGCCTTGTGATTATCTTTAGTGTCCTGTGCAATTTTCCTCTCGAAGCTGGCCTTAGACAATTTTATGTGTGCCCGTAGTTTTTTGCTAATACTGATCAGTGATGCCTTCCCTTTTTGGGATTTTGCTCTATCATTTAGTAGCTTCCTCCTTCTATTGTATAGTTTGTTTACGGCTGGGGTCCACCAGACAGGACGTCTGCCTTTGGAGGATTGGGTCTTGGTTTTATTTGGGATTGATCCATGCATTCCTGAAGGTGTTCATAGAATGCGTTTATAAAGGATTCTGCGGTCTGGGCCGTATTTTCCACAGGCCCGGGGGCTTTGATGGATTCCACATCAGTTTTGAGGAGTGTGAAATTTGCTTTAGAGAAGTTTTTCACTGTGGTTTTCTGGGCAGGGGGGTGGGATCGGGATGTGAATATCCAGTGAGATTAGTTTATGGTCTGATCTTACCAGTGAGGGATACACTTCTGGTCTGGAGCATAGAGTCCCCATGTTGGTGATGATCAGGTCCAGTATGTTTTCCCCTCTTGTGGGAGTGGTAACAAGTTGTTTCTTAGCATATGAGTTTATAAATTCTAGGAACCTTTGGGCTAGGGTGTTGGAGCTAGAGTAATGCTCCCAGTCTATGTTTGGGTAGTTGAAGTCGCCCAATATAATGGTGTTTGGAGAGACCTTCATATTTTCCAGTGTTCTCAGGAAGGCCAAGTGGGGTTCCTGGGTTTGGGAGGGTGGTCTGTAGCAGGCTATAAACTGGAAGGCAGTTTTACCCACTGTTAGTTGCACATGGATAGTCTCTGATGCTTCGTGCTTTGCCACCAACCTGGAGGTGCGGATATCTTTGATGAATATCGACACTCCCCCTCCTTTCGTGGTTCGGTCCAAGTTTTGGGGCCGAAAAGCATGGTATGAGGTACAACCTGGTAGTGCTGGGGTGCTCTCGGGAGCCCTGAACCAGGTTTCTGTTACTGCACAGATATCGATGTTCTCCATGCTAAGGAGAGTTTCGAGTGCGTGCATCTTGAGGTTTAGACTTCTGGCGTTGAGTAGCATTACTCTTAGTTTCTTATCCCTTGTGATACCTATGGAGGTGGGTTTGTCTTTTGAGCCTTGCCTAAAAAAGGCACTATGGGGGTAGCAGGAGCCTTTGCCAATATCCGAAAGCCCAGGGGTGACAGGTGCAAGCCGTCCCTAGCGAAGCATCGTGGCTTGTCGAGCATATCATCCCAGGCTGACAGGCATTGGACCTCCTTTGAATGACACCAGTACTTAAGCCAATTGTTGAAATTGATCATCTTGTCTTCATACTGTGGCATCATTCTTGGTGAGGGTAAGATGCTACTCAAGGTCAGGGTCATACCGGCCTGGGCTACATGCTCAGAGAGCTCCTTTATGTCTCTTTTCCTGTAGTCCAGGGAGGTACGTCTCAGATCATTCACACCAGCATGGACAATGACTGAGTCATATTTGTACTTGCCTTGGAGTGACCTGAGTGCTTGTGTTATGTGGCAGATCCTAGCGCCCGACAGGCTGCTCACCGTGACCCTCTCCTTGTTCAGCCTGGTGAGTGGGACGTCAGTGTGCCTGACGATAGAGTCACCTATTACAAGTGTATCAGGTGTGTTGTTTAGTCTTAAGGGCTGTGACTGTTCGGCACACTGGCTTTGTGAGATATGTGTTGCACGTGTTTTGTTTTGGCTTAGTGGCTGCTTGGGTGTCTGCTTTGGAGGTCTCTGCTTCTTTGGCAGATCTTTATTTAGGGCCTCCGAGTATGTTTTTGTGTGATTATGTGTTTGATTTGCTGTCGTGGTAGGTCTATGTGAGACTGGAATTGTAGTGAGTGTGGTTTCCTTCTCCTCCTGACTGGTTATGCCAGTACTGAGTTGAGAGAGCTTAGCCTCCAGTTTGGCTATATGGTTGCATCTCTCACATGTGTTGGAATTTGTTGGGAGGAGGAGAGGGTTGTCTGTGTACATGAGGCAGTTGTAACATTGCCTCAAGATTCCCAGATTCATCAGCTGGACCGGAGAGGAGATTGACAACTCACCTTTGGACATGCTAGAATAATATTGCTAATTCCTTAACAATTGAAAACCAGGGCCAGTGAAGTGCAATGTGTTACAGGTAACTTAAATGCAAAAATGACAAACAGTAACTTTCTTTCAAGTGAAACAAGGAAATAAGTACAGTAAGCAATGCAGATATCACTAGTGATCCACAGAAGCGCTGAGAAGCCGTGTATTAGATGGAATTAGCGTTTCAGGGAAATAACAAGCAAACAAACAATAAGCATATAAACAAAGCTAGATTCAGCAGGCCTGGATCTAGTCTATGCTACAGCAAACAAGGTGTACCAATTTCAGTAAGATACAGTTCAAATATTCAGGCACTATAAACCTTTAACCAGAAATTCCCAGCTCAGAAGGGAAGAGTCCAGCCTCTTCTCCCACAAGAGTGCAGACCACAAACCTTCTTAATGTAAAATAATTGGCCTGAAGCCCAATCCATTGCATATCAGAAATCCCATTATTTATTTTCATGCATGATGCCACTGGGCTCATTAACACCATTACTTTGTGCACAGCACACATTGCCTGTATGACACTGTTGCAGGTGTTTATGAAATGTGAACTACATGTTTTCGCAAGCAGTATATATTCTCATGCATTACACGTTTTCCAATGCACTATATGTTTCACATGGAGTACATCTTCTCCCATATCCTAAATGTTTCCCATGCACTATATGTTTTCCAATGCACTGCATGTTTTCCCATGCAGTGCATATTTTGCCATGTGCTACACGTTTTCTCGTGTACTACATGTTTTTTAATGCAGTACACCTTCTCCCATGTACTATGTGTTTTCCCATGCACTATATGTTTTCCAAAGCATTGCATGTTTTCCCATGCAGTACATATTTTCCCACAAACTATGTTTTCCCATGCACTGCATGGTTTCTCATGCAGTACACATTGTCCCATGCATAACGTGTCTTCCCATGTGTACAAATGCTAGACCTTTTATTTTGTGTTTATGGATACTTGCAAGGGTCGGTACATGCATTTCTAAAACTGCTTAATGAAAATGGATTTTGGTCAATCAAAACTTTCTAAGTTATTATGAATATCCTCTGCTTAATTTAAGATATTTAAAATGTAATTCCTTTAGAGAAAGTGCTATTATATTAGCTAATGAGTGCCAACCATAAAGCCCAGCAGCTGTAGGCCAATAAGCTACTGCCTGGTTGGTCTCAACTTATCCATCTTGAGTTACCTGGGATAACTCTGTTGAGTGAAAGCTGGATGTAAAAATAGTACCCCTACCAAAAATGAACTAATGATTGCTAAACTCAGTTTGGGTTTTCTGACAGGATGCATTTTGGAAGTGGATGGCATGGTGGTAAGAAAGAGACAAGATGGAAGGGCACTTCAGTAAAGCCACTTGGCTTGGGATCCAGCCTCTACTACTCAGAAGGAGGACAGACTAGAAATGGTGTGGGAATTGTGGTGAGAGACAGGCTTCAGAAGACAGTGAGGATTGTCATCAGGAGTAGGGACAGACTCATGGCTATCAGACTCCAGTGTAATGATAGGACAGTATTCATAATCCCAGCCTGCAGACTCCAGTGTAATGATAGGGCAGTATTCATAATCCCAGCCTGCAGTCTCCAGTGTAATGACAGGACAGTATTCATAATCACGACCTGCAGACTCCAGTGTAATGGTAGGGCAGTATCCATAATCCAAGCCTGCAGACTCCAGTGTAATGATAGGACAGTATTCATAATCCCAGCCTGCAGACTCCGGTGTAATGATAGGACAGTATTCATAATCCCAGCCTGCAGACTCCGGTGTAATGATAGGGCAGTATTCATAATCCCAGCCTGCAGACTCCAGTGTAATGATAGGGCAGTACTCATAATCCCAGCCTGCAGACTCCAGTGTAACGATAGTGCAGTATTCATAATCCCAGCCTGTGCCCCACAGCAGGGTTGTGAAATCACCATATTGATGCTGAACTTAGTGCAGACACCTGACTGACGTAGAGTATTGAAACCCAAAACTCCAGGGCTCACTCATTCTGCCATCCTCAACCTCCCAGGTAGCTGGAATTATAGGCAGGCAACACTACATCTGGCAAAGATTTAAACCTGCCTCCTTGTCACAGGAACCAGCTTATTAAAAGTTGGATCTTTAGGCCTCTGCACTAACTGTCAGAGTTTCTAAAGAAAGGAGTGCAAGTAAAAGTGGGAGATCAAAAAGATGGACCAGCTTAAGAAGGAATACTGTTTGGCTAATAAAGAAGGAAGAGAGGAGTTGCAATAGCTGAGAACAAGGCATCAAAGGCACTCTACCAGCTTTTGGAAAGTGACTCAGTAGATGACACAAAGAAACTCTTAACAGGTTGCAAGGCAAATACAGAAAGGAAAAGAAGATCGACAGACACCTTTTGTAAGGGATGCGGACAGCTTCTGAATGAAGAAAAAACAATACACAGCAGCTGTACCACTCCAGACACAGCCTATGATGGGAGAAGAGGAAGAGCTGTACTGCCCCTGACACAGCCTATGATGGGAGAAGAGGAGGAGCTGTACTGCCCCTGACACAGCCTATGATGGGAGAAGAGGAGGAGCTGTACTGCCCCATACATAGCCTATGATGAGAGAAGAGGAGGAGCTCTACTGCCCAAGACACAGCCTATGATGAGAGAAGGGGAGAAGTTGTACTGCCCCAGACACAGCCTATGATGAGAGAAGAGGAGGAGATGTACTGTCCCAAACACAGTCTATGATGAGAAAAGGGGAGGAGCTCTACTGCCCAAGACACAGCCTATGATGAGAGAAGGGGAGAAGTTGTACTGCCCCAGACACAGCCTATGATGAGAGAAGAGGAGGAGCTGTACTGCCCCATACACAGCCTATGATGAGAGAAGAGGAGGAGCTCTACTGCCCAAGACACAGCCTATGATGAGAGAAGGGGAGAAGTTGTACTGCCCCAGACACAGCCTATGATGAGAGAAGAGGAGGAGCTGTACTGCCCCTGACACAACCTATGATGGGAGACGAGGAGGAGATGTACTGTCCCAAACACAGTCTATGATGAGAAAAGGGGAGGAGCTGCACTGCTGCAGACACAGCCTATGATGAGAGAAGAGGAGGAGCCTATCATAGAAGGAGTAGGGACAGCTCTAAGGAAAGTGAAATCAGGAAAAGCAGCAGACACAGGTGAGGTAACAACAGATATGATAAAGACGTTGGGTAATATAGGGGAGAAATGGCTCCTGAGAGTACTCATTGCAGTAGGGAGAGAAAGGCATATCCCAAATGATTGGAGAATAAGCATACTGGCACCAGTGTACAAGAACAAAGGGGACATCCACAACTGTGGGCAGTACAGAGACATCAAATTCCTGTCACACTGCATGAAATTTCTGGAGAGGGTGATTGACAAATGAACATGCAGAGTCTTATAGTGTAACATGGGAGATGAGCAGTTTAGATTCAGATCAAGATGCAGTGCAACTGACCTGATGTTTGCAGTGAGACAGATAGTTGAGAAGCTAGACATGATGAAAGAGTCGAACTGGACATTCCTAGACTTGGAGAAAGTACATGACAAGGTCCTAGGGTGGCCTAATGGTTAAGGTGTTTGCCTTACAAACACAAGGTGCAAGGTTTGAGTCTCACAAGGGATAACTGGCTAATGGCTCACAAGGGCAGCTAGCTTAGTACTAATCTATGAACCTATGAACCTATGAAAGTTGATTTGGGCAGTCTTGCAGTGGTTTGAAGTTCCAGAAACATTGGTAGAATTACTGCAGGCTACATCCAAAGACCCAATGACTCAAGTACGAATAGTGCTGGGTCTCACAGATGGTGTCCTAGTGGGAGTGGGTGTGTATCAGAGTTAAAATCTGAGCGCAACGCTGTTCATACTTGTGATGGACTACATCTGGAAACAGGTTGGAGAGAACAATCAACAAAACTGCTGTATGCAGACGTGTGGCAGGACCTGCAGACTCTGAGCAAGAACTTCAGCAAAGGATAGGGCAATGGAATGCAAAACTGACGGCACATGAAATGAAACTGAGTACAGATAAAACAGATGTAATGGCAGTAAATGTGGAAATCAGAAAAAGCTGAGAATTGAAATAGAAGAGACAAATAGTGGAACGGGTTAACAACTGCAAGTACCTGGGAGGGATGGTTTAGGAGAAGGATGTTTGAGGGAAGAGGCCAAAGCTAGAATTAGAGGGGATCCAGCCCACTGGCACAGAGTGTCAAGGTAGTGTATGACAGAAATATGCCAATGGAGCTAAAAAGTAAGGTTTACAAAACAGTGGTGTGAGCAGTAATACTGTATGGTCAGAAACCTGAGCAGTAAAGGCAGAGCAGGTAAGAAAGCTAGAGGTGATGAAGATGAAGTGCCTGAGATGGGTAGTAGGATGGACACTGTGGAATAGATGAAGAAATGTGGACATGAGAGCAGAAGCCAAAGTAGCTCCAATTGCAGAAAAGATCAAAGAGAACAGATTATGGTGGTTTAGGACATGCACAAAAAAGCAGAAAACAATCAGGTGGAGAAGATCTGGGACAGACAGGAAGAAGGCAAGTGGAAATGAGGGTGTCCAGCAAAAAGGGGGATGGATTGTGTAAGTGATAGTCTGTGTCAGTCAGGTATGACTGTCAAAGAAGGTCAGAGACTGGAATTAAATCAAGAGAAAAGCCAACAGATGGCATGACACTCAGCCCATTGTTTTGTAACAGCCACATGCCATTTCAACACATTATCTAACAGGCATATCACATCAACAGATGTGTAAAAACCTTGAATGTAAAGCAATGCAAGATAATGCTTGTGAGCAATAAACCCCTGGGAGGGTTGTGTGATGGTGCATCACCTAAAAGAGATGGTACTACTCCAAAGCCATGCTGTCAGTGGTAGAACCAGGAAGGAAACTTGAGTGAAATTTGTTACGGACGAGCAGATGATTAATGTCATGATACAATGTATCATTTTACAAAGTATGTTATTATTACTAATTAGTATAAGCATTTATCCTTTCTTAACTGCTCAGTGGTCTGATCCATCGACTACAGGACATGGCAGTATTTGAACCTCTAAATTGCCTTTAAGATGCAAGTAATGTGATAGTGATTATGCATGCTGTTATAAAGGACATCCAGCACACTTTCTCTGCTTTACATTCACTGCTTGTTTGGATGAAATCCAAGTAGTTATGTGACCCTGAATACGTTAATTAGTGTATCAGAGATGCAGGGAATGAATGAATGAATGAATGAATGAATGAATGAATGAATGAATGAATGAATGAATGAATATGAATGAATGAATGAATGAATGCTCACAACAGGAATAGTTATATCAAAGAAATCATGCTTAGGGATTTTAGGGTAG
>NC_056726.1:1498689621-1498829621 GCF_019279795.1 Protopterus annectens
GTGTTATGTGGCATATTGTAGCAGCCTACAGGCAGCTTACTGCACCCTTTCCCTTGTTCAGTCTGGTGAGTGGGACAGCAGTGTGTCTGCCTATACAGACACCTATTACAACTGTATCAGGCATGTTGTTTCTCCTTCTGGCCTGTGACTGTTTGGCACGCCAGCTTTGTGTACTATGTGTTGCATGTGCTATGTTTGGAGGTTGTGGTTGCTTGGGGTCTGCTTTGGAGACCTCTGTTGGTGTGGTGTGTTTGTAATTAGGGCCTCCGGGAATGTTTTTCTGTGTTTATGTGTTTGGTTTACAGTTGTGATAGGTCTATGTGGGACTGGGTTTGTGGTTTGTGTAGTTACCTTCTCCTCCTGACTAGTTTTGACAGTACTGAGTTGGGGAAGCTCAGCCTCCGGTTTGGATAAATGGTTGCATCTCTCACATATATTTGTATTTACTGGGGGGAGTTGAGGGTTGTCTGTGTACTTGGGGCAGGTGTAACATTGCCTCAGGATTCACAGATTCTACTTGTTGTAGCTGGCCTTAGTGGATTGTATGTGTGGACATATTTTATTGCCATACTACTGATCAGTGATTACTTCCCTTTTTATGTTTGCTCTATCATGTAGTAGCTTCCTCATTCTCTTGTATGGTTTGGTAATGGCTGGAGTCCAGCATGCCAGATGCCTGCATGTATGGCATTGTGTCTTGTTGTTATTTGTGATTGCATAATCCAAGCATTCCTGGCTGTGTTCATGGAATGCCCGTATAACAGGTTCTGCGGTGTGTCCCATATTCTGCACCTGCACAGGGCCTTTAGTGGATTCCACATCAGTTTGGAGGGGTGCAATTTATGCTTTACACATGTTTTTCACTGTGGTTTTCTGGCCAGGGACTGTGATCAGGATGTGTATATCCGGTGTGATTACTCTATGGTCTGGTCTTACCAGTGAGGGATACACTTCTCATCTTGCCATCCAGTACGCATGTTGCTGATTATCACATCCAGTATGCTTACCCCTCTTGTGGGAGTGGTACGTTGTTCCTGGGCATTTTGGTTTCTGGATTCTAGGAACTTTTCTCCTACTGTGTTGTTGCTAGTATAATGCTCCCAGTGTATGTCTGGGTATTTTCAGTCAACCAATATAATGTGGTTTGGGGGGCTTGATATATTCATGTATTCCAACATAGGCCAGGTGCAGTTCCTGGTGTTAGGACAGTAGTCTGCAGCAGGCTATATACTGGGAGGCAGTTTTAGCCACTGGTACTTGACCATGGCTAATCCATGCTGCTTCTTGTTGTGGTACCAACATGGGGGTGTGGTTATCTTTGACAATTATTGCTAGTCACCCTCCTTTTGTAGCTTGTTCCATGTTTTGAGGCTGTACAGCACAGTATGAGGTGTAACCTAGTAGTGTTAGGGTGCTGATGTGAGCCTTGACCCGGTTTTCTATTATAGGATAGATATCAACATTCTCCATACTGTGTGCGTTTACACTGCACGCATCTTGCTGTTTAGACTTCTGGCATTGGGTAGCATTGCATCTAGGTTCCTATCCTTTGTGGTACCTATGAAGGTGGGTTTGTGTTTTGAGACTTACCTATTCAGGGCACGCTGTGGGTACTGACAGCCTTTGCCAGTATCCATGGGGCCTGGACTGATAGGTGCACACCACCCCTAGCAGGTGGTGCATCATGTCATGCTCAGCATGTCTTCCAAGGCTGAAACACATTGGCTCCCCTTTGACTAACTGCATTACTTCAGCCAATTATTGCAATTGATCATCCCATCGTCATTTTGTGGCTTCATGCTTGGTGAGGGTGGATGTTAGTCAGGGTCCTCAAGTGTGCATATAGTACATGGTGTTACATTACTTAACACATGGCATTCATGCCTCAGGTGGTGCTGCAGGGCTGCCTCTGTCGGATGCACATATTACACTCCCTGTACATGTTTGTGAGCAGGTCATGTCATTTTAGGCATCCCTGTTATTATTTGAGTGAGTCAGAGAGGTATCATTCCCAGGGTTCCTACTGAGCCAGTGTATGTGCTATGCGTTGCCTCTTTGCCAAGGCCAGGGCATACTGGGCACGCCTCCTTCTGCCTACTGGGGCAGGCTCAGGTTGTTCCTCCTCCGAGTCACGCTCTGCCTGTGATGGCCTTGGCAATGGTGGGGGGCTGTTTGGCCCAGTCCTATGCTGGTCCTGCTGCAGTTGTTTTCACAAGATCATATTATGTAGCATAGCACATACCATGACAATTTGGGTACATGTAGTTGGTGAGTACTGCAAGGCTCCACCAGATGTGTCCAGACACCGGAACCGTGACTTGAGCAGCCCAAACACACACTCTGTTACATTACGTGTTTGTGCGTGTGCCTCATTATGGCATTCCTGTTCAGGTGTGTGTGCGTTTCTGATGGGTGTCATCAGCCACGGCTCCAGTGCATAACCTGCATCCCCCACTAGGTGTCCATGTGGGATGTCCCCATTGGCAAATGTCTGGTACAGCTGCGCCAAATGCCAGATGTGGGAATCATGGTAGCTCCCAGGGCAGCCAGCACACATTCATTATTATGCCCTGGGCATCACACACGACCTGGCAGTTGATGGAGGGGAAGCCCTTGCGGTTAATGTAGGCCCTACCCCGCTCACCGTCTGGTGCTTTGATGCGTATGTGCGTGCAGTCCATTGCACCCACTACCTCAGGGTATTCCGCTATTTGCTGGAAGAGACGCATATTACTGGCCAATACCTCATGGGCATTGGGGAAATATACATGATCATTGACATGTGCTGACATGGCATCCAGGAACTGGTGCAGTACCCTGGAGGCTGATGCCTGTGATATCCCCATCATATCACCAGTTGGTCTCTGGAAGGTACCTGTTGCTAGTATTCTTAGGCCAACACATACCTTGGTTTCCACTGGAATGGGTTCCCCTCTGTTGGTTCTGTGTGTGAGGCATGGCCTGCACAGCTCGACAATTTGCTGCAGGAGGTCTCTGTCCACTCTATAGCGCTCTACTATCTCCAGCTCATGTAACCCATGGTAGGTGACCCTGGGCCTGTACACTCTTCTCCATCTCCTCACTGTGGGTTGTCTGGCACCATCTGCATTGTCACCACCCTCAGCAAGTTGCCTATGTCTCATTATGACAGCTATGGCAGCACCTAGCATGGCTGCTCTGAGTTCAGCTTTTTCAGTTTTCACTTCTAATAGCTTACTCCTGTCTTGCAGTGTCTCTTGAGAGAAACATCCTGCACTGCTCTTTGCAGAGTTTTAAGTGCTGGGCTGGGCTACTATTCTGCCTGTGTAATTGCTTGCTTCTAATTGTTTTCACCTGCTAGCTCCAGCAGTATTCCCTGCTAGCTTCCTACTAATTCTGTTGCTTCCTTTTTCCTTTCTGTTTCCTCAGGGGGGAGCAGCGTGCATACCAGCAGAAACACGCTCACAGTGGCTTACATGCACGCACACATGCTTACACGGTTCAGGATCTGCCTATTCGGGTTAAAACGTGCGCACACCAGTGCAAACAGTGTTACAAATCTACCAACACGCTCCCACATGCTCTGTCTGCCTTACACGCGCGCACACTGTCCTACTCGCGCCTCATGGCACGCACACGTGCGCATGCACGCCCAGCAAGAAACTTTGGTGTAAGTAACAGTGTACACCTTCCATTTCTTGACTTTCTCATGCTTATCTTGTGGCACTCCTCTTTCCATGATCTGTGTCTGTCATCTGTCATGTAACACTGACCTCCAATGAACTGCATTTCTTTCTACCATTCCCCCCTGTGATGTCACCTATCTCCTACTCTATTCCTCCCCCTTATGTATCTCTTACACTTCTCAGAATGTGCTCATTTGCTATGTGACTGTGGGATTCAGTATCCTAACCCTCATTTACATTAGATTGCCTACTAATGCTTAGTTACATGTCTTAGACTCAGCTTCCCCCCTTAGCAATCACTACACGGTGGCCATGTTGTTTTTGGTCTGCTGGTCCCTGCATTGTCATTCCATTTATTGCTTAAAACCCACATTTGTGGGTTTATAACCTTCATTTTTATGTTTTATACAGCGCAGCCCGTTTGCGCGGGGCTGTGCTGCGTTTAAACATTGGCGATCGCCAAAAAAAAAAAATTATATTATTTTAATATTTGCATCAGGGTACCTTGCCAATGGCCACATATTTGGCCATTGGCATGCTGCCTGACACATATGCACCCTTTATTTGGAGCTGACATGGCTCCATTGTGATTTTTGCAGAAACGTACTCAGTTGTCAACTGAGTACATTTCTGCAGCTAAAACGGCTCTTACACGGGCTGCTTTCTGTTTCATGGATCACTACTCTACCTCATTTGCATGCCTTTCAGCTGCAAGTGAGGTATTTAGCATATCCACGCCCAATCTGTGTAAGAGACGTTTTAGCTGGTCTCTTACACGGAGTTTCGGGCTGTTCCTGGATCGCGAGGCTTGCATGGAGTGTTACACGTCTCTTACACTCCGTGCAAGCCTTCGTGAATCCTGCCTTATATCTTTAATCCACTAACTGCTTAAAATTTTGTAAATCTCTCTCCTACTGAAAGATTTAAAATTAAGACGATGCCATGTATGTTACCACCTTTTATTACACTTTCCTTCTTTATAAAAAAAAAATCTCTATTTGTTTCTCAGATACTAACTAGCAACCTATCCTGTGTGTATGTGAGTTGAAATTGTACCTGTCTGTATATATTGTTAAAAAAAAATTCAATTTTGTGATAATTCACTGTAATAATTTCATTGTATTTACACTAATAATATACACTTGGAGTTTTTCACACTTTCCTTCTTTAAAAAAAAAATATATATCACTATTTCTTTCTCGGATACTAACTTTCAGCCCATCCTGTGTGTATGTGAGTAGACATTGTACCTGTCTGTATATATTATTAAAAACATTCAATTTTGTGATAATTCACTGTAATAATTTCACTGTAATTACACTAGTAATGTACACTTGGAGCTTTTCTCCCCAGGCCTCCGCTGAAAATGGAACTGTATCCAGTCGGACTTTCCCAGTTAACAAATGTAAAATAAAAATAAATAAATAAATAAAATGTAAAGCTTTATAGTATTTTGTGGATTAGTTGGTTAAACCTAGCTGACAATGTATACCCAATCTGTGTAAGGATCTGAGATTAGTTTCTATCTCAAGATATTTCTAAACCATCCCCTGTTTCCTATCTCTGTAATACACATTCAAAGCATTCTAAGTTACTGAAATATGCACATTGTGTTTGCTACTGCTGCAGATTGGGTGCAGGTTAATTTACTTTATTCAAATGCTGAGACATTTAATTCATCGGATGGGTATTCCTCCCGTGGGGTTATGAACTTATCGTACTGGCAGAGTCTGTCTGCACTTACAGTCTATGCAGCATTGTAGTCTGGAGCATCTTTGGCAAATTAATCAGGAGGAAAAGGTCAAACAAAGAGCCATCCAGAATAACCTCTTGATGGTTCATGTAAGTATTCTGAGAAATCAGCCTGGAAGAGAGCATCAGGGCCCACTGCTGGAGTCTTTTCTGGTATTGTTGTTAGCCGCCAAGTACCTAGTGACTGCGTGACCCATGTTGCCCATCCTGAATCAACCCCAGAAAGCTGCACATAGATGCTCTGTGGGCTCACTACCAACTAAACCATAGGCTCATAGGAAGTTACTAGGCTATTGACCCTGAGGGCCTTATAAGCCTAGCCAAGAGTCTAGCCCACATTTAGACAAGTCACTACCCAAAACCCCTGTCCAGCAAGGACACAGGTGGAATCCCAGGGGTGTATTTTCTGTTTCCCAACCAGTTATCCGGGTTGCACTTGAAAAGGGATAATGAGGTGCTCTGCTTGACATGGGGAGGGAGTCTATTCCACAGATGGGGGGAGTCTCTGGGACACAAATCTGTCTGCCAACAAGTTCTGTCACAGACCAGACTGAGGTCCCACATGCAGGTTAATCGAGTGGAGCTTGACTTGTGGATATGCAGCAGTCCCATCAAGGTGGGGTCTGAGATTGCTTTGTATGCCAGACAGAGGTCACCTCTGAGGAGTCTGTATGAAACTGAATAGAGGGACAGGGCTTTTAGCCTATCTGTGTAGGGTAGATGTTTGAGGCCCTGGATTCTAGTAGTGAGGAACCTCTGTGGTCTCTCTAGCTGCTGCATGTGGTTTGAGAGGTACATGATGAAGGAGACATTGTACTCAATAATTGACCTTATAATGGAAGAATTCAAGGTTGTTATGACCTCCTTATTCCTGGATGAGATACTGTTACTTATGAGATGGCCCGTGTAGAAAGGTTTCTGTACAAAAGAAGCAACATGGTGGTCAAAGGTCAGTTTGCTAGCAACCTGGGTCCCCAAATCCCTCATGACTGACTGTGTGCTTAGGATGCTGTTATTAATGTGATAATATGTGGGGATGTCACTCTCCCCAAAGGGGATGATGATGCATTTTTTGGCATTCAGGCTGAGACCATGTTTCTGGCACCAGTCATTTGTTTGGGTGAGACCCTCTTGGAGGACGTCCACATCACTTGGGGAACTGATTATCATACCCAGCTTGCAGTCATCTGCAAACCTGGTCAGCCATAGCCTACTGATTTTGGCCTGCACCTCAGAGAAGTATATCCCAAATAACAGAGGCCCCAAGACCCATCCCTAGGGTACATCGCTAGTTATAGGTCTACTGCTTGAGGAGACTTCCCCTATTTTGATGAGGTGGCTTCCCCTATTTTGATTAGGTGGGTTCTATCAGTGAGCCAGTTTGCTACCCATCTGGTAACATATGGATTGATGCCTAGCTGAGAGAGTTTATCTATTATGCCCGAGTGGGGACTAGTGTCCAAGATATTTTCTGTATCCCAAAAAGGTCAATGTAGGTGGCATGCACCGTCTTCCCCTCATCCATGGCTTTAGTGACTGTGACAATGAAGTCAACCAGATTTAACTGACATGACCTGCCCTTAACAAAGCCAAACTGTGTGGGGTCAAGTGTTTGGAGGTTGCCAAAGTCCCCGTTAATGTGATCTAGGATAATCTCTTTCATGGTCTTGCAGATCAGGCTAGCTAGGCTGATGGGTCTATAATTTCCTGGATCGGTGGATGTTCCACCTTTGTGTAAAGGGATGAAAGTGGCTGTCCTCCACTCAGCTGGGATAAAGCTGGTACTCAGGGTTTGATTGAGTAGGGTGCCTAATGGTGTTGCAAGTTCATGCCTGAGTTCATGTAGGATGCAATCTGGGATGTTATCAGGTCCCATGCTGGCTGCATTTTTTTTGCCTTTGAGAGGGCAGTGATGACCTGTTCCCTAGAGATAAGGCGAGAGGGGCAGGTACTGGAGTTGACTTGATTTACTGATGAGGGGGACAGAGGGGTGAAGTTTTCATTGAATCTGTCAGCCAGTAGGTTAGCTATATCTAAAACATTTGTGTTTGTGGTGTCCTTGACCACCAGTTCTGAACAGATCTGAGTGCTTCATTTGAGATTGCGGGCATATGTGAAGAAGGCCTTATGATTGTCTCTAGTAGATGTGGCCAATTTGGACTTGAGTTGGCTTTAGAGGATTTCACTAGTGCTCTTATTTGTTTGTTCAGGATAAGGAGAGATTGCTTCCAGTTGGGCATCTGCTCCTTCTTGGTCCAGGAGAGCAATTTTTCCTTTTGTTATATAGTTTATTTATTGCAGGTGTCCACTAGATAGGTTTACTGTTCCTTGTGGAGGACATGCAGCAGCTGGAGAGACCACAGAGGTACCTAACCAGGAGAATCCAGGGCCTCAAACATCTACCCTACACAGATAGGCTAAAAGTCCTGTCCCTCTACTCAGTTTCATACAGACTCTTCAGAGGTGACTTCTGTCTGACATACAAAGCAATCTCAGACCCCACCTTGATGGGACTGCTGCATATCAGCAAGTCAAGCTCCACTCCAGCAACCCATACGCACAACCTCAACCTGGTCTGTGATATCAATAGGACTTATTGGCAGGACAGATTTGTGTCCCAGTGACTCCCCCATCTGTGGAATAGTCTCCCTCTCCATGTCAAGCAGAGTACCTCATTATCCCTCTTTATACGCAACCTGGATAACTGGATGGGAAACAGAAAATACACCCCTGGGATTCCACCTGTGTCCCTGCTGGACAAGGGCTTTGGATACTGGCTTGTCTAAACATGGGCTAAACTCTTGGCTAGGCTTGCAAGGGCCTCAGGGCCAATAACCTAGTAACTTCCTATGATCCTATGATCCTATAGTACTTTGGTGTAGATTTGGACATTGGTGCCAGTTCATACAGAGGGGGAGGGGCTGTGAAGCTGTTTATACCATCCCTCAAGAAGTTGAGATAAGCTTTAAGGATAAAGATAAAGCATAATGAGTTAGGTGTGAGGCCAGACAAATGGGAAATAATACCTGGATGGAATAAGGAAGACCAACCTGAAAGATAAAACATTAGGTATAATGCCAGTTATGTGGCAGACAGAACTGAGGTGGAATAAGCTGGATAAGATAATGACACTAGATGCTGGTTCTTGAGCTAAGAAAGCGATTTATCTCCTAGAGAAAGAGCCATAGCTTGTGAGAAAGGTAGAAACAGATTTCACAAGTACTGTGGTTTCTCTCATACACTGGAGTTGAACCTTGTCAGTGGGGCTGGGAGATTTGGGGATGATCACATGCCCCTAGCTGGATGCTGTTTCACTGGAGCTTTTACCAATAAGAAGAATGGTGTGCTCATGGAACTATGGACTGTAAAAAGGAAAACACCAAAGGCAGGCGCCCGGTCTGGTGGTGGACAGCATAAAACAAACAAACAACCAGGAGGAGAGGACTACACTTGTAGAGCAAAATCCTAAATGGGAAGCATCTGATGATCAATACATCAAAACTACCATCACTCACCATCACCTAAGTCATCCAAAGGCCAACTTTGGAGAATGACACAAAAGATGACACAAAAGCCTTCTTTAGCTTGAAAAGAAAGCTATGTTAGAAACCCGGGATATGCTCCCCAGATATGCTCAGAGTTAAAAAAAATGAGTTGAAAAATCACTGAACCCACAGACATTGCCAAACAGCTGGCGGGTGGGTTCCTCCCCCATTTCCCCCCCTCCCTCCCCAAAAGGAGAGTCTATCCTCCCACAGAGTCTAGCCTCGAGAAACATCTCAGATGCCCAGGTGAGAGCTGCTCTCTCTAAACAAAAACACAGCAGTTTGCCGACGGGCAGGTGTGCAGGCTAAACCTACCCACGAACTCAATGAGGAACTAAACCCACTTAAGGCTGCTGTTTGTCTGTACTTACTGCAGGATCGTGCCAAAAAGAATGGTGTCCTGCGGCAACTGTGATCCCCTTTTGAAAAGGTGGTGCTCCTCTGAGGACGCCGGAAATTACAAGCCATAAGCCCAGCTGAGCCTTGTGTAGAAGGATGAGGTTGGGAATCATAGTAGACTCATAAATGGACCTATTGGGGACCTACCTACCGCTGGATCTGCAATTTGGCTTTGTCAGGGCAGATCCTGCCTCCTTTGAACTTAGTGAGGTAAGGCAAACAGTCACTAAGGCTGATGAGGGTAAGGCAGTTCACATAGCCTACCTTGAGTTAATAGCGTTCGACACAATACCCCACTCTAAGCCACGAGAAAAGCTCACCAGCTTAGATGTAAACCTTGGCCTCTGGGATGGGTTAAGGAGCTGAGCTCAAGGACAGAACACACAGGAGTTAAGTCAGCTACGAAGCGGTCCAGACTCTAAAGCGGTCCTGGCCCAGTGTCCACAGGGTATCGGTCCTGCCAGAGACATCAGCATTTATTTTTGCAAATTTGGCAAACATAGAGTTGTGGCTGAATTGACTTTGCAGATGACTGCAAACTGAAGAACTCCTGTTGACCTCCATCAGACTACCTGTCATCACTCCATGGAGGTCTCATAGAAATGGATAACTGGTGCAGAGCCATGGCCAAGTTGACAGTAACCTCTTTGGTATAGTCAAGGTGGTTGGTGGTTACAAGGGTGGCCTATTTACCCTTTAGGTTCATGACCATTAAACAGGAAGTTATCCAGGGTGCTGGGGACCCAAGTTGACAATAACCTCTCTTTTGACACTCATTGCCAAAGGCCCCCATCTCCGGACATTGAGAGGTCATTCATGAGGATTGCAGCAGTTATCAAAGATCCCCATTGTACCCCTGTACTCTTCACCATTCCAGACCAATGATTGAGTACAATGCCCCATTCGGAAACTACCTTAAAGTTACCTGCAGCAGTTAGAAAGACCTCAAAAGTTCCCTCACCAAAAGGATAAAGGGACTCAAACATATGTCATCTGATGCCCATTGGAAGAAACTCAAACCTATCTGGTATCAGAGCTAATGCCAGTGATCTGTGCCTGACATAAAAGGCCATGTCCAACCCAGAATTAATGGACATGCAGAGCCTCAAAATCCAAATCCACCAGAACCCACGACAGCAAGAGACTTAAACCTCAACAGGATATAAATAGACCATGCTGGAGGGACAGATCTTGACGAAAGAGACTCCCTACACTATGGAACAGAATCCCAATCCCATGTGAGGCAGAACTCACTGACTCTGTTCAAGAAATCTTGGCAGTGGATGGGAGATGTGGGGATTTTGGGAATCATCTCTGTATCACTGGACAGAGGCACAGCAAACTAATGGGTATAGTATAAAAGCCCTAAGAACTGGTGAAAGCCATGTCATGTGAGCAAATATGCACTTAGCAACTGTTAAGGATATTCAGCTTATTCAACTTTCTTAGACACTGTGCATGTGCACTCACATGTGTGTGTGTGTGTGTGTGTGTGTGTGTGTGTGTGTGTGTGTGTGTGTGTGTGTGTGTGTGTGTGTTTGTGTGTTCGTGTGTGCGTGTGTGTGTGTGTGTGTGTGTGTGCCTGTGTGTGTGCCTGTGTGTGTGTGTCTTTGTGTGTGTGTCTGTGTGTGTATGCATGTGCACATATGTGCATGTGTCTGTATGTGCCTGTGTATGTGTGTGCGTGTGCATGTGTGCTTATGTCTGTGTGTGTATGTGTGTGTGTGTGTGTGTGTGTGTGTGTGTGTGTGTGTGTGTGTGTGTGTGTGTGTGTGTGTGTGTGTGTGTGTGTGTGTCTGTGTGTGTGTGTGTGTGTGTGTGTGTGTGTGTGTGTGTGTGTGTGTGTGTGTGTGTGTGTGTGTGAGTGTGTGTGTGTGTGTGTGTGTGTGTGTGTGTGTGTGTGTGTGTGTGTGTGTGTGTGTGTATGCACGTGCGCATATGTGCCTGTGTGTTTGTGTGTGCCTGTGTATGTGTGTGTACATTTGCATGTGGGCTTATGTCTGTGTGTGTGTGTGTGTGTGTGTGTGTGTGTGTGTGTGTGTGTGTGTGTGTGTGTGTGTGTGTGTGTGTGTGTGTGTGTGCCTGTGTATGTATGTGTGTGTGCGTGTGTATGCGTGTGTGTGTGTGTTTATGTCTGTGCCTGTGTGCATGCCTGTATGTATGTGCATCTATGTTTGTATGGTGCTTCACAGGGTGCCACCTATGCCTTCTGTAGTTCAACTGGAAGATTTTTGCTGCTGTGTGGGAAGTTGATGGGATGAAAATAAGGTTCCTATTGAAATCTCAGAATTCGAATTCTTTAGTCCCAAGATACTGAAAAAATGTGATTGAAAATGCTGGCAAAAAGGTAAATATGTTAAAAGATTGTGCTTCGAATGCCTAGCCAATGTATTATCAAACATTTAACTTTTTAAATGTCTTTTTACAAGGTGGTTATGGAGTGCAAAATCCCCACACTCCTAAATTTATATATATCAACTCCCAGATTGCTGAAACTCAGAAAAAAGGGAATAGTTCAAGAAATGGCAATGGTGGACTTAATAATGATACCCATTTGATAAGCTGGTAGGCACAATTAATACACAACCCCTTTTCAGGGGAAACCCAGAAACAATGTTTGATTAAGTGATGTGCTTAGTCACATAGTAGGCAAGAGAGAGCTGATAGAATCAAACACTAGACTAAACAAACTACAGCTCAGAGTATAAACCCTCTGCCCTAACTGTCAAATACAACTGCCAGTGTATGTACATCCTGATAGAATCAAACACTAGACTAAACAAACTACAGCTCAGAGTATAAACCCTCTGCCCTAACTGTCAAATACAACTGCCAGTGTATGTAAATCCTGATTTTCAACCATTCAGTTTGCACATGGTAGGACTCAACAAAGTGAGTCCTAAGATTTTAAACAGTTGCCATGTAAATCAGTACCTCCATATTAGAGCTCATGGTTCTCTCTGAGAAATCATTGTTTTCTGTCAGTTAGGAAAGGGGAAAAGAATCTTGTGTGGAATAGTTTAAACATCTTGGGGTGTTGGAAGGTAGAGGAGATCAAAAAACTGACCAACAGATGGGTGAAGTTGCAGCAGTTGTACCAAACAGAGTCATCATAAATGTAAGCAGTAGCAATAAGGTTACTTTACAGTAGAGCCATGATCATTGTCTGTGACAGATGAGGTCAGTAATCTGGTAGTGATTTTAGCGACCAGCCATTTTTCTTTTTTCCTTTTGAGAGAGATTAGATGATGAAGTTTGTACTCTTTGTGAGGACAGTCATAGGTTATCTCCCATCTAGGAAATATTTGTTTGCTTTGTGCTTTTCCCAGCTTTGCCTGCTGGCAGATAAGACCGCCTCTCTTAAACATAACCCATTCTCCATACATTTGCTAGGAACCATCTAAAAGATCTGTCAGTCAGGCAGGTATCATGGAGTTTGTGTTCGTATTGGCATCCTGCCAATAAAAGGATTTTTGTGTAAGTTCGTAACTCTAGGCTTTGTACATCCCCATGCACTTGCTAATGATAGCTACCACTACAAGATGGATTTGTTGAGCGAAACTACTTCTTACGGGATACCCACTGCAATGTCAATTCACTTCTAAGAGACTGTAGCTCTGTGCATCCTGCTTTATGCCATGCTCTCTTAAGGACTGGAATACCCTTCTTCCCACCAGCTTCATCAAACATCCGATCCATTATTTAAACTTGAGTCACTAGGTCAGTCAGGGCTTTTGCTCTATACCATCAGTACTTGACAGTTTCCCATGAGGCATTCACTAGAGGTGGTCCACTGACAGGGGGCCACCAGGGCAGATGCAGGACACATCTGGAAAGATTATATTTATCAGCTTGACTGGGACTGCTTGGGTCCCACATAATAAGCCTGCAACAGTGGATGGGGATCCAAACATTTGGTCGGTTCTGTTTATCTTGCTACTAATTATTACCCTCGCAAAGAGAAGAGGTTTAGATAATAAATGAATGAGCAACTTTTATTTTGCATTATACAACCATCTTTATAGTAATTGGTATGACCTAGTTTAGAGAAAATGCAGGTCTGGGAGGAATTCTTTCCAAGAAAATATGTAGGGCATACGTATTCAAGAAGAGGATAACAGATATTGTAAATTATCTGTACAAGAATCCAAGTCTAGTGTCATTAGTTAATTCAATCTAATAGAGAGCATTTGTGAAGGCCAACCCACTCAGATTCTTAACATTGAATTAACTTCTGTTCTAGCTTTCTGCATTTCCACTTTTACTGAAAAAAAAAAATTTCTAAGCTTGCTTCCCCCCTTTCCTGTGGCAGGTCTTGTCCAGATACGGATTTGCTGTGTCCAGGACTGTTTGTGAGCTCCTGAGCCCCCCCACTTAACTAGGGTTAAACTATTCCTGGCGCCATAAAGTCTGCTCTTCAAAGTTTCCCTTGCAACTAGCCAGACTTTTAGTTTTAGCACTCAGCTCTGTTTCTTTGAGCTCAGCACTTGTTCAGAACTCATTGTAAGCACTAAATAAGCTACAAATTACTACAGTACTCAACTTTCCTCACTTGTCTAGAGGAAAACAGTTTTTAGTACTTAATAAATAAGCACCTATTCAGGCATGTCTAAAGGACAGCTCCAAGTGTTTTCTCCTGTCTACCTGATGAATCTGGGCATCTTGGGACAATGCAGCAATTGCCTCATGTACACAGACAACCCTCTCCTCCTACCACCCAACACTACGACCTGTGAGAGATGCACTTATATAACCAAACTGGAAGAAAATCTCTCTTCACCAAAGACTGGCCTAGACAGTCAAGAGGAGAAGGTAAACACTTGCACCGCACCACACTCATCACATAGTCCCTCAAAACCTACACCACCAAAACACACACACACAAGCACAAAACACACACCTACATTCACGGAGGCTCTCAGTACAAATCTGCCCAAACAACAGAGACCTCCAAACCAGAAATGCAAGCAACCTCCACCCCCCCCCCAACACAACCCAAATGACACATAGCCCACACATTCAGTGTGCCACTCAACTACAGCCCATAAGGCATAACGTACCCAACACTCTAGTCATAGGTGACTCTATAGTCAGGCACACTGATGTTCCACTCACCAGGCTAAACAAGGAAAAAGTTACTGTCAGCTGCCTGTCAGGTGCCAGGATCCACCACATGGCCTCAAGTTCAATGCCAAAAAGTGCAGTGTCATCCCCTTTGGTAAAAACTCTGTACCCATGAACTACCACATAGGCAGCAATCTACTTAACACCGAATGCGTGATAAGAGACCTTGGGACCCAGGTGGACAGCAGTCTCTCCTTTGATAGTCACATCGCCACAGTAGTCAGGAAGACCTTCTATGTGGCACACCTCATCATAAAAGGGTTCTCATCCAGGAAAAAAAGAGGTCATCATTCCCCTCTACTCGACACTCATTAGACCCATTATAGAGTACAATGCCCCTTTTGGAATGTACCTCACAAGACATCTGCAGCAGCTGGAAAGGCCACAGAAGTACCTCACAAAGAGGATTACTGGACTCAAACAAATGCCCTACACTGACTGTCTCAAAAAACTCCAGCTTTACTCCATAGCATATCGCCTACTCCGAGGTGATCTCTGCCTAACATATAAAGCTGTGTCAAATCCAGAGCTTTTGGACATGCTACACCTAAAGAAATCCCAATCCCTCCGAGCTACACGCTTTAGGGACCTAAACCTTGTCACCACAATAAACAGGACATGCTGGAGGGATAGATTCCTATCCCAGAGATTTCCCATACTCTGGAACAGGCTACCCATCTATGTCAAGCAAAGTTCTTCATTAGCACTCTTCAAGAAAAATCTTGATGAGTGGATGGAAAATAGGAAATACACCCCGGGGAACACTTCTGTGTCTCTGCTCGACAGTGGCACAGGAAAATAACTTTCTTGGGTGGCATAAGCCAGGGAACCTCGTTGGCTAGGCTTGCATAGGCTCTTGTGCCGATAGCCTAGTACCTACCTATGAACCTATGAACATAACGCATGCACTCAGGTCACTCCACAACAAGTACAAATATGACTGTCATTGTCCATGTTGGTGTGAATGACCTGAGATGTACCTCCCTGAACTACATGAAAAGAGACATGTAGAAGCTCTCCGATCTTGTAGCCCTGGCAGGTATGACCCTAGCCCTGAGTAGCATCCTGCCATCACCCAGAATGATACCACAGTACAAGGACAAAATGATTGACTTTAACAATTGGCTAAGCTTCTGGTGTCATTCTAAGGGAATCCAGTATCTTTCTGCCTGGGATGACATGATCGACAGACCATGCTGCTTTGCCAGAGATGGCCTGCACCTGTCGACCTTGGGATTCCGGATACTGGCAAAGGCTCTTGCCACCCCTGTAGTGCCTTTTTTAGGGAAGGTTCAAATAACAAATTCACCACCATAACAGGTACAAGCAAGCAAAATCTGAGGGTAATGCTACTCAATGCTAGAAGTCTAAACCTCAAAATGCACTCACTCGAGGCATTCCTTAAAATGGAGAACACTGACATCTGTGCAGTGACAGTGACCTGGTTCAAAGCTCCAGAGAGCACCCCTGCATTACCAAACTATAATTCATACCACACCTTTTGGCCACCAAACCCAGACTGAAACACTAAAGGTGGAGGCATGTCCATATTCATTAAGGATATCCACACCTCCAAGCTAGTTGCTCAGCATAATGCATCCAAGATTATCCAAGTTCAACTAACTCTGTGCAAAACCGCAATCCAGATTGTAGCTTGCTACAGACCCCCCACCATGCCCCAGGATTCCCACTGCTCTTTTCTTGATACACTGGAAAATATTAAGGTACAACCCAACACTCTAATAATGGGTGATTTCAACTACCCTACCATTAACTGGGAAAACTACTCATGTACCAACTCTTTTGCTCAACGTTTTCTGGAAATAATCAATTCCAATGCCTTGGATCAACTTAAACAGACCCCCACCAGGGGCAGCAATGTCCTAGACCTGGTCATCACCAACATGGGTGACCAGTGTTCCACACCAGAGGTTAGCTCCTCATTAGTCAGATCCGACCGCAAGCTAATCATCCTAGACATCCACATTCTGCTCCCACCCCTCATTAAGAAAACAACCGTAAAAAATTTCTCCAAAGCCAACTTCATGCTTCTTAAGACAGAAGTGGCAAACTTCACAACACCCATGCAGATGGACAATAGAGGTACGTCTGCTGAATCCTACACAAATGCACTTTATAAGCACTTACACGAGTGCATGGATCATGCTATCCCTAACAGAACCAAGATGCTATCCTCCAAAAAACGGAAGCCAATCTGGTGGTCCATAAACAAACTCTACAACAGAAGAAAGAAACTGTTGCAAAAAAGAGTAAAATCCCATGACTGGAGGAACTCCCTGGTCAGCCTCAGTAAGAAGCTGAGATCCCACATAAAATCCTCCAAAGCTAGTTATGAAAACAAAATCACCACTGATTCTAAAGGCAACCACAAAGCATTCTATAGCTATGTCAAGAATCTCAATGGCAACACTCAGATCTGCTCTGAGTTACAGAACAATGACACTAAATATACAGAACCAACTGATATTGCCAATATCTTGGCAGATAGGTTCAGTGCTAACTTTACCCCCTCTCACCCCCTAAAGGGCCCATCTTTATAACGGAAGAATGCAAAGTTCCTGTAATCACGACTGCACAGGTAAAAACCTCACCCTCCAAAGCCAAGAACACAGCATCCATAGGACCTGACAACATCCCAGGATGCCTTCTACATGAACTACAGAATGAACTGGCACCCCACCTAAGTACCATGTTCAATCATAGCCTCACCTCAGGCTTTGAGCCCATTGAATGGCGCACTGCGATGGTTATCCCACTCCACAAACGGCGGGCCACAACAGACCCCGGGAGCTACCGCCCCATTAGCCTGACGAGCCTGGTCTGCAAGGCCATGGAACTCATAAACAAAGACATTGGAGATCTCCAAAGTCTGGACCCCACACAGTTTGTGTTTGTAAAAGGCAGATCATGTCTCCTAAACCTGATAGACGTCTTTGAAGTAGTCACCAAAGCCATAGATGAGGGTAAGGTGGTTCACACAGCCTATCTAAATCTTGCCAAGGCGTTTGACACAATCCCCCACTCTGGAATTATAGATAAACTCACTAAACTAGGTATAAATCCCTATGTCACAAGATGGGTTGCCAACTGGCTTACTGACAGAACCCAGACGGTGAAAGTAGCAGACTCCAAATCAGACTTCAGACCAGTGACAAGTGGAGTACCACAGGGTTCAGTCCTGGGTCCTCTCCTGTTTGGTATCTACTTCTCTGAAGTACAGGCTAACACAGACGGTCTTTGGCTAACTAAATTTGCAGATGACTGCAAACTAGGAGCCATAATCGAAACTCCTAATGATGTGGACATCCTACAAAAAGGCCTCACTGAGACAGATGCCTGGTGTCAAAGCCATGGTCTCAAGCTCAATGCCAAAAAGTGCATTGTCATCCCCTTTGGCAAAAACTCTGTACCCATGAACACATAGGCGGTAGTATACTTAACACCAAAAGTGTGATAAGAGACCTTGGGACACAGGTGGACAGTAGTCTCTCCTTTGATAATCACATTGCCACAGTGGTCAGGAAATCCTTCAACATGGCACACCTCATCACAAAAGGTTTCTCATCCAGAAAAAAAGAGGTCATTGTTCCCCTCTACTCATCACTCATTAGACCCATTATAGAGTACAACGCTCCTTTTGGTATGTACCTCACAAGACATCTACAACAGCTGGAAAGGCCAAAAAAATACCTCAGAAAGAGGATTACCGGCCTCAAACAGATGCCTTATGCAGAACGTCTCAAAAAAACTCCACCTTTACTCAATCGCATATCGCCTACTCAGAGGCGATCTCTGCCTAACATACAAAGCTATGTCAAACCCAGAGCTGTTGGACATGCTCCACTTAAAGAAATCCCAATCCCTCCGAGCTACACGCTCTAGGGACCTACACCTTGTCACCACAATAAACAGAACATGCTGGAGGGATAGATTCCTGTCCCAGAGACTTCCCATACTCTGGAACAGACTATCTATCTTTGTCAAACAGAGCTCCTCATTAACACTATTCAAGAAAAATCTTGATGATTGGATGGATAATAGGAAATTCACCCTGGAGATCACTTCTGTGGTTCTGCTTGACAGGGGCACAGGAAAATAATTTTCTTGGGTGGCGAAAGCCACGGTACCTTTTCGGCTAGGCTTGTATAGGCCCTAGGACCAGTAGCCTAGTACCTACCCATGAACCTATGAAACCAGAAGCATTTAATATTTACATTTTTAAAGAAAGAAAGATTTTTATTTGTTTACCAGGAAGGTCCGACTTGGAATGAAGACAATTTTCAGCGGAGGCCCGGGTAGAAATGCTCCAGATATATGTCCTTGTAATGTGGGAGGAAACAGGAGCACCTGGAGAAAACCCAGACGAATGCAGGGAGGACATGCAGACATGCAGACTCTGCACAGAAGGCACCACAGATGAGAATCGAACTGGAGAACCTTTTGGTGTGAGGTGACAATGCTACAGCTGCACCACTGTGCCATCCAATGGGAGTGATAGAAACAACTAAATAAATCAAAAGATCTATAAATTTACAGAGACTACCATCTTTTAGAAGACAAGCATGCAGAACAAGGGAATGGAATCTACAAATTCAAGACAAATGATATCTAGAGCCGCAACTGCATGTTCAAATTATCCAAGCTTTAGCCTCAACTGCTTGAAGAAATTAGTTTGAATTGGCATTTGTTTATATTTTTTGCTGGCTACATAACATACTGAGAGCATGATACCCATCTGATAATACATTTGAGGGTGGTCCAAAATTGGGGCACACTGAAGAGAGGAAGACAAGCTTTGAACTACTTGTTAGTGGTCAATCTTTGTCCAAGGTACCAGGATCTCAGAGTAGAAATAATAAACTATGAAGCAGTGAGGGCTGAAGCCTCCATGTGGAGGGTGCAGGACTCTTATGCCCTCTCAAAGAAATTATTTTTATTAATGCCACATTTGGTCACAAATTGATTTGCACAAGTACCTGGTTTACAGAAATGTGGGCACTTAAAATCTGTCTTACAAATTCTTATGATAGAGCTCCAGTGATACACGTTTGGAGGAAATGAACAGGCAGGGCGGATATGAGCTTATCACATTTTTCAATACACACACACATACACACACACATATATATATATATATATATATATATATATATATATATATATATATAGATATATATATATATATATATATATATATATATATATATATATATATATATATATAGAGAGAGAGAGAGATAGATATATAGCGAGATAGATATATAGATACATACATACATATATACATATATATGTATAGATAGATAGATAAAGATATATAGATATATATTAACTAGGGTAGTGTACTGTTCTCAGTGGCACATTTGCAGACACGACCCAGGTGAATAGGATCACATAAATGAGTAAAACATAATTCACAGATATAAGGATATGATAATTATTAATACTTTAATTTTAGCGTAAGTGTTTCTAGATTATTATGAATGATATTTCTGATGAGGAACTAGGATCAAAGCAGTGAAAAAAAATGCAAGAATGCATGAAAGATGCACAAACCAATTGCAGTGTGACTGAAAAAGTGAACTTCTATTTAAGTCTGGTCTGCAATTTATCTATTTAGTAGAGCAAAGCCAAAGTTAGAGGCATATAGGTTAGTACTAGACTAACTGCCCTTGTAAGCCATTTTAAGCCTAGCCAATTTTTCCCTGTGAGATTCAAACCCTGTACCTTGTGTTTGTAAGGGAGACACCTTAACCATTAGGCCATCCTCCTTTCTTCTAAATTTTTTTCCAAATTACATGTGAACGAGAAGTGTGTAACGAGGGGGGAAAAAGTTCAGTCTAAAAAGTGCTGCCATCATAAATAAAGTATCAAACAGCAGCATTTTTTAAAGTTCAGTGTCAATGTCTCCAGCTATCGTCTGTGTCCACGATGTCTGCGTTTGGTGTTGTTATAGCTGCTGTTTCTTTCTCTTTTGGCACAATAGTGTTTTGTCACCACTTGTTTGCACTGCTCACATTTCACAGTGCAGCACCAGTGAAACTTGCAGTTACAGCTGCTGACTATCTCGGTTCGTTTCTCCTCAACTCTGAGGGCACACTCTATACAGAGTCTCTTACAGCTGCGCTTCTCACTGTGACAGATTCTTACCACTTTGGAGGCACTCTCTGCCCTCTGTTCCATGAAGCCCAAGACTAGTGTTGCGTGCACAGTAATCAGGCGAGTCTTCTAGATAAACTAGTTCTGATCGTGGAACGATGCTGAAAGCATCAGCAATGGCACCTCTGTTGTCAGCACTGTTTCCAGCTTTCATCCGCCTTTTGTCCATATCAAGCTTTTCGGCATGGCCATGTTTGATTTTCAGATAATTCCCAATGTCTCTGAATTCGGCCAGCTGAAGCCAGCACGTCTGAATACTACAGCTCCCAGAAACACCATGACACTTGCATGTCCTTTTCATGGTTGCTCGAACAGCTATTCTGCCTGCTTCGTTGTTGTGAAGATTCATTAATGCTCTGGCATCCTGCCCAGTCTCCAGAGCATCCCCTGTCCTTATCTGTTTTTATAATATAGATAGATATAGATATAGATATAGATAGATATAGATATCTATGTATACAAAAACACAAATAAGAGAAAATGCTCATTGTTGACTGACAGAATGTTCATGCCAAAACTTTGGAAACACCAACATCAACATCTCAGTTTGTGTACATGGAGAAACAGCCTTGGCATATGCAGTCTTACACTTAAAAAAAAAAATAAAATATTGTTTTTGCGGGGGCAAACCCCATTGCACCCTACATGTGGAAGGCTTTGTCCCCCTCACCGCCTGCTAATTACATATACTAACTCCAAGTCTGCACAAATATAGGGTAAGGGTAAATTCCCCAAACCCTGGATTTACATTCATCTCGTATGCAGTATTACATACCTGTCAATCACCTGCTAGTCAGCCATATGCAGTTTCCTCATTCAGCTGGGTCACTAACACACATATATATATTCAATTCACTGAAAACTTAATTCACTGAAACACATTTCATTGAAAGTTATATATGGCCTTTTCCCCACTGTATTGCGACCCTGGAGTTAGTATATATAGTAAGGGGGGGGTGTAGTCCCCTACATATTTTAAATATTTTGAACTATATACATGGATAATTGCAATTCCAATATAGTACTCTTTTTCGAGCATAATATATACTTAAAATATGTGGGGGGGGCTGAACCCCCCACACCCTCCCCTTACTATATATACTAACTCCAGGATCGCACTACAGTGGGGAAAAGGCCATATATAACGTTCAGTGAAATGTGTTTCTGTGAATTGAGGTTTTAGTGAATTGTGCTTTCAGTGATTTATGTTCAGTCATTTGAGTTTCAGTGAAATGTACATTCAGTGAAATGTCCTAGACTCATATATATATATATATATATATATATATATATATATATATATATATATATTATTTACATCATTACATAATATCAGATAACACACATTGCAAATGCAGTGTAATATTTTATCAGTGTTAAATCAACAGATTTCCTAAATTATTATATGAAATTTAGAGTTTAAAAGATATATGAGCCATAAGTTCTTTTAAGAATTATCATAATAGTTGAACTACAATGGTATACTGTAATAATCTGCATCAGCTGTCTTGCTCCATCCATCCCATTTGTTGAGACAATGTTTGAAGGTTATCTGGACAAAGACTGGCAGCTGAGGTCAGTAAATAAAGGCTAGTCTACAGGTTAGTTATAGCATAAACAAAATAGCCCATGAAACTTTAACAGAGCTGCAAATATGAAAGCAAACTATATATATCGGGAAATTCTCCTCATGTGTTTACCCAGATTTTTTTTTTTGGTAAATAATGTTTTCTATTCCAGTGTTTTCCTGGGAACAGCACTAAGAAATTATTAAAACCATTCATGCTGGTTTAAAATGTTACAAACACAGTATGTAACAAGTTACTTGCATCACTCCCAGCCACAGATGTTAATAATATTTCTGATCAATACAGAAATAACAGTTTTTTGAGTGTCTGGCTGTGTACAATTTATATAAGTCATTCACCTCATGCGGTGCTCCTTGGTCGATTTTAGGAAGAGACGTTTTCTACAAGCAGCTGTACCAAGTTTCTGCATTAGAAACTGAGATAGGCATTCAGAGAAAATATGATTCTGGACTCTGTATCATATGATGCAGTCAGCAAAAGTAATATATTTTCTCAAGCATCATGTACCATGCCTGTAAGAAAGTATAAATAACTTTTTGAGTTAGAATTCTCCTTTAGACATTACCTTTGAAAGAAAGGAAGGAACAGAATAGCTAAAGGAATAGTAAACTAGATGGTTTTATCTCCTATGATAACAGTGTAGCTACTTATATAAAACAGTATTACTACTTATGTGGTGGGATGCTTCATAGCTGGCATATTTTGAACTCCGACATTCCTGTAAATATTTTTAATGTTCTGTAGTGTGATGTCATAATCATGATAGACTCAAAGGAATGCAAAATTCACTTAGTTCAGAAAATGAACTCAAAGTAGAACTTGTGTCACATGAGTCAGTGTCCCTGCATATCGCTCATGCAAGGGGTATATACACTGGGCCCTTTGTTTAAAATAATCAAATCCAAAGTCACTCCAATTTGGGGAAAGGGTAATTTTGCCTGCAGTGACTTCAGTCAAAAGGAATGCGTTTTTAAACTCAGTGATGATTGCAAAAGCCAACCTTCATAACCATTGTAAACTAACATGCTGTGTTAACTTCCATAATTGAGTATGACACTGTATTCAGTACGGCCATGATCGCCCTATCAAATTCTATGGCCTGCACCTTCAGTATGCACATCTTTCTTACATGGTTGACCTCAGGTGGTGACCACCAGCCCTGGAGGTACCAAATCTTTATTTTACAAAGTCCTACCCAGTGTATCTCACTTACCCTTGGATGCCTTTAGATAACATTAATCAGGGTATTTACAGGCCATGAATATTCAGCCATCAGTGATGCTGCCAGATCATTATAACAGCAGATGTCCACTTCAGTTTTCAGCTTTCTAGATGAAAACACCACAACTCTGAACAGAAACCTCTCTGACTTAAATTTCCTCTGATTTTCTGGGATTCTTTATCACAACATTTAGTTGGTGATGTATTTATGGACTCCAGGTCACTGATGTAATTTAATGTTGTTGATTCCAATGTACTTATGGACCAACAATCGGTTATATTTCTGGTGGTTCGTTAGTGCTCTCATGTTTAAGTCCCCATTTCCAGAGTGGCATACAGATACAACAATGGTATGGAACTCTGGCTGCTTGGTTTCGACATTTCGTCAGAAAATGTGAATTCATAGTCATCTAAAACAGTGGTCTGGTACAGAAACCTGACCAGTAAAGGTAGAGCAGACGAAGAAGCTAAAGGTGATGGAAATGAAGTGCCTGAGACAGCTGGTAGGATGCATAAAAGACCAGAAGCAAAGTATCTCCAATTGCAGAAAAGATTAAAGAGAACAGATAACTGTGTTTTGGGCATGTGTGCAGAAAAGCAGAAGACAATCTGGTGAAGAAGGTTTGGGACAGACAGGGAGAAGGTGAGAGGAAACAAGGGCATCCAACAAATAGGTGGATGGATTGTGTGAGGGAAGATATGAGACAATCAGGCATAAATGTCGAAGAAGACAGGAGTGTCACATTGAATCAAGTGAGATGGTAACAGTTAACATGACACCCCGACCCCGTGTAGAAAAAAATGGAGAAAAGAAGATGATGTAAGTACGCAGGATATTAACATATCAAATGGATGCGATTTACAATACATTGCCAAAGCCTAGCCCCATGGTGAAGAGCGATAAATCCCTACCTACAACCAAAGAGATCTGTGTCCAAGTAGCAGCATCAGATCCTGAGGACCGGGTGAGGGTGAATGAGCTTGAGTATTGAGGACCAACTCATTTCTTCTTGAGGGGTGGGTGATGGACAATTGCCCAAGATAAGGAACAGTTTCTTTAATATGTTGCTGTTATTTATTTAGAAAGTTAATAGAACAATAGGTTTTGCACCAGTATAAATTTTCTGAAGAAAAATGCCTATAAAATTGACTGTAATTCTCAATGACTTACCAGAAAATCAAAAATGTTGTGAAAGACAGGAAACAAATATGAGACAAAATCAGGAACATTCTGGAAAATCTGGGACAGTTGAGAGGCATGGCTAAAAAGACATTCTATGGGATTCAGACACGTTTTATTCTGCTATACAATGGGTACCACCCATTGGGCCTAGAAGCAACATTAATTATCAGTGTAATAGGAGCCAATAGGTTCTGCAATGATTATCAAGTTAAGAAATCTGAATGTCTGATGAATAAAAGAGCATGTTGTGACTATGGTTACATGATCTGTGAACCACAGTACCAGGCTTGGACATAACTATGTCTGCTCACTTGTGTAAAGCTATGTAGGTAGTAGAACTGCTGAGAGCCATAATAAGGGACTCCCACTAATGCTCCTAACAATTGAATTCTTATAAATAGATGAAATGGAAGCACAGAGCTGTTAAAATGGAATAAGAGCGAGCAGGAGAACATGCAGAAGGACATGGGGGGAGACAGGGTGCAGAGGATGGTTAAGAAGAAGGTGGATATGGGGGTAGGATGCAGATAAGCACACAAAGAATATAGTCAAAAATCAACAAGGGATGTGCCAACACAAATGTGGGAACACAAGAGAGATGCCCATACAGATAGAATGTAGAATATTCTTTGATGCGGAGACTGGGACTAGAAACCAGAGAAGGGAATGAAACACACAAAGGAGGATATCATGCTAGGGGAACAGTACGGGGTGCTGGTTCCTTTTCAAACTGCCCAAGGTAGCACCTAGTCAGAAGGCAATCCTCTCTATTACTCCCTCTCTGCTGGATTGTACCCCTGGTACCACGCTAGACCATGTGGGTTAATGGTGGAACTCTAGTAGCTAAAGAATGACATTGTTCCGCTGGTTAATGTAGGTGTTCAGCCACCAGTTTACAAATGCCATCATCACCTCATATTCCTGTGGGGTAGTATACTGAGACCAATCTGAGTCTCCCCAGGACGTACAACAACACCCTCCCCAGTGACTCACCACTGTAGACGACAACAGAAATCTAAAGATCAGTACCCACTGAATAAGGTGTGTCATCCTGCAGAAACATGGGCTTGGAGACAAATGGAAACAGTGAAAATGGAGCCAAGGCAGGAAAGATTAGTACCCACTGAATAAGGTGTGTCACCCTCAAGAAACATGAACTTGGAGACAAATGGAGACCTTGAAAAGGGAGGCAAAGCAGGATAGATCAGTACCCACTGAAAAAAGATGTGTCACCCCTGCAGAAACATGGGCTTGGAGACAAATGGAGACCTTGAAAAGGGAGCCAACGCAGGAAAGATCAGTACCCACTGAATAAGGTGCGTCACCCTGCAGAAACATGGGCTTGGAGACAAATGGTGACCTTGAAAAGGGAGCCAAGGCAATAAAAATCAGTACCCACTGAATAAGGTGTGTCACCCTGCAGAAATATGGGCTTGGGGACAAATGGAGACCTTGAAAAGGGAGCCAAAACAGGAAAGATCAGTATCCACTGAATAAGGTGTGTCACCTTGCAAAAACATGGGCTTGGAAAAAATGGAGACACTGAAAAGGGAGCTAATGCAAGAAAGATCAGTAGCTTTGTCACCCTGCAAAAATATGGGCATGGCGACCAATGGAGACCTTGAAAAGGGGGCCAAAACAGGAAAGATCAGTACCCACTGAATAAGTTGTGTCACCTTGCAAAACCATGGGCTTGGAGACAAATGGAGACATTGAAAAGGGAGCTAAGGCAGGAAAGATCGGTACCCACTGAATAAGGTGTGTCACCCTGCAGAAACATGGGCTGGGAGACAAATGGAGACCTTGAAAAGGGAGCCAAGGCAGGAATGATCAGTACCCACTGAATAAGGTGTGTCACCTGCAGAAACAAGGGCTTGGAGACAAATGGAGACCTTGAAAAGGGAGCCAAGGCAGGAAAGATAAGTACCCACTGAATAAGGTGTATCACCCTGCAGAAACATGAGCTAGGAGACAAATGGAGACCTTGAAAAGGGAGCCAAAACAAGAAAGATCAGTACCCACTGAATAAGGTGTGTCACCCTGCAGAAACATAGGCTTGGAGACAAATGGAGACCTTGAAAAGGGAGCCAAGGCAGGAAAGATCAGTACCCACTGAATAAGGCATGTCACCTTGCAGAAACATGGGCTTGGAGACCAATGGAGACCTTGGAAAGGAAAAGAGAGTTAATATGGAGTAATATTTATACAAAGAAGAAAGTAAAATTAATGAATACAAAAAAAGCAGCGCCAAAGATATTTGAAGAAAAATATAGGCAGAGGAATCTGGATATGGAAAACTTTACAATACAAAAAATAAGAAGACTAAGAGGAAAAGTAGAAAAAGAGATGAGTAATGGAGAAGTCAAAGAAATAGAAATTGAAGTAATGGAACAGCTGTAAAGAGAAGGATTCAGTGTAGAAAATCAAATGCAGAAAGCACCACAACAGGATAGGGCAATGGATATCCAAATTAAGGGGAAACCAGTGGAACAGGAAGTAACTGGTCAGGTGCCATATCAAGATATTTTGGAGCCTTCCACAGGAAACCAGTATAAACATTCATTTGAAGCTAGACAACAAGGAAAGAAACAGGAAACTGTGGAAACTGATGCAGTCAATGTTGAGGAGTGATAGGCCAGTGAGTTCCCATATGACATAACAAGAGATGACACAGGATGAAACTGAAGAGAAGGTGCCACAGGAAGATGTTATAGAACTTTCTATAGAATGCCCACAGGAAATGGAAAACAAGGGATGTGTCCTCAGTATGGAAGAAAAGGACTTAAGAGAAGAGTTACTTGATTTAATAGACAAAGACAGATATATCAAGATCAATGAGAGAAATAGACTGCAGAAGGTTAATAAAACCCCAAAAGTGAGAAACTTGATAAAACTAATGCACACAGCAACTAGGACAGTCCATAGAGACCCATGCGATATACAGAAGTAAACAGAATATATTACTGTGCAGCTAAATTAATAACTGATAAAAGTTCTACCACAGGAACACAGGGTAGTGAGGGAAAGGAGGGGGCGAAAGAAAATACCATCATGGAAATATTGAACAGAGAAAACTATAAAGCAGCTAAGAGAAGAAGTGTCATTGTTAGAAGATTATAGAAAAGGGAACAGATCAACAAAAATATTAAGAAAGATAGATGTGATAAAAGCAATGCATGGTATTAGAACTGACCAGGATCTATTATGCACTATTGGAGATAACAAACTAAAAATTACAAAACAGGTGGAAAGACTTAGAAAATATGAAGATAAATATAAGGGAAAAACACAAAATAAACAAATTATTGATGACCCAAAAAAGTTTTACAGAGAACTGGGAAATAAGGTAAAAGGAATAGACAGACCGCCAAAAAAAGAGGACGTAGATACATTTTGGAGAAGTATCTATGAAGATCCTGTGGAACATAACAAAGATGCTAAATGGATAGAAGAAGTAAAAGAAAGAATAAGAAGTTTAAAGGTACAGGATATGAAATGGGATGAAATAACAACAAGAGAGATTAAAATAAACTTGAGAAAAGCCTCTAACTGGAAAACCACAGGCCCAGATACAATACCTAACTTTTGGCTTAAAGTATTAACTTCTTTGCACAATGATTTAGCCATGAGTAAGCACTATTTATATATATGCACCCCGAACACACACCACACTTGTTAACAACAGGAAAAACAATGCTCTTACTTAAGAGTGAACCTGCAAGCTACCCTAAAAATTATAGACCAAAAACTTGTCTTCCTACAACATACAAACTATGCATGGAAATTGACGCTGACAGAGTTTATAGTCATTTAGAAGAAAACTCAATTATGGCAGTAGAGCAAAAGGGCAATAAAAGAAAGTCATATGGAACAAAGGACCATTTGGTTGTTAAAGTTATAGTGGAGAATTGTAAAAAGGGGAAGAACCTAAGTATGGCATGGATTGACTACAAAAAAGCATTTGATAGTATCCCACATTCATGGATTAAAAGAGTGCTTAAAAATGTATAAGATATACCCTACACTGATTGATTACATTACAGTAGCCATGAAACAGTGGCTGACCACTATGCAATTAAGCCATGATAAAGAGCAGTGTATTATCCCAGGGATAAAAATTCAAAGGGGGATATTCCAGGGTGACTCTCTGTCACTCTTGTTATTCTGCCTTGCCATTAACTCATTAAGCTGTTTACTTAACAGCTTAGGCCATGGCTACAATTTGGCTTCTAGAAAACAACAAAGTCTAATGACTTCTCATCTTCTCTTTGTTGATGATTTAGAATTGTATAGCTCATCAGATGAGGAACTGAAAGAACAGCTGCAGGTTGTCAAAACTTTTTCAGATGATATCGGAATGTCATTTGGTCTTGATAAATGTGCAAAAGCAACCTTTGAAAAAGGAAATTGCAGCACCAGGAAAACATTGGTTTGGGGCAAGAATGTGATATAAAAGAACTTGAGCAAGAAGGAGTCTACAAATACTTGGTAATTGATGAAGGATCAGCAATAAAACATGAACAAATGTGAATAAGGCTTAGTAAGTAGTACTTTAGAAGACTTAAATTAATCCTGAAAACAGCATTGACATCTAGGAACTAGATCCAAGCTATAAATCAATTTGCTCTGTCTGTCCTAAATTATAGTTTTGGAGTGATTGACTGGCCCGAAAAAGTGTTGGATAGATTGGATATCAAAAGAAGAAGGATGCTTTATGCTCACCAAATGATTTATAAAAATCAGTGTACACCAAGATTATATATCTCCCATTCTGAAGGAGGTATGGGCCTCCTTGAAATTGATTACATGTATAGATCTGCAATCGTGGGACTCCACACATATCTATTGACCTAACAAGATCCAAATGTGGTGAAAGTTTTGAAACATGAGGAGAATAAATCTAAGATGACATCTCTGCTTAATTTAGCAGAAGCATATCAACGTCAAGCATGAATGGAAATCAAACCAGAAGTGCATAAAAACTAGGCAGAAACTGAATGTGCTAAAAAAGAAAAGAAAGAATATAAGGTGAAGGATCAGATGAGAAGGCAAGACATGTGGAAAAAACATAAATATAGCTGCAAGTATAAAAAAACTTCTGGAAGATCCTCATGTTGATAAAGAATGAATGCAGGAATGTTTAAGGAGAGGTGAATTTACATCAAGAAATGAAAGGTTAATATTGGCAGCACAAGATAGTGGGCTGCGTACACACTGGTTTATAAAGTCCATTGAACATGTGGGAGAAACAGACATATGTAGGTTTTGTGGAACCGAGTTGGAAACAGTTACCCACCTTATTGCTGGTTGCAATGCTCTAATGGCAGAGGGACTGTATTCTGAAAGGCATAATAATGTGGCGAGATTGTTACACTGGAGATTGTGCAAACATTATGGTATCAAAGTGGCTGAAAAACATTGGAAACATCAGCCACAGAGAATCATAGAAAATGATGAAGTTTACATTACATGGGATCACCCAATACAAACAGTCCAAAAGATAGATGCTAGAAAACCGGACATAGTGATCCAAGAAAAGAAGACAAAAGTAGCATTGATCATTGAAATTGCCACGCCTAATGACTATAGTGTCTTGAATATAGAGAGACAGAAAGTCATAAAATACCTTGATCTGTAGGCAAAAACGAGAGCCATGTGGAAGAAAGATACACAGACAGTTCCAAAAGCAGTAGGAGCAACTGGTCTTATAAAAAAGAATTTACAATCATATTTAGATATGTTACCAATTCATGTAACACCGTATGAATTGCAGAAGGAGTCATTGCTGGGCACATTGCAGATACTGCAAAGAGCACTTTTGGCTAACATCAAAGAGTGAAATAATAGTAATTTCATGAACTTTAATTGTACTCTGACTTAGGAATGGGGTCCATTCTCAACATGGTATTAGAAACCCAAAAGACTTGGAGAAATCAAAAAAGGGAGAGACCTTGAAAAAGGAACCAAGGCAGGAAAGATCAGTACCCACTGAATAAGGTGTGACACCATTCAGAAACAGGGGCTTGAAGAAAAATGGAGACCTTGAAAAGGGAGCCAAGGCATTAAGATCAGTACCCACTGAATAAGGTGTGACATCCTGCCGAAACATGGGCTTGGAGACAAATGGAGACCATGAAAAGGGAGCCAAGGCAGGAAAGATCAGTACCCACTGAATAAGGTGTGTCACCCTGCAGAAACTTGGGCTTGGAGACAAATGGAGACCTTGAAAAGGGAGGCCAGGCAGGCAAGATCAGTACCCACTGAATAAGGTTTGCCACCCTGCAGAAACATAAGCTTAGAGACAAATGGAGACCATGGAAAGGGAGCAAAGGCAGGAAAGATCAGGACCCACTGAATAAGGTGTGTCACCCTGCAGAAACATGGGCTTGGAGACAAATGGAGACCTTGAAAAGGGAGCCAATGCAGGAAATATCAGTACCCATTGAATAAGGTGTCACCATGCAGAAACATGGGCTTGGAGACAAATGGAGACCTTGAAAAGGGAGCCAAGGCAGAAAAGATCAGTACCCACTGCAAAGGTGTGTCATCCCACAGAAACTTGGGCTTGGAGACAAATGGAGACCTTTTAAAGGGAGCCAAGTCAGAAAAGATCAGTACCCACTGAATAAGGTGTGTCACCCTGCAGAAACATGGGTTTGGAGACAAATGGAGACCTTGGAAAGGGAGCCAAGGCAGGAAAGATCAGTACCCACTGAATAATGTGTGTAACCTTGCAGAATCCTGGGCTTGGAGACAAATGGAGACCTTGAAAGGGGAGACAAGGCAGGAAAGATCAGTACCCACTGAACAAGGTGTGTCACCCTGCAGAAACATAGGCTTGGAGACAAATAGAAACCATAACAAAGGAGCCAAGACAGGAAAGATCTGTACCCAATGAATGAGGTTTGTCACCCTGCAGAAACATTGGCGTGGAGACAAATGGAGACATTGAAAAGGGAGCCAAGGGAGGAAAGATCAGTACCCACTGAATAAGGTGTGTCACCCTGCAGAATTATGGGCTTGGAGACAAATGGAGACCTTAAAAAGGGAGCCAAGGCAGGAAAGATCAGTACCCACTGAATAAGATGTGTCACCCTGCAGAAACATGTGCTTGGAGACAAATGCAGACCTTAAAAAGGGAGCCCAGGGAGGAAAGATCATTACCCACTGAATAATGTGTGTCACACCACAGAAACATGGGCTTGGAGACAAATGGAGACCTTGAAAAGGAAGCAAAGGCAGGAAGATCAGTACCCACTGAATAAGGTGTGTCACCCTGCAAAAACATAAGCTTAGAGACAAATGGAGACCATGGAAAGGAAGCAAAGGCAGGAAAGATCAGGACCCACTGAACAAGGTGTGTCACCCTGCAGAAACATGGGCTTCGAGACAAATGGAGACCTTGAAAAGGGAGCCAAGGCAGGAAAGATCAGTACCCACTGAATAAGGTGTGTCACCCTGAAAAAACATGAGCATGGAGACAAATGGAGACCTAGGAAAGGGATCCAAGGCAGGAAAGATCAGTGCCCACTGAAAAAGGTGTGTCACCCCTGCAGAAACATGGGCTTGGAGACAAATGGAGTCCTTGAAAAGGGGGACAATGCAGGAAAGATCAGTTCCCACTTAATAAGGTGTGTCACCCTGCAGAAACATGGGCTTGGAGACAAATGGAGACCTTGAAAAGGGTTCCAAGGCAGGAAAGATGAGTACCCACTGAATGAGCTATATCGTCCTGCAGAAACATGGCCTTGTAGACAAATGGAGACCTTGGAAAGGGAGCCAAAGCAGGAATGATCAGAACCTACTGAATAAGGTGTATCACACCTGAAGAAACATGGCCTCGGTGACAAATGGAGACCTTGAAAAGGGGTCCAAGGCAGGAAAGATCAGTACCCACTAAATGAGCTATGTCACCCTGCAGAAACATTGGGCTTGGAGACAAATAGAGAACTTTAAAAGGGGTCCAAGGCAGGAAAGATCAGTACCCACTAAATAAGGTGTGTCACCATGTAGAAACATGGGCTTGGAGACAAATGGAGACCTTGAAAAGGAAGCCAAGGCAATAAAGATCAGTACCCACTGAATAAGGTGTGTCACCCTGCAGAAACATGTGCTTGGAGACAAATGGAGACCTTGGAAAGGAAAAGAGAGTTAATATGGAGTAATATTTATACAAAGAAGAAAGCAAAATTAATGAATACAAAAAGAGCAGCACCAAAGATATTTGAAGAAAAATATAGGCAAAGGAATCTGGATATGGAAAACTTTACAATATAAAAAATAAGAAGACTAAGAGGAAAAGTAGAAAAAGAGATGAGTAATGGAGAAGTCAAAGAAATAGAAATTGAAGTAATGGAACAGCTGTAAAGAGAAGGATTCAGTGTAGAAAATCAAATGCAGAAAGCACCACAACAGGATAGAGCAATGGATATCCAAATTAAGGGGAAACCAGTGGAACAGGAAGTAACTGGTCAGGTGCCATATCAAGATATTTTGGAGCCTTCCACAGGAAACCAGTATAAACGTTCATTTGAAGCTAGACAGCAAGGAAAGAAACAGGAAACTGTGGAAACTGATGCAGTCAATGTTGAGGAGTGATAGGCCAGTGAGTTCCCATATGACAGAACAACAGATGACACAGGATGAAACTGAACAGAAGGTGCCACAGGAAGATGTTATAGAACTTTCTATAGAATGCCCACAGGAAATGGAAAAAAAGGGATGTGCCCTCAGTATGGAAGAAAAGGACTTAAGAGAAGAGTTACTTGATTTAATAGACAAAGACAGATATATCAATATCAATGAGAGAAATACACTGCAGAAGTTTAATAAAACCCCAAAAGTCAGAAGCTTGATAAAACAAATGCACACCGTAATTAGGACTGTCCATAGGGACCCATGCGATATAAGAGAAGTAAACAGAATATATTACTGTGCAGCTAAATTAATAACTGATAAAAGTTCTACCACAGGAACACAGGGTAGCGAGGAAAAGGAGGGGACAAAAGCAAATACCATCATGGAAATATCGAACAGAGAAAACTATAAAGCAGCTAAGAGAAGTGTCATTGTTAGAAGATTATAGAAAAGGGAACAGATCAACAAAAATATTAAGAAAGATAGATGTGAAAAAAGCAATGCATGGTATTAGAACCGACCAGGATCTATTATGCACTATTGGAGATAACAAACTAAAAATTACAAAACAGGTGGAAAGACTTAGAAAATATGAAGATAAATATAAGGGAAAAACACAAAATAAACAAATTATTGATGACCCAAAAAAGTTTTACAGAGAACTGGGAAATAAGGTAAAAGGAATAGACAGACCGTCAAAAAAAGAGGAAGTAGATACATTTTGGAGAAGTACCTATGAAGATCCTGTGGGAATATAACAAAGATGCTAAATGGATAGAAGAAGTAAAAGAAAGAATAAGAAGTTTAGAGGTACAGGATATCTAATGGGATTAAATAACAACTAGAGAGATTTAAATAAAGTTGAGAAAAGCCTCTAACTGGAAACCCCCAGGCCCAGACGCAATGCCTAACTTTTGGCTTAAAGTATTAACTTTTTTGCCCAATGATTTAGCCATGAGTAAGAACTATTTATATATGCACCCCAAACACACACCACACTGGTTAATAAAAGGAAAAACAATGCTCTTACTTAAGAGTGAACCTGCAAGCTACCCTAAAAATTATAGACCAATAACTTGTCTTCCCACAACATGCAAGCTATGCATGGGAATTGAGGCTGACATATAGTCATTTAGAAGAAAACTCAATTATGGCAGTAGAACAAAAGGGCAATAAAGGAAAGTCATATGGAACATAGGACCATTTGGTTGTTAAACAAACTTATAGTGGAGAATTGTAAGAAGGGGAAGAACCTAAGTATGGCATGGATTGACAACAAAGAAGCATTTGATAGTATCCCACATTCTTGGATAAAAGAGTGCTTAAAAATGTATAAGATATACCCTACACTGATTAATTACATTACAGTAACCATGAAACACCGGCAGAACACTATGCAATTAAGCCATGATAAAGGACAGTGTATTATCCCAGGGATAAAAATTCAAAGGGGGATATTCCAGGGTGTATCTCTGTATCTCTGTCACTCTTGTTATTCTGCCTTGCCATTAACTCATTAAGCTGTTTACTTACCAGCTTAGGCCATCACTACAATTTGACTTCTAGAAAACAACAAAGTCTAATGACTTCTCATCTTCTCTTTGTTGATGATTTAGAATTGTATAGCTCATCAGATGAGGAACTGAAAGCACAGCTGCAGGTTGTCAAAACTTTTTCAGATGATATCGGAATTTCATTTGGTCTTGATAAATGTGCAAAAGCAACCCTTTAAAAAAGGAAAATTGCAGCACCAGAAAAACATCAGTTTGGGACAAGAATGTGATATAAAAGAACTTGAGCAAGAGGGAGTCTACAAATACTTGGTAACTGATGAAGGATCAGCAATAAAACATGAACAAATGTGAATAATGCTTAGTAAGGAGTACTTTAGAAGACTTAAATTAATCCTGAAAACAGCATTGACACCTAGGAACAAGATCCAAGCTATAAATCAATTTGCTCTTCCTGTCCTAACTTATAGTTTTGGAGTGATTGACTGGCCCCAAAAAGTGTTGGATAGATTGGCTATCAAAAGAAGAAGGATGCTTCATGCTCACCAAATGATTTATAAAAATCAGTGTATACCAAGATTATATATCCCCCATTCTGAAGGAGGTATGGGCCTCCTTGAAACTGATTACATGTATAGATCTGCAATCGTGGGACTCCACACATATCTATTGACCTATCAAGATCCAAATGTGGTGAAAGTTTTGAAACATGAGGAGAATAAATCTAAGATGACATCTCTGCTTAATTTAGCAGAAGCATATCGACATCAAGCAGGAATGGAAATCAAACCAAAAGTGGAAAAAAATAGGCAGCAACTAAATGTGCTAAAAAAAAAGAAAGAATATAAGGTGAGGGATCAGATGAGAAGGCAAGACAAATGGAAGAAACATAAATATAGTTGCAAGTATAAAAAAACTTCTGGAAGAGACTCATGTTGATAAAGAATGAACACAGGAATGGTTAAGGAGAGGTGAATTTACATCAAGAAATGAAAGGTTAATATTGGCAGCACAAGATAGTGGGCTGCATTCACACTGGTTTATAAAGACCATTGAACATGTGGGAGAAACAGACATATGTAGGTTTTGTGGAACCGAGTTGGAAACAGTTACACACCTTATTGCTGGTTGCGATGCTCTAATGGCAGAGGGACTGTATACTGAAAGGCATAATAATGTGGCGAGATTGTTACACTGGAGATGGTGCAAATATTATGGTATCAAAGTGGCTGAAAAACATTGGAAACATCAGCCACAGAGAATCATAGAAAATGATGAAGTTTACATTACATGGGATCACCCAATACAGACAGTCCAAAAGATAGATGTTAGAAAACCGGACATAGTGATCCAAGAAAAGAAGACAAAAGTAGCATTGATCCTTGAAATTGCCACACCTAGTGACTATAGTGTCTTGAGTACAGAGAGACAGAAAGTCATAAAATACCTTGATCTGCAGGCAAAAACGAGAGCCATGCGGAAGAAAGATACCCAGACAGTTCCAATAGCAGTAGGAGCAAATGGTCTTATAAAAAAGAATGTACAATCATATTTAGATATGTTACCAATTCATGTAAAACCGTATGAATTGCAGAAGGAGTCATTGCTGGGCACATTGCAAATACTGCAAAGAGCACTTTTGGCTAACATCCAAGAGTGAAATAATAGTAATTTCATGAACTTTAATCGTACTCTGACTTAGGAATGGGGTCCATTCTCAACATGGTATTAGAAACCCAAAAGACTTGGAGAAATCAAAAAAGGGAGAGACCTTGAAAAAGGAGCCAAGGCAGGAAAGATCAGTACCCACTGGATTAGTTGTGTCACCCTGCAGAAACATGGGCTTGGAGACAAATGGAGACCTTGAAAATGGAGCAAAGGCAGGAAGATCAGTACCCACTGAATAAGGTGTGTCACCCTGCAGAAACATGGGCTTGGAGACAAATGGAGACCTTGAAAAGGGAGCCAAGGCAGGAAAGATCAGTACCCACTGAATAAGGTGTGTCACCCTGCAGAAACATAAGCTTAGAGACAAAAACAGACCATGGAAAGGGAGCAAAGGCAGGAAAGATCAGGACCCACTGAATAAGGTGTGTCACCTTGCAAAAACATGGGCATGGAGACAAAAGGAGACCTTGAAAAGGGAGCGATGGCAGGAAAGATCAGTACGCACTGAATAAGGTGTGTCACCCTGCAGAAACATGGGCATGGAGACAAATGGAGACCTTGAAAAGGGAGCCAAGCCAGAAAAGATTAGTACCCACTGAATAAGGTGTGTCACCCTGCAGAAACATGAGCATGGAGACAAAAGGAGACCTTGGAAAGGGAGCCAAGGCAGGAAAGATCAGTAAACACTGAAAAAAGTGTGTCACCCCTGCAAAAACATGCACTTGGTGAGAAATGGAGACCTTGAAAAGGGGGCCAAGGCAGGAAAGTTCAGTACCCACTGAATAAGGTGAGTCACCCTGCAGAAACATGGGGTTGGAGACAAATGGAGACCTTGAAAAGGGTTCCAAGGCAGGAAAGATCAGTACCCACTGAATGAGCTATGTCGTCCTGCAGAAACATGGGCTTGTAGACAAATGGAGACCTTGGAAAAGGAGCCAAGGCAGGAATGATCAGAACCCACTGAATAAGGTGTGTCACCCCTGCAGAAACATGGCCTTGGAGACAAATGCAGACCTTGAAAAGGGATCCAAGGCAGGAAAGATCAGTACCCACTAAATGAGCTATGTCACCCTGCAGAAACATTGGGCTTGGAGACAAATGGAGAACTTTAAAAGGGATCCAAGGCAGGAAAGATCAGTACCCACTAAATAATGTGTGTCACCCTGTAGAAACATGGGCTTGGAGACAAATGGAGACCTTGAAAAGGGATCCAAGGCAATAAAGTTCAGTACGTGCTGAATAAGGTGTGTCACCCTGCAAAAACATGGGCTTGGAGACAAATCGAAACCTTGAAAAGGGAGACAGGCAGTAAAGATCAGTGCCCACTGAATAAGGTGTGTCACCTTGCAAAAACATGGACTTGCAGACAAATGGAGACCTTGAAAAGGGAGCCAAGGCAGGAAAGATCAGTACCCATTGAATAAGGTGTGTCACCATGCAGAAACATGGGCTTGGAGACAAATGGAGACCTTGAAAAGGGAGCCAAGGCAGGAAAGATCAGTACCCACTGAATAAGGTGTGTCACCCTGCAGAATCCTGGGCTTGGAGACAAATAGAGACCTTGAAAGGGGAGACAAGGCAGGAAAGATCAGTACCCACTGAACAAGGTGTGTCAACCTACAGAAACATGGGCTTGGAGATAAATAGAAACCTTGACAAAGGAGCCAAGGCAGAAAAGATCAGTACCCACAGAATAAGGTTTGTCACCCTGCAGAAACATTGGCTTGGAGACAAATGGAGACAATGAAAAGGGAGCCAAGGCAGGAAAGATCAGTACCTACTGAATAAGGTGTGTCACCCTGCAGAATTATGGGCTTGGAGACAAATGGAGACCTTAAAAAGGGAGCAAAGGCAGGAAAGATCAGTACCCACTGAATAAGGTGTGTCACCCTGCAGAAACATAGGCTTCGAGACAAATGGAGACCTTGAAAATGGAACCAAGACAGGAAAGATCAGTACCCACTGAATAAGGTGTGTCACCCTGTAGGAACATGGGATTGGAGACAAATGGAGACCTTGAAAAGGGAGCCAAGGCAGGAAAGATCAGTACCCACTGAATATGGTGTGTCACCCTGCAGAAACATGGGCTTGGAGACAAGTGGATTTGTTGAAACGGGAGCCAAGGCAGGAAAGATCAGTACCCACTGAATAAGGTGTGTCACCCTGCAGAAACATGGGTTTGGAGACAAATGGAGACCTTGAAAAGGGAGCCAAGGCAGGAAAGATCATTACCCACTGAATAATGTGTCACACTGCAGAAACATGGGCTTGGAGACAAATGGAGACCTTGAAAAGGAAGCAAAGGCAGGAAGATCAGTACCCACTGAATAAGGTGTGTCACCCTGCAGAAACATAAGCTTAGAGACAAATGGAGACCATGGAAAGGGAGCAAAGACAGGAAAGATCAGGACCCACTGAATAAGGTGTGTCACCCTGCAGAAACATGGGCTTGGAGACAAATGGAGACCTTGAAAAGGGAGCAATGGCAGGAAAGATCAGTATGCACTGAATAAGGTGTGTCACCCTGCAGAAACATGGGCTTGGAGACAAATGGAGACCTTGAAAAGGGTGCCAGAGTAGGAAATATCAGTACCCATTGCATAAGGTGTCACCATGCAGAAACATGGGCTTGGAGACAAATGGAGACCTTGAAATCGGAGCCAAGGCAGAAAAGATCAGTACCCACTGAATAAGGTGTGTCATCCCACAGAAACTTGGGCTTGAAGACAAATGGAGTCCTTTTGAAGGGAGCCAAGGCAGGAAAGATCAGTACCCACTGAATAAGGTGTGTCACCCTGCAGAAACATGGGTTTGGAGACAAATGGAGACCTTGAAAAGGGAGCCCATTCAGGAAAGATCAGTATCCACTGAATAAGGTGTGTCACCCTGCAGAATCCTGGGCTTGGAGACAAATGGAGACCTTGAAAGGGGAGACAAGGCAGGAAAGATCAGTACCCACTGAAAAAGGTGTGTCACCCTGCAGAAACATAGGCTTGGAGACAAATAGAAACCTTAAGAAAGGAGCCAAGGCAGGAAAGATCAGTACCCACTGAATGAGTTTTGTCACCATGCAAAAACATTGGCTTGGAGACAAATGGAGACATTGAAAAGGGAGCCAAGGCAAGAAAGATCAGTACCCACTGAATAAGGTTTGTCACCTTGTAGAATTATGGGCTTGGAGACAAATGGAGACCTTAAAAAGGGAGCCAAGGCAGGAAAGATCAGTACCCACTGAATAAGGTGTGTCACCCTGCAGAAACATGTGCTTGGAGACAAATGGAGACCTTGAAAAGGGAGCCCAGGCAGGAAAGATCATTACTCACTGAATAATGTGTGTCACACTGCAGAAACTTGGGCTTGGAGACAAATGGAGACCTTGAAAAGGAAGCAAAGGCAGGAAGATCAATACCCACTGAATAAGGTGTGTCACCCTGCAGAAACATAAGCTTGGAGACAAATGGAGACCATGGAAAGGGAGCAATGGCAGGAAAGATCAGGACCCACTGAATAAGGTGTGTCACCCTGCAGAAACATGAGCATGGAGACAAATGGAGACCTTGGAAAGGGATCCAAGGCAGGAAAGATCAGTACCCACTAAATGAGATATGTCACCCTGCAGAAACATTGGTCTTGGAGACAAATGGAGACCTTGAAAAGGAGGCCAATGTAGGAAAGATCAGTATCCACTGAATAAGGTGTATCACCCTGCAGAAAGATGGGCTTGGGGATAAATGGAGACCTTGAAAAGGGTTCCAAGGCAGGAAAGATCAGTACCCACTGAATGAGCTATATCGTCCTGCAGAAACATGGACTTGTAGACAAATGGAGACCCTGAAAAGGGAGCAATGGCAGGAAAGATCAGTACACACTGAATAAGGTGTGTCACCCCTGCAGAAACATGGCCTTGGAGACAAACGGAGACCTTGAAAAGGGATCCAAGGCAGGAAAGATCAGTACCCACTAAATGAGCTATGTCACCCTGCAGAAACATTGGGCTTGGAGACAAATGGAGAAATTTAAAAGGAAGCCAAGGCAGGAAAGATCAATACCCACTAAATAAGGTGTGTCACCCTTTAGAAACATGGGCTTGGAGACAAATGAAGACCTTGGAAAGGAAGCCAAGGCAATAAAGATAAGTACCCACTGAATAAGGTGTGTCACCCTGCAGAAACATGGGCTTGGAGACAAATGGAGACCTTGGAAAGGAAAAGAGAATTAATATGGTGTAATATTTATACAAAGGAGAAAGCAAAATTAATTAATACAAAAAGAGCAGCACCAAAGATATTTGAAGAAAAATACAGGCAAAGGAATCTGGATATGGAAAACTTTACAATACAAAAAATAAGAAGACTAAGAGGAAAAGTAGAAAAAGAGATGAGTAATGGAGAAGTCAAAGAAATAGAAAGTGAAGTAATGGAACAGCTGTAAAGAGAAGGATTCAGTGCAGAAAATCAAATGCAGAAAGCATCACAACAGGATAGGGCAATGGATATCCAAATTAAGGGGAAACCAGTGGAACAGGAAGTAACTGGTCAGGTGCCATATCAAGATATTTTGGAGCCTTCCACAGGAAACCAGTATAAACGTTCACTTGAAGCTAGACAGCAAGGAAAGAAACAGGAAACTGTGGAATATGATGCAGTCAATTTTGAGGAGTGAAAGGCCAGTGAGTTCCCATATGACAGAACAACAGATGACACAGGATGAAACTGAAGAGAAGGTGCCACAGGAAGATGTTATAGAACTTTCTATAGAATGCCCACAGGAAATGGATAAAAAGGGATGTGCCCTCAGTATGGAAGAAAAGGACTTAAGAGAAGAGTTACTTGATTTAGTAGACAAAGACAGATATATCAAGATCAATGAGAGAAATAGACTGCAGAAGTTTAATAAAACACCAAAAGTCAGAAGCTTGATAAAACAAATACACACAGTAATTAGGACTGCCCATAGAGACCCATGCGATATAAGAGAAGTAAACAGAATATATTACTGTGCAGCTAAATTAATAACTGATAAAAGTTCTACCACAGGAACACAGGGTAGCGAGGGAAAGGAGGGGGCGAAAGCAAATACCATCATGGAAATATCGAACAGAGAAAACTATAAAGCAGCTAAGAGAAGAAGTGTCATTGTTAGAAGATTATAGAAAAGGGAACAGACCAACAAAAATATTAAGAAAGATAGATATGATAAAAGCAATGCATGGTATTAGAACCGACCAGGATCTATTACGCACTATTGGAGATAACAAACTAAAAATTACAAAACAGGTGGAAAGACTTAGAAAATATGAAGATAAATCTAAGGGAAAAACACAAAATAAACAAATTATTGATGACCCAAAAAAGTTTAACAGAGAACTGGGAAATAAGGTAAAAGGAATAGACAGACCGCCAAAAAAAGAGGAAGTAGATACATTTTGGAGAAGTATCTATGACAATCCTGTGGAACATAACAAAGGTGCTAATTGGAAGGAAGAAGTAAAAGAAAGAATTAGAAGTTTAAAGGTACAGGACATGAAATGGGATGAAATAACAACTAGAGAGATTGAAATAAAGTTGAGAAAAGCCTCTAACTGGAAAACCCCAGGCCCAGATGCAATGCCTAACTTTTGGCTTAAAGTATTAACTTTTTTGCACAATGATTTAGCCATGAGTAAGAACTATTTATATATGCACCCCGAACACGCAGCACACTGGTTAACAAAAGGAAAAACAATGCTCTTACTTAAGAGTGAACCTGCAAGCTACCCTAAAAATTATAGACCAATAACTTGTCTTCCAACAACATACAAACTATGCATGGGATTGAGGCTGACAGACTTTATAGTCATTTAGAAGAAAACTCAATTATGGCAGTAGAACAAAATGGCAATAAAAGAAAGTCATATGGAATAAAGGACCATTTGGTTGTTAAACAAACTTATAGTGGAGAATTGTAAGAAGGGAAAGAACCTAAGTATGGCATGGATTGACTACAAAGAAGCATTTGATAGTATCCCACATTCTTGGATAAAAGAGTGCTTAAAAATGTATAAGATATACCCTACACTGATTAATTACATTACAGTAACCATGAAACAGTGGCAGAAACATGTGCTTGGAGAAAAATGGAGACCTTGAAAAGAGAGCCCAGGCAGGAAAGATCATTACCCATTGAATAATGTGTGTCACACTGCAGAAACATGGGCTTGGAGACAAATGGAGACCTTGAAAAGGAAGCCAAGGCAGGAATATCAGTACCCACTGAATAAGGAGTGTCACCCTGCAGAAACATAAGCTTGGAGACAAATGGAGACCATGGAAAGGGAGCAAAGGCAGGAAAGATCAGGACCCACTGATTATGGTGTGTCACCCTGCAGAAACATGGGCTTCGAGACAAATGGAGACATTGAAAATGGAGAAATGGCAGGAAAGATCAGTTTGCACTGAATAAGGTTTGTCACCCTGCAGAAACATGGGCTTGGAGACAAATGGAGTCCTTGAAAAGGGAGCCAAGGCAGGAAAGATCAGTACCTACTGAATAAGGTGTGTCACCCTGAAGAAACATGAGCATGGAGACAAATAGAGACCTTGGAAAGGGAGCCAAGGCAGGAAAGATCAGTACCCACTGAAAAAGGTGTGTCGCCCCTGCAGAAACATGGGCTTGGAGACAAATGGAGACCTTGAAAAGGCGGCCAATGCAGGAAAGATCAGTACCCACTGAATAAGGTGTGTCACCCTGCAAAAACACGGGCTTGGAGACAAATGGAGACCTTGAAAAGGGTTCCAAGGCAGGAAAGATCAGAACCCACTGAATGAGCTATAGCGTCCTGCAGAAACATGGGCTTGTAGACAAATGGAGACCTTGAAAAGGGAGCCAATGTAGGAAAGATCAGTACCCATTGAATAAGGTGTCACCATGCAGAAACATGGGCTTGGAGACAAATGCATGACTTGAAAAGGGAGCCAAGGCAGTAAAGATCAGTACCCACTGAATAAGGTGTATCATCCCACAGAAACTTGGGCTTGGAGACCAATGGAGACCTTTTGAAGGGAGCCAAGGCAGGAGAGATCAGTACCCACTGAATAAGGTGTGTCACCCTGCAGAAACATGAGTTTGGAGACAAATGGAGACCTTGAAAAGGGAGCCAAGGCAGGAAACATCAGTCCCAGTAAATAAGGTGTGTCACCTTGCAGAATCCTGGGCTTGGAGACAAATGGAGACCTTGAAAGGGGAGACAAGGCAGGAAAGATCAGTACCCACTGAACAAGGTGTGTCACCCTGCAGAAACCTACGCTTGGAGACAAATAGAAACCTTAACAAAGGAGCCAAGGCAGGTAAGATCAGTACCCACTGAATGAAGTTTGTCAACCTGCACAAACATTGGCTTGGAGACAAATGGAGACATTGAAAAGGGAGCCATGGCAGGAAAGATCAGTACCCACTGAATAAGGTGTGTCACCCGGCAGAATTATGGGCTTGGAGACAAATAGAGACCTTAAAAAGGGAGCCAAGGCAGGAAAGATCAGTACCCACTGAATAAGGTGTGTCACCCTGCAGAAACATGTGCTTGGAGAAAAATGGAGACCTTGAAAAGGGAGCCCAGGCAGGAAAGATCATTACCCATTGAATAATGTGTGTCACACTGAGGAAACATGGGCTTGGAGACAAATGGATACCTTGAAAAGGAAGCCAAGGCAGGAAAGATCAGTACATACTAAATAAGGTGTGTCACCCTGTAGAAACATGGGCTTGGAGACAAATAGAGACCTTGAAAAGGAAGCCAAGGCAATAAAGATCAGTACCCACTGAATAAGGTGTGTCACCCTGCAGAAACATGGGCTTGGAGACAAATGGAGACCTTAAAAAAGGAGCCAAGGCAGGACACATCAGTACCCACTGAAAAAGGTGTGTCACCCTGCAGAAACATGGGCTTTGAGACAAATGTAGACCTTGAAAAGGGAGCCAAGGCAGGAAAGATCAGTACCCACTGAATAAGGTGTGTCACTCTGAAGAAACATGGGCTTGGAGACAAATGGAGACTTTGAAAAGGAAGCCAAAGCAGGAAAGATCAGTAACCACTGAATAATGTTTGTCAATACCTGCAGATACTTTGGTTTGGAGACAAATGGAGACCTTTAAAAGGGGGGCAGGGCAGGAAAGATCTGTACCCACTGAACAAGGTGTGGCACCCTGCAGAAACATGGGCTTGGAGTCAAATGGAGATTTTGCAAATGGAGCCAAGGCAGGATAATAGTGTGGTGGCCACAGCTGCACCTCAGTCAGATACATAGAGAGAAATAAAAGAATAAACATCAAATATATGCATATAAAATCGATTACAATAAAGAGAAGGAGAGATAAACAACTAATTCACATTAATATCAGGTTTGTATCTGTCAGACATTGAAGCAGCTCTAGAACTAGAACACATTTGTCAAGTATATAGCTGTAATATGGCTGACTGGATGTACTACTGGACATGCTTCCATTATGATAGGGGTCCAGAGGGGCAGGAAGATCATGGATTTTAACTATGAGTATCTGGGAATGCAATGCATGTGATGTGCTGGGTTACAGTGAAGCCCATAGAAAGTGTGGTGTACTTTCCCTACTGCTATGTATTGTAGCAAAAGGACAAAGAAGGACCCTGCAGTCATGACCACCTATGCAGAATTAACAGTACAACACACTGACTGTGCAAGTGTGAGAGAGTATAGACAGACAATACATTGACGTTAACAAAGGCACCTGTTAATGTATGGTGAGCAAGAAATATGATACAAGCGAGACAACTGTACTACACAGAGTAGTTATAAATATAACATGTCATGGGTATGCCATGTATAAGTGTGACTGCCATTGTCCTTGCATGGGACACTGCATGTCAAATATGGAGAAGTGTGACCACTGCTGTATTTGGGACTGCCAAGGTTGTAGCAGTTAACACAGTGTGGTAAGGAATGGCATCCTTAGATCTGTGGAAGGACAAAGCAGCTGGCATCATGCCATGGCAATCCATGACAGTCATAGGTTAGGCAGGGTTGCAGACAGGACTAAATCTCTGTACTGTTTATGAGCTGTGTCTTGAGTCCAGAGTACAGAGACTAATTTCTTTCACATTCATTGGCCCACTGTGTGAAACTGAGCAAGTCATTTAACCAGACAGTGTTCTCAGGTTGCCCACAAAAGAGACAAATGTATCCAGTGCGCTTACTTGGTCACCCAAAAGAAAAAATAAATATGTTTGTAATCTAAAGTGATAGGCAACAGTTGTAAATTGTATTAATGTGACAATGCTTTTGCCTACACAGTCAGGCTCATAGATTAGTACTAGGCTAACTGCCCTTGTGGCCCATTTTAAGCCTAGCTAATTATCCCATGTTAGAATCAAACCCTTCACCTAGTGTCTGTAAGATAAACACCTTAACCATTATGCCAACCTGTATTGCTGCAGTCAGTAGGTGTTTTAACTATCAAGATCTTCACTCTAATTTATTGAAATCTACAAATCTGCAATGATACCTATATCTGGCTATACTATTACATTTATGTACTTATGTCTTTGTCTGGAGACACAGTCCATACACCTTTGAAAGAAGAGCTGGTTCTCCCTCAATCTGTTCAGGAGATGAATATTTGTAAGATTTATATGTCCTCAAAGGGTTATGGTAATCATGCAGTAAATTAAACTGAAATGTACCCATTAGACATACTTACTGTACAACTCAGAAGAATGCTCTCAATTGTACTGACCTCTTCTTCCTATTGACACAGAAGGACAAGGTGCTGCCCCTTGAGGTCATTGTAGTGGTGCCTGCACTGCCCCCCAGACCAGGTGATACCAGTTATAATAGCCATTGGCCTGACAAGGGTGTGCTGGGCATCCAAATTATAAGAGAGACACTTATAAGAAATTGCCAGTAAGCACTTCCAGTGATCTCCATGCTTAAGGTACAGAGATATTTGTGATTCTTTAGATCCCACCTGGGAGCCCTGCCACTTTCAGTACCTTCTGAAGTGATTGCCACTTCACAGGTCACATTCCAGAACAATACAGCAGCTCATTTGTGCCAACACATGTTACTACTGCCAGCATGTGACACTCAGCAGTGGGTACTGAGTCTGATGTGCCACACTGCCACCATATAGTGAAATGTGCATATGCCTGAGATAGTGTAATGTGCCACACTGCCACCATATAGTGAAATGTGCATATACAGCATGGCAGGATGGGGTTTGGCTGTGAAAAGTACAACAGAATGAGAGCATGTAGCCAAAAGTATCCACTTCTGATGCCAGTGTTGATGTTTAGTGTTCTTATGTGCTACAGGATAAATGGAAATATATCCCTATCCTAAGTGGAGTCAGTGACCTGCTCACACATGTACCCACTGGGGTCAGTGCCCTGCTCACTCATTTACTCACTGGGGTCAGTGACCTGCTCACAAATATACTCACTGGGGCTCAGTGACCTGCTCACACATGTACTCATTGGGGTCAGTGACCTGCTCCCACATATACACACACTGGGGTCAGTGACCTACTTACGCATGTACTCACTGTGGTCACTGACCTGCTCACTCATTTACTCAATGGGGTAAATGACCTGCACACACATGTACTCAATGTGGTCACTGGCCTGCTCACACATCTACTCACTGGGGTCACTGGCCTGCTCACACATATACTCACTGGGGTCAGTGACCTGCTCACACATGAACTCACTGGGGTCATTGACCTGCTCACTCATTTACCCACTGGGGTCAGTGACCTGCTCACTCATTTACACACTGGAGTCGGTGACCTGCTCTCATGTACTCACTGGGGTCAGTGAACTGCTCACTCATTTTCTCACTGGGGTCGCTGACCTGCTCACACATACTCACTGGGATCAGTGGCCTCCTCACACATGTACTCACTGGGGTCAGTGAACTGCTCATTCATTTACTCACTGGGGTCAGCGACTGCTCACACATATACTCACAGGTTTCACTGACCTGCTCACACATCTATTCACTGGGGTCAGTGAAATGCTCACACATGTACACAATGGGGTCACTGACCTGCTAACTCATTTACTCACTGGGTCACTGACCTACTTACATACTCACTGGGGTCATTGACCTGCTCACACATATACTCACTGTGGTCAGTAACCCACTCATACATGTACTCATTGAGGTCAGTGACCTGCTCAACACATATACTAACTGGGGTCAGTGACCTGCTCACACATGTACTCACTGTGGTCAGTGGCCTGCTCACACATGTACTCACTGGGGTCACTGATCTGCTCACACATGTACTCACTGGAGTCAGTGACCTGCTCACACATGTACTCACTGAAGTCAATAACCTGCTCACACATCTACTCACTGGGGACATTGACCAGCTCACACACGTACTCACTGGGTTCAGGGATCTGCTCACTCATTTACTCACTGGGGTCACTGACCTGCACACACATATTCACTGCGGTCAGTGACCTGCTCACACATGTACTCACTGGGGTCAGTGACCTGCCCACTCATTTACTCACTGGGGTCAGTGACCTACTCCCAAGTACTCACTGGAGTCATTGACCTGCTCACATGTACTCACTGGGGTCATTGACCTGCTCACACCTGTACTCACTGGGGTCACTGACCTGCTCACTCATTTACTTACTGGGGTCAGTGACCTGCTCCCAAGTACTCACTGGAGTCGTTGACCTACTCACACATACTCACTGGGGTCATTGACCTGCTCACAACTGCTCACTGGGGTCGCTAACCTGCTCACACGTACTCACTGGGGTCAGTGACCTGCTCACACATGTACTCACTGGGGTCTGTGACCTGCTCACTCATTTACTCACTGGAGTCAGTGACCTGCTCACACATGTACTCACTGTGGCCACAGGCCTGCTCACACATACTCACTGGGGTCAGTGACCTGCTCACACATGTACTCACTGGGGTCAGTGACCTGCTCACAAATGTACTCACTGGAGTCAGTGACCTGCTCACACATGTACTCACTGTGGCCACAGGCCTGCTCACACATACTCAGTGGGGTCAGTGACCTGCTCACACATGTACTCACTGTGGTCAGTGACCTGCTCACACATGTACTCACTGGAGTCAGTGAATTGCTCACACATGTACTCACTGGGGTCAGTGACCTGCTCACAGATGTAGTCACTGGGAACAGTGACCTGCTCACACATGTACTCACTGGGGTCAGTGACCTTCTCACACATACTCACTTGGGTCAGTGACCTACTCACACATGTACTTGCTGGGGTCAGTGACCTGCTCACACATGTACTCACTGGGGTCATTGACCTGCTCACACCTACTCAGTGGGGTGTGTGACCTGCTCACACATGTACTCACTGAGGTCAGTCACCTGTTCACACATGTAGTCACTGTGGTCAGTCACCTGCTCACAAGTACTCATTGGAGTCACTGACCTGCTCACACATACTTACTGGGGTCAGTAACCTGCTCACACATGTACTCACAAGGGTCAGTGACCTGCTCACACATGTACTCACTGGGCCTCTGACCTGCACACACATGTACTCACTGGGTTCAGTAACCTGCTCCCATGTACACACTGTGGTCAGTGACCTGGTCACACATGTACTCACTGGGGTCAGTGACCTGCTCACACATGTACTCATGTGGTCAGTGACCTGCTCACAAGTACTCATTGTGGTCGTTGATCTGCTCACACATACTTACTGTGGTCATTGACCTGCTCACACATGTACTCTCTGGGGTCAGTGACCTGCTCACACATGTACTAACTGGGGTCTCTGACCTGCTCACACCTGTACTCACTAGGGCCAGTGCCCTGCTCACACATACTTACTGGGGTCAGTGACCTGCTCACACACGTACTCACTGGGGTCAGTGACCTGCTCACACATGTACTCACTGGGGTCTCTGACCTACTCACACATGTGCTCACTGAGTTCAGTAAACTGCTCACATGTACTCACTGTGGTCAGTGACCTGGTCACACATGTACTCACTGGGGTCAGTGACCTGCTCACACATGTACTCACTGGGGTCAGTGACCTGCTCACACATGTAGTCACTGGGATCACTGACCTGCTCACACATGTTTTCACTGTGGTCAGTGACCTGCTCACACATGTGCTTACTGGGGCCAGTGACCTGCTCACACATGTACTCACTGGTGTCAGTGACCTGCAGAAACATGTAGTCACTGGGGTCAGTGACCTGCTCACAAGTACTCATTGGGGTTGCTGACCTGCTCACACATACTTACTGGGGTCAGTGACCTGCTCACACATGTATTCACTGATGTCAGTGACCTGCTCACTCATTTACTCACTGCGGTCAGTGACCTGCTCACACATGTACTCACTGTGGTCAGTGACCTGCTCACACATGTACTCAATGGGGTCAGTGACCTGCTCACACGTACTCACAGAGGTCAGTGAATAGCCCCCACATATATTCACTGGGGTCAGTGACCTGCTGACACATATAGTCACTAGAGTGAGTGACCTGCTCACAAGTACTCATTGGGGTCGCTGATCTGCTCACACATACTTACTGTGGTCAGTGACCTGCTTACACATGTACTCACTGGGGTCAGTGACCTGCTCACACATATACTCACTGGGGTCTCTGACCTGCTCGCACATGTACTCACTAGGGTCACTGTCTTTCTCACACATACTTACTCGGGTCAGTGACCTGCTCACACATGTACTCACTGTGGTCACTGACCTGCTCACACATGTACTCATTGGGGTCAATGACCTGCTCACATGTACTCACTGTCGTCAGTGACCTGCTTACACATGTACTCACTGGGGTCAGTGACCTGCTCACACATGTACTCACTGGGGTCAGTGACCTGCTCACAAGTACTCATTGTGGTCGCTGATCTGCTCACACATACTTACTGGGGTCAGTGACCTGCTCACACATGTATTCTCTGGGCTCAGTGACCTGCTCACACATGTACTCACTGGGGTCTCTGAACTGCTCACACATGTACTCACTAGGGTCACTGACCTTCTCACACGTACTTACTGGGGTCAGTGTCCTGCTCACACATGTACTCACTGTTGTCACTGACCTGCTCACACATGTACTCATTAGGGTCAGTGACCTGCTCACATGTTCACACTCTGGTCAGTGATCTGCTCACATGTTCTCACTCTGGTCAGTGACCTGCTCACACATATACTCACTGGGGTCACTGACCTGCTCACACTTACTCATTGGGGTCAGTGACATGCTCACACATGTGCTCACTGTGGTCAGTGACCTGCTCACACATGTACTCACTGGAGTCACTGACCTGGTCACACATGTACTCACTGGAGTCACTAACCTACTCACACGTACTCACTGGGGTCAGTGACCTGCTCTCACATATACTCACTAGGGTCAGTGACCTGCTCACACATATGCTCACTATGGTCACTGACCTGTTCACACATGTACTCACTGGGGTCAGTGACCGGCTCACACTTATACTCACTGGGGTCAGTGATTTGCTCACACTTATACTCACTGGGGTCACTGGCCTGATCATACGTACTCACCTGGGTCAGTGACCTGCTCACACCTACTCACTGTGGTCAGTGACCTGCTCACACATGTACTTACTGTGGTCAGTAACCTGCTCATACATGTACTCACTGGGGTCAGTGACCTGCTCACACATACTCATTGGGGTCAGTGACCTGCTCACTCATGTACTTACTGTGGTCAGTAATCTGCTCACACATGTACTCACTGGGGTCAGTGACCTGCTCACACCTTTTCACTGGGATCAGTGACCTGCTCACACATGTACTTACTGTGGTCAGTAACCTGCTCACACATGTACTCACTGGGGTCAGTGACCTGCTCACACATACTCACTGGGGTCAGTGACCTGCTCACACATATACTCACTGGGGTCAGTGACCTGCTCACACATATACAATCCTTTTTGCTGCCACTCTTATGGGTACAAGATCAAGAACGAGACTCATAAAGCAATCGTGTGCTGCTTCACAGTCTGATAAAAGTGGATTCAGAGAAATTACCTTGAACTGGCTCATTTGTATAATTACATACTATTAGTCTCAAAAATTGCACAATAAATTTACTATTTCATTACTCACTGTGCTATGGATTTGCTATAAATTATTTTTGTATATTCTAAAACAGCAGACTTAAATGTACTGGGAATATTGCCTGTATATTTTGGCAACATACTTTGATACATCAGCTACAGATCTGCAGTTGTTTTTTTGTTTTGTTTTTTTTTTGAGTAAAATATCAGTTGATAACAACTTACTGCTGACTGATAAATGTATATACAGGATGAATTGTTAATATGGTATGATGTGCACTGCTACTGGGCATTTTATTTTGCACAGCATAACTTACATTTACAATTGATAGAGAATGTAGTTGTGAGTGCACTGGGTTCTGGGGTTTTCACATTGTTGCCCACCCTTTGTTTTCCTGTACAGTGTGGAAGTGTAATTAACTACCAGTATGTTTCTTTTGTTATGTGGAGTTATAGGAGGGGGAACAACTGACAACTCTGCCCTTGTCCTCAGCATTCTGTTATCAGGGTAGCCTAGGTATGATGCACAGTGTGGCCACTTCATAACTTCATACATGGTAAAGCATAGCCTGATATTAGAACTGCAAACATCATTGCTGATATGTCTTATGTCTAATCTGACCTATAGTTATGAATCTTTTTGTGGCATGGCATAAAGCACCCCCCTGGCCTCACATGGGCATCCCCTGCAGCCGGGTCCTCCATGGCCTCTTCATGATGGACTTCATTCACAGCTGACTTCATCAGGTCTTCTTCACTATTGTCAGTCTGTTGCTGTAATTGTTTGCATATCAATATATTGTATAACAATGTTTACATGTGAATACCTGCTGAATGTTTGTGGACTGTTTTGGAGAACACCACTAGAAACATTTAAGTACTGGAAGTGGCTCATCATCAATATGAGCAATCTTTACATATTTTGTGTTTGTGACAGGGTGGTATTATCTCTATATATATATATATATATATATATATATATATATATATATATATATATATATACATATATATTCTGTTCCATGATCTGTAAGTTTCTTATCAATGTAATTTGCCATAGCTCCAGGGCATATCTGATGTCACCAATAATACATCCCTAGAGAAAAATTACGCTTTACAAACTGTTAATATAGGTCAGACATATACTAGATGTGGGAATTGTGGGATCTGCCTTTAGGTCGCAGTGACAGATTGTATATTATACTTCATGCATTGCACATCACATAGCAGTTGATTAAATGGAGTCCTTTATGAGTGATATACAATTGCCCGTGTACCCCAGCTGGGGCCTTGATGGCTGTATGAGTGTTGTCAGTGGCTGCCAGTACCTCTGGGATATGGGATATATCACAGAATGCCTGCATGGTATAATTTCTCTCCTTTGTGGTGTGGGAAGCACAGTGTACTATTCTACATTCTACCCTTAACATCATGTTTGATAAATCTACATTATAATATATTAATTCTACTTTACTGGTCACATTTTAAAGAGACTATTCTTTCCACAATTCTCTAGTATCCTTTATTGCAATCTGTTTATTCCCTTTATCACATGGACAATTTTATTCTCATTTTTTGCAAGTGCACTGTATTTCATCTCCCATGATGTAATTCACTTTCTGATAATTTATTTTGACATTGTTTTCTTCAGTTTTGTTTACTGACTGTAGCAGATATTATTTTGGTGGAGGGTTGTAACTTAACACTTCACAATTCCCAATTACTTAAATTAACTTCTGAATTTCCTACAGTAATAATGAAAAACAAGGATCATCTTCTACATTTCCTTTAGAGGAAAACTATAAATGTATTTTTGATTTTATAGCTGTCATTTAGTGTAATAAAATGCAGCCAAAGAATTCACCTTAAATCCTTGATCAGGGGATAGAATATGTTTTGCTTCTAGTCAGCAGATATTTGGCAGTTGCACACTTATGGAATACTAAATGCTTTCTACCATACCACATGCCTTTAAAGTTGATTTCTGGTTTACTTTTTATAGGCCATTTATTTTTTTGTATTATTGACTTTACCATACACCAACATCATGTTTCTTATAAATGCTACATTATTTTTTCTACTTAAGGTAGACCTCTTAAGTGTCCTTATTTTGAAGGAGCACATTCTATTTTCAAGACTGATTTACCTCTGCACATCATGTGTCAATTTTTGAAGTTATGTTTCTATTGTCATGCTTGATTTACCTATTCATACAATTTTCTGATTCTCCATCATCACATGTGACTTTTGATGTTGTCTATTATACAAAAATCCGCACTACATGACCAGCATATTATAGTGGCACCAATAATTTAAAGTAGAAAGCAAATATCTAATATCAACTTTTTTCAGAAGTTAAAATAAATTAGATTGAATGGTAGAATTTTGCAATACAACTCAATAAAGTCTACAGATTTTGTACTGTCTCTTTCACATTGTCATTAATCTTTCCATCATTTTGTCACTTTCTGCTTTTAAATATGTTTCTGAGTAATATCTCAGATTCCCAGTGGAAGTGGGAATCTATATGCTATTCATATTTTATGCTAATTAGATGTCTGGATTTTTCCCAGGATGTTCATACTTGTTGGTGGCTTTTGTTCCTATTTTCAAAGTCTGTAGGTTTGGATGTGCACTTTAGGGTCCATGGAACACACAAAATTCTTACATAAAACTTCACATAATTTTTTTTTACTTTTGTGTTTTTTGTCAAAATTATTTTTTATTAAGAACATCATAAACAACAAGCAATACATTTTACAGGAACATAATTAAATAATATAGTAGCATATAAATATTTACATAAAGAAATGGATTGCAAATTAGTTTAAATAATGGAACCCTTGATTGGCAGATACATTTTTATTCTAGCAATGTGGAATGTAGTCCACTATTAAAGAAAACATGTAATAATTGAATCACATACCTTATGAAAGCATTTTGCTGTTGGGTTATCTGCCCACATCACCAGACATTAACTGCAAATACTTCAGGGGCTATTGTCCCAGGTTCAAAAGCTCCATTCTCCAATTAATAGCCTCAGATTTTATTGTATTTTATTTTATTTATTTTTACTAAACTGGACTTCTCATAACAATGGAACTCATTATTTCTTGTTGCTCAATATGTGACATTAAATATTACATCACCCTTTTTACTCAAATCTTTTTATTGGGAATTTGTAACAAATAATACCAATATTGCATTATAACAAAGTGTTCTTGCACATGCAAATGAGAGAATAAAAGAAAAAAGAAAAAAAAGAGCATTATACATTTCAACTTTTTTACCACATACACCATGCCTGAATATGAATTCAGAACATTTTTGAAACTGCAGTCTATAATAACTGAATTTATTATTAAAATTAAACAGTTTAAACAAATTATCGTTGGTAATATTTGTAACATTTGCTGATAAATCTGAATAAGAAATAAAACTTTTCTCCATGGGTTCTTAGTGTCTTTGGTGATATTCTGGTCTTCTTTATGCTGATCTTTTTATGGCTATAGCTTGATAAAATAATAGAAATTGCTCAAATTGTGGTGAAGATACATTTTGCCATTGATTTGTTACTATTTATATTGCTACAGCTAAAATTGTCTACATTAAATAATAATTTTCATTATTCATTTTAGAATTCTCCAGTATATCAAACAGGACTAAATTATTTGTTAAAAGGAAATAATCTGTCTATAAAGCTTTCAGAAAAGCTGTGATTTTATTCCAATAGATATGTTTAGAAGAGCAGTCATGGAATATAAGTGCTCAATCTGCATTATTTGTTTGTTCACATCTCCAACATTCTGAATTATTATCTTTACTAAATGTTGATATTGTGTTCGGTGTTAGAAAGACCTTATGTAAAACTTTCCATGTGAAAACATACAAGTAGTTAATCTAACAGGTATTTTTTACTGATTTCAGTAACTGAAATTTATTATCTTTAGATATAGTTGTATTATGATTCAGTATAATGTAATCCCAAAATTTATCATTTACACTCTTATCATATATAATAAGGTTTTTATATAGGCTTGAAACCATACTTCCCATTTCAAATTCATTGTATAAAGTATTCATAGAAAGACTGGAGTAGTTTAGGTATTTTATTATCTTGAGAATGCATGAGTTAGTAGTTTATCTTGTGCAAAGAGTCAAATCCTTTGTAGATGTATCCAGTCTTGATGAACTAGATTATGTTCTGATAGCATTGACTCTGTACTGGTTTTATTTTATGCCATCAAGACAATGATACCAACATAGGAAGTTTCTGTTTTCCCAGGTGTCAAGTTTTTGTTTTGTAGAGTTGTCAAGAAATTCTTTTGTAATTGCAAAAGGGATGAGTGTGTCAAACAAGAGTTTCTGATCAATATTACTTAAGATTGTATTTTGGAATGATTTTAAAACTAGATTAACATAATTGGATTGTGAAGGATAAAATATTTTATATTGAATATAGTTAAATAAATCCAAAAGGAGTTTGCATAAGTGTTATGATTCTTGTTGATTTCTACCTTATTAAGGTTAATAATCCAGATAGTCCAGAAATGTAATGTTTTCCAATTCAAGTTATAATTAGAATCTGACCAGTTAGGTATGTTTTTAAAAAGTGAAACTTTTGTGTATGTCTCTAGATCTGAAAAAGTTTATACCTTGTAGGTTTCCAGGTCTAATATGATGTTGATATGCTATCTTTGGTTTATTTGGGAACCAAAGAAAACTCAATAATAGTTGGCTAATTTTGCTTGTGCATTCTATTTGGAGAGAGATAGAATAGAATAGAACAGAATAGAAATTCACCTTGGTGAACTTGACACCTGAGAATAAAATGAGAGAGAGAGAGAGAGAGAGAGAAAGAAGGTTGGATGATCTGGGGATAGTGAATCAGGAAGTGCAATGGATTAGAAAGGAGGAATTAAGGACAGTTATGAAGAGGATGAAGAATGGAAAGGCTGTTGATCCAGATGACATACCTGTGGAAGCATGGAGGTGGTTAGGAGAAATGGCAGTGGAGTTTTAACCAAATTATTTAATGAAATCTTGGAAAGTGAGTGCCTGAGGAGTGGAGAAAAAGTGTTTTGGTACCAATTTTTAAGAAGAAGGGTGATGTGCAGAACTATAGTAACTACAGAGGGATAAAACTGATCAGTCACAACATGAAGTTAAGGGAAAGAGTAGTGGAAGCTAGGTTAAAAAGGGAGGTGATGATTAGTAATCAGCAGTATGGTTTCATTCCAGGAAAGAGCACTACAGATGCAATGTTTGCTCTGAGACTGTTGATGAAGAAGTATAGAAAAGGTCAGAAGGAGTTGCATTGTGTCTTTGTGGACTTAGAGAAGACATATGACAGGATGCCTATTGGAGCTGTGGTATTGTATGAGGAAGTCGGGACTGGCAGAGAAGTATGTAAGAGTGGTACAGGATATGTACGAAAGTAGTGTGACAGTGGTGAGTTCTGCGGTGGGAGTGACGGATGCATTTAAGGTGGAGGTGGGATTACATCAAGGGTCAGCTGTAAGCCCTTTTTTATTTGCAATGGTGAGGGACAGGTTGACAGATGAGATCAGACAGGAGTCCCCATAGACTTTGATGTTTGCATTTGACATTGTGATCTGTAATGAGAGTAGGGAACAGGTAGAGGAGACCCTGGAGAGGTGGAAATATGCTGTAGAGAGGAGTGGAATGAAGGTCAGCAGGACTAAGACAGAATATATGTGTGTGAATGAGAGGAAGGATAGAGGAATAATGAGGGTGCAGGGAGTAGAGTTGGTAAAGGTGGATGAGTTTAAATACTTGGAATCAACAGTTCATAGTAATGGTGAATGTGGAAGAGAGGTGAAGAAGAGAGTATAGACAGGGTGGAATGGGTGGAAAGAGCGTCAGGAGTGATTTGTGACAGGTGGGTACCAGTAAGAGTGAAAGGCAAGGTCTACAAGAGGGTAGTGAGACCAGCTATGTTATATGGGTTGGAGATGGTGGCATTGACAAAAAGGCAGGAGTTAGAGCTGGAGGTGGCAAAGTTAAAGATTTTACGATTTGCACTGGGTGTGACAAGGATGGACAAGATTAGGAATCAGTATATTAGAGAGACAGTGCAGGTCAGAATGTTTGGAGACAAAGCCAGAGAGGTGATATTACACTGAGTTGGACATATGCTGAGTAGGGATTCCGGGTATATTGGAAAAGATGCTACGGATGGAGCTGCCAGGTAAGAGGAAAAGACGAAGACCTGAGATAAGGTTTATGGATGTGCTGAGAGAGAGGACATGAAGGTGGTTGTTGTGACAAAGCAAGATGCAGAGGACAGGAAGAAATGGAAATAAATGATCCACTGTGGGGACCCCTAATGGAACAGCCAAAAGAAGAAGGGGAATTCTATTTAGGGAGAGAGCTAAAACTTCAATTTTATGTAAATTTTTGGAAATAGAACCATTTTAATTAATTGTAGATTATCCTCAAAATACATTATTAACATATTTCATCTAGAAATTAGGTTTGATATAGGTTCTATATTTTTTTCATATTTTGATTTTTTTTTGTTTTGTCCAGTGGTTTCTTTATAATAATAATACCTAAAAATGACACTTCTTTACCAATAATATTATTTTGGATTATTTCTAATTATTTTCTTTATTTCAGATTATTAAAGTGCAAATTTGTATTGAAATTGTACAATAATAGAGTTTAACTGTCCTAGTGTTTCACTAGAATTAATAGAGATAGCATAATATCATCTGCATATAACATGATTTTGAAATTGTGCTTTGCCACAATTTCTTTACCTTTTATTCTTGTGTTTGTTTGTATTAAAATGCCAGAATGTCAATGGCTAGAACAAATAAAATGGGAGATAAGTGACAACCTTGTTTTTATATGAATAGACTCAGAAGGAAAGGGTCAGAACTTGACACATGCTTTATTATTTTTGTATGTATTTGTTAAAAGACAGAAGAATTCCAAAAATAAAATGAGTCTAGTGTTTTAAATAAACAATTCCAATATAATAAATCAAAGGTTTTATCAATATCTAGACTGATGAATGCAGCTTCTTCTTTTCTATTATTTATGACATCTCTAACTGTAATTACTCATTTTATGTTATAATGTGTGTCTTTTATAGATAAAACTGGTCTGATCTAAGTTAATAATATTTGATAAAAGTTATTTTTTATTTTACCCATTAGAATATATATATATATACATATAAACTTTATAGTCTGTTTAAAAGAGAGCTAGTTCTTAAGAGGGGCATAGCTTTTATTTCCCTTGAGTAATGTAGTAACTAAAGAGTATTTCCAAGATGGGGGATCATTTCATTTAATTGGATATTTTGAATAGCTTTATGGAAAAATAGATGATATTTTTATGGAATATCTTATAAAACTCATGAATTATTCTATCAATACTGGGACTTTGTTAGGTTTAAACTCTCTTATTTTATGCTGAATTCTTTGAGGGTGATTTGTTTTAAGTAAATACATTTAATTTGTGGTAGTATCTTTTTCATGTGAGTATGATCAAAGTTTGAAAAAAAAAATGGATTGCTTTTCAAATCCTAAAGCCAATAATGGTGAACATCAGAATGTTAAGACAAAATGTCTAACACTTAAAATCATGAACAGACAATTTTTTTCTCAGGGCAAGGAAACATTTGCCCAGTATGTGGAAATATGCCTTTTTCCCCACTGTAGAATTGTCCAGGAGTTGGTATATATATATATATATATATATATATATATATATATATATATATATATATATATATATATAGTTGCCGGTATTGGGGTGCAGTGTGGAGGCATAGCACACCACCTGGATTGCTTTTACATAGGCCATTGTGGTTTAGTTACATGATGGGCAAGTGTTTCCTTGCTATGGGAAAAATTGACCATTCATGACTGTAAGTGTTCAACATTTTCCTCTCAACATTCTGATGTTTGGCATTATGGGCTTTGGGATTTGAATCTAGATATATATATATATATATATATATATATATATATATATATATATATATATATTGTTTTGTTTTGTTTATTGATTTTAAGTTATAGTGTGTTTGAATGTTTCAAGCATTTCACCAATATCTGTGAATAATTTCTTGTTTTCATTATTTCTTATTTCTAGGTTTTGCTTAGATCTAGATTGTATTTCAACTCTTTTAGATAAATTATGTATATAGTTTGGTGACATGGCATGAGAGGCATTTTTTATGTTAATTCTGTTTTATGTGATAGGAGTTCTGAATATTTTTATTTAAAGCTTCTATTTTATTTTTTTAAATGTTATTACAATCTTTATATTTGGGTTTAAATATTTGAAGTTTGTTTTGAATATTTAATTTCTTTCTACTATTCTTTCAAATTTTCTTATAACAAGCTGAATATTTGCCATAGACGAAAGCTTTGAAAGAAACCCAAATCACAATGTTATTAACTTTCTCTTAGTTATTCATTTATAAAAAGAAATCAAATTTTGAGAGCAGCCAAGATATAAATTATTTTAATTTAGAAATATATGTGGGAACTCTTGTCCATCAATCCATCCAAGTTCAACCGCTTTTTCCATTTCTGCACATAGGGTCGAGGTGCGACTTCAGCAGTGACAATCATCTTAAGCCAAGGTTTACACTGCCAGGACTCTAGTCATTTATGGTATTTTTTTTTAATCTGTATCAGATTTTAAAATAAGTGCATTATGATCTGAAATAGAATAAGAAGGTATATTAAAATGTATTATTATTGAGACAATATCTTATGTGGTTGATTGCATCAATCCTAGTTTGCATACCATAGCAAAAATGAAGAATGTTCAAAATCTAATGATTTTCTTTCTCTCATAAAAATGTATCCTTTAAATGTAGTGATTCTATCCATTTTTTATACCTTGGCTACAGGAGATATCCTCATTGTTCAAGTTGCAGTACAATCTGTATTGTTTAATAAGTAAATAAAATAACCACCTAATATTACATTTCCTTTAAAGTAGCAGAGAATGATGTCTAATATCTGAGTGTTTAATATGTGTTTCTTGAAGAAGTGCAATTTGTGCCTTATTAGAATGAATATTTCATATATATACATATATATATATATATATATATATATATATATATATATATATATATATATATATATAGGCAGGACTTTATTTTTTTCATGGGAGATGGATTTGGAAAAAAAAGGCATTTTTTACTATTGAACATGGTTGTGAGTTACAAGGTCATGCTTCAGTTGCTGTTAAACCTTTCTGAGTATTTTTTTGTGGTGTATCTCACTGTCAGATGTGCAAATGACTGGAGTCATCCATGTACTGTATTAGGGAAGCCTGTTGTGTGGATGTGTGGAGGTTGTTGGTGAGAATATTATAGAGGAGGTGACCAAGGATAGAGCCTTGTGGTACACCAGTGATGACTGGGAGGTATGGATAGAAGGTGAAGTGCCATTTTACTGACATACTTATTGGATAAGTAGCTTTTGAACCATAGACGGAGTTGGCTGAGATAGACCTAATGAGAACATTTGAAATAGAAGTGTGCTTTGACAAGCTGTGTCAAAGGCTTTAGACAAGTCTATAAATAAGGACACTAGCTTGCAGTTACCTTCACTTTTACTGACAGTATTTATATAGGTTAGAAGTGTAGTGTTAGACCTATGGGAACAATGGAAGCCATGTTATGTGAGGACTGAACAATGGAAGCCATGTTGTGTGGGGATTGAACAATGGAAGCCATGTTGTGTGGGGGTTGGAGTTCTTCCTGCAGGAGATAGTTTAGCAATTGTTTCTGAATGCATTTTTTCAAGAATTTTGGAGAGGGGGACAAGAGATCTATAACTCTAAAGTTAATAAATTCTGTTGAATTTCATCCTGTGAGCAGAGAGATAATGTGTGTATTTTTCCAGAGAAAGGGAACATGAGATTCCTGGACTGACCTATTTATAAGGATTGAAACAGGGGATGGAGTGCTGTCAGCTGGTATTTTAAAGGGACAGTCCCAGGGATTTTTTGTTTTGATTCAGCATTTGTTTACATTTCAGGTTTGCCTTTCTGAGCACGCTCACCTTTGGATGGGGGGAGAGGTGGGAGAAGAGTGCCTGAAGGAAATTTCAAAGGTCTTAGCCAAATGCCATCTCAAATTGCAGTTGTACTGACAACAGCTCTCCCCTGTGAGATATTCATTAGTTTAATCTGCACATTTTACCCACTGAGAAAAGTAGCCTTTCAGGCATTTTATGACCTGACTGCTTCTGCTCATCTGTTCAGCACATCAAAAATGCAAGGCTTTTAAAACATTAGTAAACAGAGTGTTCTGTCTCTTTTATTTCATATATTATTCTGTGGTGACTGAATCCTGGCCATCTACAACAATTTGAAGGCATGGCTTCTACCTGTAGAAAGCATCTGAGTCAGGCAAACAATAGTGGAAACCATATGTCTCTTTCTTTCATGTTTTACTTTATTCTGATTTTTGAATACTAGCTGGTATAGTGACTTTCTGACCTGCTAGTAATTCCATAGAAAGCAAGTGTGTGACAGAAGGCTGGAGCATTAGTAAACACACTCTTCTGATCTCTTTTCAGCATCTAGTTTGATATGTGCTGATTTCTGAATACTACTAGACAAATGCACTATTTCTTATGACCGGGCTGATTGTACATCTATAGAAGCATGAGTGATGCAAAATTTAAAAATTAGTATACATTGATGTCCCTTTTCCCTTTATTTATTTTAAATATAAGTCAGGAGCTGGGGGTATAGTTCCGCAAACCAATGTAAGTCCGAGACGAACACAAATCCAAAGATTAGTTTATCCTGGGAACTGAAACAAGACTGGAACTGTGGATTTACAGGATATTTAAAAGTAAAATGACACTGTGGCTGGAAATGAAAGTGATGTGTTGAAGTAGGTGTGACTTCTGTCAGCTTAACTCGGACCCTAATGTTAAACAATGGTATGGTACATTTAAGGTATCCACTTGGAAGGTCATCCGCTGAAGTAGAGCCTGGTTTCAGTTTATTTAAGGATAGTTTTATATAGGATGTGGACACAGGTTTAAAGGTTCAGTGGATGTAGGGTTATATGACTGCTGGGTGGGGTTAGGATTAGATGTTGGGGAAACCTTGATTAGAGGTATTATACTATTTATAAAATAAGAGTTAAACTGTATTGCAATTTCAAGTGATGAGTTATTAGAGAGGGGTTAGGGTTAAATGTATGGCCAGGATGCAAGCTGTCTTTAATGGCTATCCAGAATTTTTTGTTTTGTGTTTACTATCCTTATGAAAGTTATTATAGAATTGTTTTTTGTCTTTATTAATTTGCTTTTTAGTATGATTGCAGAGCATTTTGAAGATTTCAAGATCTCGTGTTGTTTTATATTTTTGCCGTTCTTTCCACATTATTTTCTCTATCCTGCATTAGCATTCTACTCTTATTGGATAGCCACATTTTAGTATATATTTTCAGTCTCTTCCTTCTAGGAAGTGTAAACCTATTAAGGAATTCAGGAATGCTGTAATGAATTAATTTACAGTATCATCTAATGGACGGATGTTTAGAAAGTTCCAGTTAGTAGAGGATAGGTTAGTAATGAACATTTGTGAGTTAAACTTGGAAATGTTGCATGTTGTTTTATAAACATGCTTTTTAAGTAGATGCTTTTAAAGTGGACATGTGAAATGTCTGGTTGTATAGATTGGGGTATGATCACTGTATAGATTGGGGTATGATCACTGAGACAGTCAGACATTATATCCGAGGTGGTGTTTCTGCTATGGTCTACAACTAGGATCCCATCTAATAGGGAATTTGATGTATTGATATAATGTGTAGGACTATTAGTCATGCTAGATGTAGAGGAGTTAGAGTTTATACCCAACCAACTGGCATTCACTTCAACTAGTAGTATTATTTCTTGAGGAATGGTTATGGATATCCAATGCAGGATAGCTTCCAGTATAACTGTATTATTGCCAGGAGGAATGTAAAGAACAGTAATATATATTTGTTTAAATTGTTTAATTTCAGGAAAGTAATAAGACGTTCTGCTGAAATGAATTTTGATATTGGTTTGTTATAAGGGGAAATGCAGCAGTTGTTCTGAAATATTAAAACAGTACCAGCACATTTCTTCTTTAAATGGTCATTATGGCTGTTATTATAGCCAGAAGGTGTAATTTCGGAGTCATTTGTGTTGGGTTTAAACCAAGTTTAAGTTTCAGTGAGAAATATCAGGCTTATGTTTAGTAATCCAAGCATGCAATTCAGCAATTTGATTTCTTATGCTTTTAATGTTTAATGGCAGTAAAAGTTAGATTACTGGTGATGGGGATTGACCATTGCAAGGCTAGAGTACTGTGTGAAAGAAAATTGTCTTGATGTTCATTGTGATATGCAGGGCTAGGATTACGTTGAATGTCTCCTCCTAAGAGGATTTTAGTATATTGGGGAAATATTAACACTTGTTTTTAGAGAATCGTTTTCCACTTAATTTTGTTTTGGTTTGTGATTAAATGGAATTAATAAGTTTATATTTGGAGTAAAGGTGAGGGGTGTCATTAAACAGGTTTGGTGCAATGTGTGGACAGTGTAATGAGGAAGTATGAATAGGTGGTTGGGACAGAGCTGGAGATATGTTGAGAGCTATTATAGAGGGGTCTATATTATTTTGTCAAACCGACTACCAGCGGAACACCTATTCTTCAAACTTAATCCATCAGACGCAAATTCCATCAAATTTTCATTTAAGCACATTTATTCCCAGGGAAAAAAAACAGTTGGCCAACTTATCAACTGTCATAAAAAAAACACAACATTTGAAACCGACCTATGCTGGGAGCTATGGCCCACACCCCCAACTAAATATATCAACTCCGAGATTGCACTACAGTGGAGAAAGGTGCAAATTCCCAATGATGGCCAACAAGTTTTTTCCCCCTGAGAAGAAATTTGCTTAAATGAACATTTGACAGAATTAGCGCTCAAAGTATTAAGTTCAATGAATAGGTGTTTGACAGAGAGTTGCTGTCAGAAAAATATGTATTAATGTGTGTGCTTAATGCTAATTAGAAACCTAAATGAGATAGCATGTTTTTCATTCTATTTTATATGCACTATTTTTATACAGCTTAGTTTTATATAAGACTAAAAGATGCTTTTGAAACTGCAGTGGGCTTTCTGAAACTTGCAAGATGCTCTCTGACCTAGTAACTGCTAGCACAGCAAAATTTATGTTTATGCCTTTTGGAAATGTACTTGAGAAGCAGGTGATTATCTGCTAGGTCAGGAAGCAATGAATGAACAATCCCATATTCTATAATGTAATGATTTTGAACAATTAGCTCTGTTCGAAGTATGAGAACACACACAGCTGCAGAAGGAAGAGATAACATAGACAAAGGACTGTTGGAGAAATGAACTGCAATCTATACTTGCTTTGTGCTCAAATTAGCCATAGTACCTTGAATGGTAACATTACATATATTTAACTGGTTGTAGCCAAGGCCACGTTGTTTTTCTTAGGAAGTTTCTCAAAAAAATTGATAGTACAAGCAGAATTTTACAAAAACAATCACTACGAAATGATGATGTTAAAACTTGTGATTTACTACGTCAGCTTGGTAGGCAATGTCTTATTAGAAAATGTATAAAAATGTTTGCATTTCCTGATTCTAGTCAGACAAACTCTGTATCAGCACGTTTTTGTCTCCTTGCTGCAAGATTAAAGTGCCTTAACCTGAACCTACCATGTACTGATCATTTTTAAAGTATATTTTTCCTTTGACAGATTGGTCCTTTGGACTGGAAATTATATCTCTCACTCTAGCTCAGGTCAGAATTGGGCCCGGTGGCATGAACCCGTACGGAGAAGCAGCCACATCCGTTCTTCTGCTTTGAAAGACCTCCGACTGAATTGTCGTTCAAAAGAAGCCAGCCACTGTTTCTGATCGGTAATTGGAGGACGAGTCAACGTTCCAGTGGGATCAAGACATGGAGGCTCAGGTAAGGAGGAATTTACCTTTTTCTGTTTTAGATCAGGGACTTGTTACAGTATTTTCATTTTTGTCATGGAGATTTGCAAGTGCAGATCAGGGACAAAAAAGATTGCTGTCTTGTCATAGATCAGGGAAACAGAATAGGTAGGCAGTTATTCTAGATAAACTGTAAAAAAGGTGTAAGTCGTGGTACCACGTGATAAAAAGGGTTACGTAACAATTTCTAACTTAGCTAAGGCAACATGGGAAATCAGTGCACAAAAAGTTCCCGAGACCCGTCCTTAACCGAAGACGCGAAATATATGCAATTACAGCGTGCCGATAATGTTAGGTATTATACAAAATGGGTTAATAAATACAAATTTGATGGTAATTTAGATAAACCTTCACTTATTAAACTTGTTAGACAACTTAAAACAGACGCAAAAGGTCATCTAAAAAAGCAATGACAATTAGGAGTCCCTCAGGCACACAGGTGGCTTGAGGAAGCAAACTGCAGGGAACAAAAGATTAAAAATTCAGAAGCAATGTTTTTAGATAAAGAAGACAAAAACTTGGTAATAGCAACAGCCCCTCTGCCCCCACCGCTTCCCTTACCAGAATATGAAGTGAGTGGACAAGCTGATCCACCTCTGCTATACCCAGTTGTTCCTGCAAAACCAAAGCTATTTGTCAGAGATCCTATCGAGACCAGGTCTCAAACACGCAACTTAAGAGGGGATATTGAAAATTATGAAATAAATAAAAATTCAGAAGCTATGAGTGAAGAAGAGATATGTCCACTCATAGAAATACCAAATCCACAGGCAGGACAGGCAGAACAGGACCCATCTCTTCTAGTATATAGACCGTGGACACCGGGAGACATCCAGAAAGCCACAGAGGGAATTCCCCATCCAAAAGTTAATTTTAGAAAATTCTTAGAAGACTTACAGGGATGAGGTTAAGTTACAATTTGAATGGAGAGGAAGTAGAGAAAGTAGTCAGACAAATCATAGGTCCAGATTGGCACATGATCAGTGGCAACTGCAATCCCCGTGACGCAGAGCTTAAACCACTCCAACATAGTAAAGCAGAAATGGACAACAGAGTGAAAGGTCTGACAGACCGAATCTCTGAGAAATGGAAGCCTAGGGCTGATTGGACTTGCATTAATCAATGCATACAACAAGAAGGTGAAACTGTTGATAGATATTATGCCGGATTATTTGAATGTTTTAATAACCATTGTGGAATGCAGGTACCTGAAGACTAAACACATGATTCCCCATATGAGCAGCAGCAAAAGAATGCATTTTTGAAAGGCAGTATTGCACCCATTAGCAGCTTTATTACAAAGCACATGGTAGATCATCATACAAGTAGATTACAGACATTACTTGAATATGCAAGACGTGCCGAAAGGCATTTTAATAGCAAAAAGAAAAAGAAAACTCAAGTATTTGCAGTAGAAGACGGATCAGAAGTCTTTGTAGTACAAACTGGAAAGAAGGCTAAGAAAAATGCCCAGTGAAACAAACAATCTGATAAACGATCAGAGGACTTTGAAGAGAGAAAGAAAAGGGGTAAATGTTTTAAATGCGGGAAAAAGGGACATTTAGCAAGGGATTGCAGGCAAAATAAAAAGGTAACTACAGAAGACAAGGAGGGTGAGGACTGACCATATGATAGTCAAAAATCACTGGAAAAGAATAAACAAGAAAAGACAAGTGCAAATGTGATAGAAGGGGTAGAGGACATGATAGAAGAAATAGAGGATGTGCATGAAATCACAGATAATGAAGAAAATGACATTTTGGACTTAGCATTATTGAGCCTAGAGCTCTACTTAGCAGACACAAAACCAGAAGTTACACTTCTGGTAGAGGGGAGGGAAGTTAAATTCCTGTGTGAATCAGGGGCTTCACGGACCCTGATACATCCTTCCAAACTACCAGAAAATTCAGAATCACTTGACTACATATTAGTGAAAGCAGCTAATGGACAGTTGTATCGGGAGCCACTCTCCCACAACATAGCGATAACTGACCCAGTTTCAGGGATGACCCAGAAAAGCAAAATTGTTGTTTCTGCAAAATGCCCAGTGAATCTCTTGGGCAGAGACCTAAAGTAGATATTTGGCATAGCCGTAGTTCCAACTATGCAGGGTATGGAAGCACAGCGACAGATGGATACTTTTGTAGTGCGACCGGAGGGTGAAACATTTTATTGATACAGCCAGGACTTAGTTACGACTGGTCCAGGGGCAGTAACCGAAGAACTGATGAACGCACCCATCAGTAAATCCCCCTCCCTTGACACTGACAAACAGCACCTAAACCAACTACCAAGAAGAAAATTATGTCCTTCCTGGGTACTACTAACTTTTGTCAGAGTTGGATTCCAAACTATGCCTTGGAATCTGCTCCACTGACCAACTTGATATTCAAAAAGCCTATGGCAGCACAAGATTTATTACAGTGGACACCAGAAGTAGAATCAGCTTTCTGCAAATTGAAACAACTGATAGCTTCTTCATTAGTTTTAGGATTACCAAACTATCATAAACGATTTTTCCAAACTGTAGATTGTAAGCAAGGTTAAATGACATCAGTGTTAACACAACAGCATGGAGACAAACAACGCCCCATAGCTTACTATTCATCACAGCTGGACCCAGTGGCGCAATCCCTGCCCCACTGTGTACAAGCAGTAGTCACAGCTGCAATGGCAGTGCAGGCTTCAGCTGCAGTAGTGTTGTTCCACCCTCTCACATTGAGAGTGCCTCATGCAGTCGTGATTATTTTACTGCAAGAAAAAGTAGCATATCTTTCTCCTGCTAGACATCTTTCCTGTATGACTATACTGTTGAGCCAACCTCATATGACAAATGAACGATGCACAACTTTGAATCCATCAACCTTGCTCCCAACCCCTACAGATGGCAAACCACACTGCTGTCTGCAGGAGATTGAGCAAAAGACACTACCCAAAAAGATCTTACAGATGTTCCCTTGGATGATGCCAAGGTGACATACTATGTGGACGGATCGTGCAGGAGGGGTCCTACAGTACAGAATCTAGTGGGGTATGCAGTAGTTTCTGATACTGAGATTTTAGAAGCAAAGTCTTTATCACACGACTTATCTGCACAAGCAGCAGAATTGATTGCTTTAACAAGGGCATGTACCTTGACAAAAGGTAAACGAGTGAATATTTTTACTGACAGCCAGTATGCTTTTTCTACTGTACATGTTTTTGCACAGCAGTGGAAAAATAGAGGAATGATAACATGTACTGGTAAACCAGTTAACCATGCGCAATTTATTTTAGATTTGTTAGACTCTATTCAGTTACCTCAGAAAGTAGCTATTTGCAAATGCGTACCTCATACCAAGCAACAGGATAGCATTTCAAAAAGTAATGCAAGGGCTGATACAGCTGCAAAACAAGCAGCTTCAGCTTCAGAAGTATTTCTTGTGAGTGAGGAATTACAACCATCTGAGATTTTAGACTTAGAAATGTTAAAAACAACGTAGACACTTACTACAAATATAGAAAAAGAAAAGTGGATAAAACGAGGAGCAATCCTTGAGAAGGGACTGTACATCTCCAAAGAGAGGAAACCGATTTTGCCATCTAACTTGTTTAAATATGCAGCTTTGTTGAGCCATGGGCAGTGCCATGTCTCAACAGGGGGGATGGTACAGTTAGTGAATCGAGTGTTTACGACGTATGGATTTACAAACTACACAAAACATTTTTGTGCAGCATGCCATGTTTGTAACAAGCATCATGCTCAAGGGGCATTAAAACCTAAGCAAGGGAGTTTCCCTACACCACCGTATCCATTCCATACTATTTGTATGAATTTTATAGAGCTGAACAAATGCGAAAATAAGAAGTACTGCCTTGTCATTATAGATATGTTTTCCAAATGGGTGGAAGCTTTTCCAACTAAAAATCCAGATGCAGCTACTGTTGCAAAAGTCCTCATTAAAGAAATTATTCCTAGATTTGGCATACCGGAAAAGATTTATAGTGACAATGGCACACACTTTGTAAATCAAACTATACAACAACTAAGCCGTTATTTCGGGATTTCCCTAAAAAATCATTGTGCATATCACCCCCAATCTGCAGGATTAGTAGAGAGGCACAATGGGGTTTTGAAAAACAAACTTAGGAAATTGATTAGTGAGACACAAAAAAACTGGGTGCACTGTCTACCTCTGGCACTGTTGAGCATGAGAACTGTTCCAAATGTAAAAGGGTTAACTCCTTTTGAAATTCTGTTTGGGAGGGCATATTATACACCTCAATGGAAACCTCTCATGCCTGCAGAGCAGGAGGCTGACAGTTCACTTGCAGAGTACATGAGACGATTTTTGAATAACAAACTTTTGCAGTTAAATTCTGTTTCAAACAAAGAACAAACCAGACCATCGGAAGCAGCTATAGCCCCAGGCACGTGCGTCTGGGTGAAGGTTGTGAAGAAAAAGAACTGGAGTTCTCCGAAGTGGGAAGGACCGTACCAGGTACTACTGTCAACACCCACTGCAGTCAAGATCGCAGAGTGAGCGTCCTGGATTCTTCTGACACACTGTAAATTGGTTAAGAACTTTGAACTGGACAAAAACCTTGTTACTGTTGTACAACAAGAACAAAATGACCAGGTATAGAGTAAACAGAGATGCAGAACAACCTCAGAAAATTTGCATGATTATTCTGATAGCTATACTGATAACAATGATCTTTTTGCTGTGGTCTTTCCTTTTCCCAGCCACAAGAGTTGAACTGAACAAACGTGATGCATTACTCATAGACTGGCATCCAAACTGTAACACTTACCAAGCAATTAAATATGTGTATGCTGAGACTTTTAATGTTTCGAACTGCTGGATCTGCACAGCTATACCAACAGCATACACAGGATTATTAATGACTGCTGTCCCCGTAGGGGTCAATGAGACCTGGGAAAATTTGATTTTTGATACTACACCTGTGAAATCACAAGACAAAATAGCATTGTACCTAGCTGTTACACAAAAAGGGATTGTATGTTTTTACAAGAATGACACTATTCAGGTGGGTTGGAGCAATTGCAATGTGACTGTTTCTTATAAATGTTATATTAAAGCTAGTAAGACGAAAACTATTTGTGATACAAACTATGATGCATATTTTGTGAAGATGCATAGAAATGTTGACGAGATACAACATAATCCTGTTCTTTTAAAGCAGCTTTCTATTATTGATAAGAAAATGTTTCATGCAGGGCAAGCTTATATAAATACTAAAGTAGAGAATTGTTATTTTGTTTGTGGGAAAAAAGCATATAAATGGCTACCTGACAATTGGTCCGGCAGTTGTTTTTTGGGTTACCTGGTTCCGGCCATATGACACACTGCAGCTTTGCCTCAGGGAAAAATTCGAAATGTCAGAGAGGTCAGCAGTAAACCTAGAAGTCCAATTAAGAGACCCGAGAATCCAGTGGGACGAATCGAAGCAGGGTGGAGAAACCATAACTCCATAAAAAACAAAGATAAACTGACACACATTGACTTGAGTGACACCGTTATATCATGTGCAGGCATAGCCCCTGCGTATGGTGCAGTGAAATCGATTTGGGAGCTGAGAAAGCTGTCTAAACTTCTCAAAGTTATGAGCAATGCAACTTTTTCTGCTCTCGAATTAGTGACTGATGAACTGAATGCTATGAGAACTGTGGTGCTTCAGAACCGCATGGCTCTCGACTTCACCCTAGCGGTGAGAGGTGGTACGTGCGCTTTAATCAAAGAAGAATGCTGTTCATATATTCCTGACAACCAGCACAAAATAAACGACCATCTTCAGGTGATCCAGCAAGTGTCGACCATGACCAAACCAGGCCCAAACCCTCTGATGGACTTTTTCCAGAATCTGTTTGGGGGGGGTGGGGTTCCATCCTAATGAACATCCTGATTGCCATTTGTGTAGGATTACTCCTATTAGGAGCATGCATTTGTTGTGGTATTCCCTGCATTAAAAGTTAATCAAAGATTTTATAGACATGTCAGTTTCTGAGACTTTGTATCAAAGTACTGAAATTGAAGAGTTGTTGAAAAGTGAAACACTTTCATAAGTTTAAACTGAATGACTCTTTTAACTGCAAATCCTGAATGGAAGAGGTTAGGAGAAGAAGCAAACTATTTATTCTTTTGAAAATAGAATTAAAAAAGTATTAACAGGGGGGAAATGTCAGAAAAATATGTATTAATGTGTGTGCTTAATGCTAATTAGAAACTAAATGAGTTAACATGTTTTTCATTCTATTTTATATGCACTATTTTTATACAGCTTAGTTTTATATGAGACAAAAAGATGCTTTTGAAACTGCAGTGTGCTTTCTGAAACTTGCAAGATGCACTCTGACCTAGTAACTGCTAGCACAGCAAAATTCATGTCTATGCCTTTTGGAAATGTACTTGAGAAGCAGGTGATTATCTGCTAGGTCAGGAAGCAATGAATAAACAATGCCATATTCTATAATGTAATGATTTTGAACAATTAGCTCTGTTCGAAGTATGAGAACACACACAGCTGCAGAAGGAAGAGATAACATAGACAAAGGACTGTTGGAGAAATGAACTGCAATCTATACTTGCTTTGTTATCAAATTAGCCATAGAACCTTGAATGGTAACATTGCATATATGTAACCGGTTGTAGCCAAGGCCACGTTGTTTGTCTTAGGAAGTTTCTCACAAAAATTGATAGTACAAGCAGAATTTTACAAAAACAATCACTACGAAATGATGATGTTAAAACTTATGATTTACTACGTCAGCTTGGTAGGCAATGTCTTATTAGAAAATGTATAAAAATGCTTGCATTTCCTGATTCTAGTCAGACAAACTCTGTATTAGCATGTTTTTGTCTCCTTGCTGCAAGATTAAAGTGCCTTAACCTGAACCTACTGTGTATTGATCATTTTTAAAGTATATTTTTCCTTTGACAGTTGCTTTGACAAAATGATACAGACCCATTACAGAGTCATACTAAGATGAAAGTTTGCCCAGTAGCAGCAAAAGAATAGAGAATACTCTCAGCAGTACCATGATTATATAAAGAGGTCTGAATGTTATAGTCTTCAGGTATTGGGGAAGTAGGAATCATGAAGGAAAAATAAGTTTTTGTGTGTGTGTGTGTGTGTGTGTGTGTGTGTGTGTGTGTGTGTGTGTGTGTGTGTGTGTGTGTATATATATATATATATATGCACACACACACACATATTGTTTAAGTAATATAATAAGTCACATCTTATATGCAGTAGTCATATATAAATAAGAAAAATAAATACTATAAACTAACTTAACTATATACAAGGAATATCAAAATTCCTAGTCTAGAAACAAATAAATGTAACTACACTAGCTCTCTCTTGCCCAGACGTTGCTTAAACTCTGAACTTAGGTTAAGATTTAAATGTAACCGAGCTCTGCCATAACCAAAAAAAATAAAGTAATTTTTCTGGAGTTTTTTTTCCCCTCTTTTCTCATCCCTTTCTCCTCTCCTACTCTTCTTTCTTATTTGTCTCTTTTAACCCCTTTTTCTTTTCCACTGAATTTTGGTAATAGAATAATTATGCATTCTACTTATGTTTATAATAGAACAACTTTGTATTAATTATGTTGTTGCTTATATATATATATATATATATATATATATATATATATATATATATATATATAATCTATTAAATATACTATTACTACAATAAAACAGATACCTGTAATTAGGGTGAGTAGGAAGACAGGGCAGTGACTACTGCAATTTTAATATCAATGGAATTTTACATCTCACTTAAATTTATATATTTTTTATGATAATTCATTGCTTATGATTGTTGTTACTACAATTATTTGTTTAATTTAGGTATAATTGCTATAAGCAAATGTCTAGTTAAATATATAAAGACAGTATTGCTTTCGTATAATTCTAGGTGTTTTATTACTCTCTCTCTAATGCCTCTGTTCAGCATGCACCCCTTCTTCATTTGAAGTCACAATGTGTAATAAAATCAGTTAAACCAATCTGTCACCTTGGAATTTCCAATAATAATTTCAAGATTCTGTATCTTTCAGTATCTAATGTTTGTTTGTAAGTGTATTATTAGTAACATGAATACAGCACATATTATTTTTTTTAATAAGTAGCTGTAGTCCTCTGTTTTCACATATAAACATTCTATTTAATTTCACAGTTCATTTTCCATCATGCTTCACCCTTTCTTTTCTGGTAGCCTAAGAATGTAAACATCTTCATACTTGGTGTGTTTTCAGGGCAGAGCATGAAATACCAGCTGTTGTGACAATGCTAATCCCCTGCTTAACATCACATATTTTAGACTAAACTAAAAAGAAGTGGAATTGTACCTAGTGAACATAAGCATTTATCTTTGGATTAAATACTTTGCATTCTCTAGCAGCTATGTTTCCTGTATCTTTCTTTCTGTCTTTATTTATTGCATTTGTTTACCAGGAAAGTCGGCTGGGCCTAAAATAGCCTATTTTCAGTGGAGACCAAGGTTGAAAAGCTCCAAAAAGAACATAGATACAGAATATATTAAATATAAATTTTTACAAAAGCAGATACACTGTAACATATAGTGATTACAGTGATATATGCAGAATATATACATAAAAGCAGGAATTTTGTTGGTTGCCAGATGAATTCAATCAGAGGGGTATAAACAGAAATATATTAATCAGCATTATTCTTTCCTTCTTTCTTTCTTTCTTTCTATAATCCTTTCTTTCTTTCTTTCATTGTCCTTCCTTTCTTTCTTTCATTCTTTCTTACTTTCTTTCTTTTTTATCTTTCTTTCATTCTTTCTATCTTTCTTTCTTTCTTTCTATCGTCCTTCCTTTCTTTCTTTCTTCCCTTCTTTCTTCTTTATTTCTTCCTTCCTTCTTTCTTTCCTTCTTTCTTTCTTTTTTCTTTCTTTCTTTCTTTCTTCTTTCTTTCTTTCTTTCTTTGTTTCTTTCTTTCTTTTTATTTATTTCTTCCTTTCCTTCTTTCTTTCTTCCTTCTTTCTTTCTTTCTTTGCTTCTTTGTTTCTTTCTTTTTATGTCTTCCTTTCTTTCTTCCTTCCTTTCCTTCTTTCTTTCTTTCTTTCCTTCCTTCTTTCTTTCTTTGCTTCTTTGTTTCTTTCTTTCTTTTTATTTCTTCCTTTCTTCCTTCCTTTCCTTCTTTCTTTCTTCCTTCTTTCTTTTTTTGCTTCTTTGTTTCTTTCTTTTTATGTCTTCCTTTCTTTCTTCCTTCCTTTCCTTCTTTCTTTCTTCCTTCCTTCTTTCTTTCTTTCTTTGCTTCTTTGTTTCTTTTTTTCTTTTTATTTCTTCCTTTCTTTCTTCCTTTCCTTCTTTCTTTCCTTTGTTTTTTCTCTATTTCCTTCCTTTCCTCAGAGAGATAAAACTGAGTATTAGATGATATTTATTTAGCATCACCTTTCAAATTCTCTAATGATGAATACACCAGAGAAGCAGCTATTCACTTTTCCAAATCCGGTGCAGACCCATCTCAAAGTAGGTATCAAACTCCCATTCATGTCATTGAGGTGCAAACAAAGCACTGAAATCTGTCTTGCCTGCTTGTTATGCTCCACAAAGTATATATTTAAGTGATTCCCAGAACTATAGTTTATGAGAAGAGCATATATTATCAATTTCAGGAAGAGATGAGGAGGTCTTTTTTAAAGCTGGGGACAAGTGTTCACTGCCACATGAGCACTGCCACATCAATTTTCACTATGTATTCTACGATAAATTTGTATCTAAACCATCACTTCTTTATTTGGATCTACCATGAAAAACTCCACAGTACAAGCAAACAATTCCACCAAAGCCAGGTGTATACTTGTTCCATGAGGTTTCACCAAGGATATACTCACATAGTCTTTGCATTTATTTTTATTTTATATTTAAGAATGTAAACATGTTGTTAAAAAAAAATCTTCCTTATCTATTTATAGATAATATATTAGTGTAAGTGAGCATCCTGAGCTATTCACATCTTGTCTGCTTATTACGTTAATATGCCAGTAGAAGAGAAAAAAACTTTACTCTAATGCTAGCAGTAAGACCAGGAAAGTGACTCCTTTAAGCTTTGTGTGTGAATAAATTAATGTGAGCATTAGACTAAATGTGATTCATGTTTCAGCTCCATATTTCCATATTTATTAAACAGTTAGTGCATAGTATTTTAAGTTCCTTTTCTCCTTATTTTTTATTTCTCTTCAACATTTATCATAAAACCATGTGTCCAGACCACATATAGGCTGTATATTGCCATGAGCAGGCATTACACCAAAAAACTTTCAGTACAATCTTTTGTTAAGGTTAAAACTCTATCAATGCAGATTAGACATTAGCTGGCTTTCTAGATGAAAGCAATTACATGAAAATTATATTATTTATTTTCTTATTGTTTCACTTACTTAATATTGGATTTATGTTTAATCAATATCAAAATAATTTTACCTGAATATATTTGCAGGTGAAGTAAAACAATAAATAAGAATGGTTTCTTTTCCATATACATCAGTCTTTGGAACTATGTTTGTTTTCAGTGTATTAGTGAAATAAGTTCAGTATTGAAAACTGTTATATCTCCATTCATTTTATTTGTGGATTCTTAGATGATTTTGGCAGTGAGCATGCAGTTTGTTCAGTTCTTTGTTTATTTATTCTGGTCTCTATCTTATATTATGCTGGCTGAGTTTTAAAGGTGATATTTCTCCATGCTGTCTTTAAAACAAATAGGCTGGCAGCTCATAAATTGCACTACCCTTTCTGAATTTATAAAGTTGTGTAACTTCAAACAACTAATAACCACACCCCACCCATTACAATAAATAAAATTTGAGAGAGAGGCACTCAACATTAGACTGGATCCTTACAAACAAACCAGACAAAATGACAAAAGTGAGCTGCCTCTCAGATAGCCTAAGTGACCACATACCAGCATATGCCATTAGAACTCATCATAACCTAGATAAACATATTATCTATAACCAAATATGATATGCAGCCAATTTCATCAAAGATATTTTCAGTGAAACACTGAAACAATATAACTGGAATGTACTTAGAATAATATCACTAGACACTGCTGTAGAACACTTTAATAACATATTCTTACAGACTTTAAATAATCTAGCACCAGCACATAATAAAAAAGTAAAGACCAACCATGCATCATGGCTATCAAAAAAAAACAGAAAAATTCATGCTAAAAATGGATAAATCCTGAAAAAAAATTAGTATAAAAATAGAACACAAAATGCCCTCCAGCAATTTAGACAGCTTAGAAATCAAGCAAAAATCCGTGTCTAACGGGACAAGCAAACATACTATGCCAGCCTACAAAACAAACATCAAAACAACTCAACACCGTTTTGGTCATCAATAAATAAACTATTCCACGGTGGCAAGACTACCCCTCCCTCTCTAAAAACAGAATATACCAGACTCTATCCCCACATAGTTTTAATTCCTACTTTATACAATTAATATTATCTCTTTTAGACAGTAATACAGCTGAACAGATGTCAGTTTTCTTTTTATTATTTGTTAATCATGCCAGTAATGCCAAGCTAAGACTCCTGACAATGGAAGTCAGTTTTCCTTTTATCATTCCCTAATCCTGCTATTAACTCCACATCATCCTTCTTAGTTCACATATTCAGAGGTCTGAGGATATTAGCTGCCTTCCAAAGTTCCTCTGCACACTTTCTTAGACACAAATTTATCATTGCAGTCTGCCCTTGCCTATCTCTCATCTGTAACATTTCTTTTCTACAGTCTAGTTTACTCCTTTTCTGTCTCTCCATCAGGCATATATGCCATTATTTCTTATACTGCTGTCTTCTGCGTCAATCATAAAATGCCATGATTTCAGAAATGCATCACATATTCTACTGTGAATTATACTTGGATTTCACCGTCTGTTTTACAACCTTCCAAGTTGCTCTTGCAAAGTGTTTTTCTTCCTGTGTTACATGCTTCTTTTGATGAACCTCTTCATTTCCCTCTCTGGTTCCTTGCCCCATCATTCCCACTTCCCTCTCTCCTGTCATATCCTCATTCATATTCCTTAGTTGAAATGCAGACCAGCAGTCATTATCAGTTTTCACTCTGAATGCAGTCACAATCATTGTCTTTCAAACAGCTCTCCTGGTTTACTTGGGTCCTCCTCCATCCTTTGCATAACACCACATTCCTATAAGTTAGCATTTACTGCTTGGCGTTGATAGCCTGAATGACCAATACCTTCTAGCATTCCCAGAAATAAAACTTTCAGGATCCCCCCCCCCACTGCTTTATGCTCTATTTGTTAACAACTGCATCATCTCGTCCATCAGATATTCTCCCCTGATATTAGGATATGAGGAATTGTCTCATCCGAACTCCTTCAGTAGCCCATATTTTGACAGGTGTCAATCTTAGCATTGCCCACAGTATCACTTTAGTATGTCTATGTGTATCCGCCCATCTAACTTTTCAGATACATTTCCATAATACCAAGATCCTTTTAAAAATTTATATCCACCATTCACTGTCATGCACTTTTAGGGCTTTTTCTTTATGGAGATCTTTTATTCCATCACTCTTATCATAATCCATCCTTTGCCATCACCCACCATCACTGCCACTTTCTGATCATCTCCTAATTTTCCTGACATCATCTTGTTACCTTTAGAAGGTACTGCCCTAAAATAACTTTTCAACTTATCCCTACATTATCTCTGACTCTGTCCCCTTATCTGTGGCCTAATTCATCGGATCTCTCCATGCATCTGTTATCTTCTCCTCCAAGCACATCTTTCCTCATTGTCTAGCCCTGAACCTCTTTCAGCATTGTCATTGTCTAGCCCTGAACCTCTGTCAGCATTGTCATTGTCTAGCCCTGAACCTCTGTCAGCATTGTCATTGTCTAGCCCTGAACCTCTGTCAGCATTGTCATTGTCTAGCCCTGAACCTCTGTCAGCATTGTCATTGTCTAGCCCTGAACCTCTGTCAGCATTGTTTGAGTGAGGTCTTAAATGTAAGGGCTGTAAGGCAGTACAGACACTTATTAAGAATCAGTAACAAATCAGATGGGCATGGAGAAGAAGAGGGTATTTTTACCAACTAACATGGTGTAGAAATAGTATAATTCCATTTTCCATTTATGGGACTTTTTTTCCAATCTGCCAGAGTGGGCCATTGATGCCTTGCTTAGCATTCTTACCATATCCTTAAATTTAATTCCCATTTGAAGTTCTATCTTTGCAGAGTCTGCATGTCCCTGCTATATCCAGTAAGAATTAATTTGCCAGTCCAGTTTTCCCCACCATATTGTAGGTGAACTGGTATTCTTCCAAATTGCTTCTAGGCATATCCCCAGTGTGTAAGTGATTGAGTATGTGTGTGTATGTGTTTGTGGGTTTGTCCTGCAATAGTGTTCAACCATATACCCAGTAAGTGCTGAGAAAGGTGAACAAGTTCTCCACTATGTCACTATGATTTAATTTTACTTTCATATTGTTGTGGTTTTTTATTTGTGGAAGCATCGATGCAAACTGTGAATTTTGTCTGCTGATACAAAGAGCAGTGAATATAATGGATAGAAGAAGGAAACCAGTGATCTAGACCGCTATCAATAAATAAATAGATCCAGATGGAAAGATATGTTCATCACACCGGACCTCCACTTGCTCTAGAACAGAGGTCCCCTATATGGCAAGCAATGTTATTCCCTGTCAGACAGCTGGACTAGTGACCTTAAATTTACAACAGGACTTACAGGCATCACCTTCCTTGCAAAAGGCGGTAGGATTTGCGGGTGGGGGTGTTCGCAAGATGTGCATGGCCCCTGGTCTGGCTCGCCTTGTGTATCTTATGATCACTCGGAATGGGTTTTAGATGTTGTTGTAGATATAAAAATAATATCATTGTCACAGTATGACATCACGTAAAGTAACGATACTAGAGATGAGTGAATCTCTCATGTGTAAAGACATTAGTGCATTTGCTAACTTCTTCCATTTGTAAGCAGATATATGTAGAAATGTCAATGTGTGGAATTAAAACAGATTATATATTTTATGGAGTTGTTCTGCTTTAGATTATCTGATTTCTTACCTACAGGTATTTATTCCAGTTTGCAGGCTGGGTAGAACTTTCTGAGCACTTTCTCATTGACAAATCAGAAGCAGTTTGTGAACTTACTAGGGAAGATGTGACCTGAGCTCTAGTGAAACATCTTTGGTGTTTATGATGAGGTGTATGGTTCCAATAAATATATCTTACAGTGAAGCTCAGAGTGTGAAACTGAGGGTTGTCTTCAGGAATGTTCAGGCACCATGATAGCAATCATTGGAACAGTGAGAGTATAATAGGTTCATAAGTTCATAGATCAGTACTAGGCTAACTGCTCTTGTGGGCCATTTTAAGCCTAGCCAGTTACCCCATGTGAGAATCAGTTTTAAATCATCCACAACAAGAAGATGAGAAGTCTTTACAATTTATTGATTTCTGGGAGCCAGATTGTAACTATGACCTAATCTGCTAAGTAGACAGCTTAATGGGTTAAGGGAGCAGTGATGACAAAGAATCACCCTGGAATATCCCCTCTTAAATTTTTATCCCTGGAATAATAATTTGTTCTTTATTATGGCTTAACTACAAAGTGGTCTTCCACTGTTTCATGGTCACTGTAATGTAGTTGATCAGTGTAGGGTGTATCTTATACATTTTTAAGCACTCTTTTATCCATGAATCTGGGATACTATCAAGTGCTGCTGTTGTAGTCGATCCATGCCATACTTAGGTTCTTCTCCTTTTTGCAGTTCTTCATTATGACTTTATTTAACAGCAAACAATCCTTTGTTCCATATGATTTTCTTTTGTTACCCTTTTGTTCTACTGCCATGATTGTGTTTTCTTCTAAATGACGATAAACTCTATCGGCATCAATTCCAGTGTACAGTTTATACATCATCAGAAGGCAAGTTATTGGCCTTTAGTTTTTAGGAAAACTTGCAGGTTTGCTCTTAAGTAGGAATATTTTTTTCCTGGTGTTAACTAGGCTGGTGACTGTTCAGGCTGCACATGAAAATAGTTCTTACTCATGGCTAAATCTTCACATAAAGGTACTGCATTTGGGCCTGGGGTTTTACAGTTAGGAGCTTTTCTTAACTTTATTCCAGTCTTTCTGGCAGTTATTTTATCCAATTTCATATCCTGTATATATGAAGTTTTTATTCTTTCTTTTACTTCTATGCATTCAACATTTTTGTTATATTCCATAGGGTCTTTATACATACTTCTCCAAAATGTATCTGTTTCTTCTTTTTTGGTGGCGTTTCAATTCTTTTTACCTTGTTTCCCAATTTCCTATAAAACATTTTTTGGTCATCAGTAAATGGCTTATTTTGTACTTTTACTTTATATTTATTTGCAGATCTTCTAAGTTTTTCTTCCTGTGCTGATAATTTTAGTTTATTTGTGCTAATGCACAATAGATCCTGATTTGTTTTGAAACTGCACATTGCTTTTATCACATCTATCTTTCCGAGTATTTTTGTTGATCTGTTCCCTCTATACTCTTCTAACAGTGACACTTCTTGTCTTAATTGCTTTATACTTTTTTCTATTCGATACTTCCATGATGGTATTTGATTTCACCTCTTCCTTTCCCTTACTGCCCTGTGTTTTTGTGGTACGACTTATTTAGCTGCACAGTAATATATCTATTTACTTTGTTATATTGTGTGACTCTCTATGAACAGTCCTTATTACTGTGATTATTTGTTTTATCAGATTTCTAACTTTTGGGGTTTTATTGACTTTCTGTATTCTATTTTTTTCATTGATCTTAATATGTCTGTCCATCTCTATTAAATCAAGCAACTCTTCTCCTTGCTCATTTTCCTCTAAACTGAGGGCACATTTTTGTTACCCATTTCCTGCGGGCATTCTATAGAAAGTTCTAGAGCATCTCCCTGTGGCACATTCTCTTCAAGTCCATCCTGTATCATCCATGGCTCTTTCATATGGGAATTCACTGGCCTATCACCCAAAAACATTGACTGTATCAGAGTTGACACAGTTTCATGTTTCTTTCCTTGGTGTGCAACTCCAGTTGAACTTTTGCCCTGGTTTTCTGCGGAGGTCTCCGAGTATCTTCATATGGCAACTGATCAGATGTTTCCCACTCCACTGGTTTCTCCTTAATTTGGGAATTCATTGCTCTATCCTGCTGTGATGTTACCAGATTAATTTTGTACACTAACTCCTTCACTTCGCAGGTACTCCATAACCTCTGTTTCTATTTCTTTAACGTCTCCATTACTAATCCTCTTTTCTACTTTTCCGGTTTGTTTTCATAATTTTTGTTTTGTAAAATGTTAAAAGGTTCCATATCCAGATGCCTTTGCCTTCACACTTCTTTTGAATTGCCCTTTTTGTATTGATTAGTTTTGCTTTCTCCTTTGCATAAATATCTCACCATATTAAATTTTTTTTCTTTTCCATGTCCATATTTCTTCGTCAGATGTCTCCAGCTCCTTCTGTTTCTCCTTACTTGGGGAACTCATTCTGTCATGTTATAATATAATCTGTGTTAGACTGTCTAGACTAAATCCTTCACTTTGCAGGTGTCCCATAACATCAGCTTCTATTTTTTTAACTTCTACCTTTGTGCTGTGTTTCCTGTTTATAATTTTATTTTTGTATTGTGGAATTTTCCATATCTGGATGCCTTTGCCTATATTTCTCTTTGAATATCTTTGGGGCTGCTTTTTTGTTCATAGGTTCATAGATTAGTACTAGGCTAACTGCCCTAGTGAGCCATTTTAAGCCTAGCAAATTATCCCTTGTGAGACTCAAACCCTGCACCTTGTGTTTGTAAGGCAAAAACCGTAACCATTAGGCCACCCTCCCAACCCTTGTGTTGATTAGTTTGGCATTTTCCTTTGCATAAATATTGCACCATATCATATCTCTCTTTCTTTCCCATGTCCATATTTCTTTTTTATACCTTTCAAAAATCTCTAGGTTTTGTTGTCTATATTTTTACACTTCCTCAGTTGCCTCTTTTTTGAACTGGCCCAAGGTTTCTTGGTCTATATATTTTCATAAATCTGTTGTATTAATGAACACAAATTTTTAATAGAAACTTCTGACAGTTTTTCCTTGCGCAAATATTTTTCTTTACTGTAATTTCTCTCTTATTCTTTTTGCATGTCTTCTGTCTGGAAATTCTGAGCATACCAGCAACAATACATAATTTCTTTCATTTCATCAGTAGTTAATTCTACCATCTTTATGGCTCTTTTCTGGCCTATCAGTTTTTGAGATTTTTGTTGACTACAACTTCCTTCTACAACAGGGGGGCCCTCCTCCCCGTGAGTCTGGCCTAGCCCCATTGTAAGAATGTTTCTGTGTCTTGAGGATTGTACGCTGTCATTTTTTCCAGTACTGGCACCAGTGCACCTACCAGGATTGGGCACTTTTTTTCTGGGTCTTGTGCACCCAGCTATCATTTTTTTATTGTTATTTGCTTGTTATTTGATCTGTTGAGCTTTTCTTCACAGTCTTCCACAGAACATAGGCATGTATCCAGTCCGACATTCACAGTCAACAAAAGTAAAATAAATAAATATTTTTTAACCTACTTCTGTCCATGATATAGACTATATAAAATACAGTCTGTATATGGGTGTTGTCTTGGTGAGATTTTGTGAAAAACAGGGTCCATCTCATAAAGGTACTCACCAAGACTCAAGGATGAATTCAATTCCAGCAATACTACTCTCTTTTGCTGGCTGATTTATCATCTCTTCATTCAGACCCCCTAATGTGCGGACCATGTTGTAAGATACTTCTAGAAAAGTATACCAGAATGTTTAATTGGTAAGGCATAACACAGGACTGATGCTGACTCTTCAGAAACTTTACTGCCACTGCTGTACGTGACTGAGCTCGCAACATGTGTATTAAATTATGGGTATCTCTTGTTTTCTACATCACTATATATTATAGGTCAGATTCAATAACACGTACACTAAGTGTACACAATCTGTCATCAAGAGCAGCCATAGCACATTTTTTGTGCGTTCTAGTCACTTGGAAATATTATACTAAGTGTGCATGTGGTCTATATTTTGTAGTAACCTTTATGAATCCCCCTCAGTATTTAAAGCTGAAAGAAAATCAGTAGGAAGTTTAAACATAGGAGGAAGAAGGAGTGAATTATGCTTGCATTATCTTTTCACTCAGAATGGTGTACACTTAATGTACACTTGGTGTTAATGAATGCCAGGATGTATCTCTGAGTCTCACCCATAAAGTTCTTTAGAATAAAAACGAATCTCCATCATGTTCATACTTATCGGCTTCATATCACCTGCATCTATTTTCAAGTTCACTGATAATTCTTTCATAAATTAAACTGTTTTAGTCACATCTTAAAACAGGGTCCACCTTATCTGAGTGTTTAACTTGGCAAGTACCCTTGAGAATAATACCACAAAGAAGATACTAGAAATGTACATGCTGGGCTGTTGCATATTTGACAGTGTTCCCCTAGAGGAAATGTTGTGCTTTTCCTCTGCATTGTTTCTAACAGGTGCGCATTTTTATCCAAATTATATTCATATCAGCTATTACATTAAAACTGTATCCATTACTATACCCTTCAGCTTACACTATTAAGGTGATGGCATTCATTTACAGCTGGGATATGTAGTCTGCCTATCTTGTGCTACAGGCTCATTTATGGGAGTAAAGTCAAATGCATTGCTAATTATTTCATATTACTAGCTTCTTACACAGTCCAGAATGGTTTTGCATGATAGCCTGTGGATGATGAAGGTGTATTTGCATATTGCTGGGTTTTCCATTAGATATCTCTTACATCTGTATTCTTTATAATGTTTACCAGCAGTGATCTTCACCTGTAGTTCAGTCATTTTAAAGTTGAAGTGCAATGACAGTGAGCAGGTTTCATTTCAATGATACACGATGGTAGAACACGTTATGCATTTAGGCCTGCTTCTGCACAGATAGTATAAATTATAGTAATGTTCGCACACTCTGCCTAGGATACTGTAGGTACGACACCGCTAATATGGTGGGTATCAGACATTAGTTTACAGTACACAGCTATTACCTCTAAACAGCAGACAGATGAACATTTTCTAAGCTCCAGACTTCTGTCCACCTATTTCCAGAATTGCTTTTTTTGTGAAATTCATAATGATACAAAGCTGACCCAGACAGATCAGACTTACTTATCCTCAACAGAGGTCAGTAGTAAATCCTATGGAATTCCACAGCTATTACCAGCTTGCAGACTGAAAAATATAATCTCTCCAGGGTGACTTGGGTCTTCTTGGGCACCTCTTATTATTGTGTTATCCCTGTTATGACTACCATGAGAGGCACTCAGGAGGCATTCGCATTAGGTGCCCAAACTACCTCAAATTATTGTTATTGTCAGACTGGAAGAGAAATGACTTTGTGATTCTCTCAGAATGCTGATCTCCTCAATGTATCATGCAGATTGAGCTCAGAGACCTTTTGAAGGAACCTCATTTCCTTTTCACTGGTTTATACTCCTTTTCCTGCTGGATGACTAAGACACAATTGCTACCAAATGTCCAGCTGATTCTTCCTGGCGCAAAGCATCTTAGGATATTTATTATAGTTATTACTATAAATATAAATAGCAAATAACTGTAATATTATAGATAGTATAGTTATTTATCCTTAAAAATAATGTAAAACAAAATAACTCACTGATATTAACAACAACATCTATAGGTAAACAGCCTTCTGTATCACTAATTTGTATTTTACTGTGGATGATCTATGCTTCTTGAATCCTCATGTGAATGCTTCTAACTAGAGAACTCATTCATTTATGTATTCCTAATTTACTAGTAAAGTAATTTACTTACTATACTTTTTGTTAATCTCTGTTAAATCTACAACTTCAAAGTTGCTTCTCACATACATGTTGATGTAATATTTTCTGCTTCTCTCTTGCATGTTTATATATTTATATTCTGTATTTCTATTTATGTATTTCTAATTTGTATTTGTATTTGTACTTGTATTTCATATTTGCATTTTTTCTGCAACTTTTCTCCTCAACCCTCCACTGAAAAAGGACCTGTGTCCAGACAGACTTTCCTGAGAAACAAATGTAAAATAAATGAAATAAATACATAACAGGACAGAGGTGAGAGAGAGACAGTCAGTGATTCTTGTGTGTTATTGATGAGAGGTTAGGAGTTATTTGCATGCTCTTAATACATCTCCCTTGACCAGAACGTGCAGTAAAACACTTACTACATTGGATCGAGTTCATTTGTATACTTAAGCACACTTGTGATTCCAGGTAGAACACATTCACACTCCTTAATGGAGTCACGCTTCCTAAAGTCCCTAGTTACAAGCATTACAATCTGAGGCATTAACACTTGTGAAGCTCTTCCTGTGAGACCATTCCAGTGCACACTCCTGAGTATGGGCCTGGTGACACCATTCCAGCGCACACTCCTGAGTACGGGCCTGGTGACACCATTCCAGTGCACACTCCTGAGTATGGGCCTGGCAACACCATTCTAGCGCACACTCCTGAGTACGGGCCTGGTGACACCATTAGTGCACACTCCTGAGTACGGGCCTGGTGACACCATTCTAGCGCACACTCCTGAGTACGGGCCTGGTGACACCATTCTAGCACACACTCCTGAGTACGGGCCTGGTGACACCATTCTAGTGCACTCTCCTGGGTATGGGCCTGGTGACACCATTCCAGTGCACACTCCTGAGTACGGGCCTGGTGACACCATTCTAGTGCACACTCCTGAGTATGGGCCTGGTGACACCATTCCAGTGCACACTCCTGAGTACGGGCCTGGTGACACCATTCTAGTGCACACTCCTGTGTACGGGCCTGGTGGCAACATTCTAGTGCACACTCCTGAGTATGAGCCTGGTGACACCATTCCAGCGCACACTCCTGAGTATGGGCCTGGTGACACCATTCCAGCGCACACTCCTGAGTATGGGCCTGGTGACACCATTCCAGCGCACACTCCTGAGTATGGGCCTGGTGACACCATTCTAGTGCACACTCCTGAGTATGGGCCTGGTGACACCATTCTAGCGCACACTCCTGAGTATGGGCCTGGTGACACCATTCTAGCGCACACTCCTGAGTACGGGCCTGGTGACACCATTCTAGCGCACACTCCTGAGTACGGGTCTGGTGACACCATTCTAGCACACACTCCTGAGTATGGGCCTGGTGACACCATTCCAGCGCACTCCTGAGTACGGGCCTGGTGACACCATTCTAGTGCACAGTCCTGGGTACGGGCCTGATTGCATCAGCCACCCATTTTGCACATGGGTTTGAGGCATCACTTTAACAGTGACAATCATCTAGAGACAAGGGTCATACTGCTGGATGTCTAGCCCTGCTTTGGTTGTTCTTCTATACCACACAGTGACAAACTCACACCTGTGACCAACTTAGAGTGTTCAGTCTATGTATTGCATGTCTTTGTTATCAGTAACTTACTGTTTACCTGCCTGCTTGGTTCCAGCAGTGTCCAGGTTACTGACTGTGAACCAATATTATCTGAGGTTTTGTCAGTGCTGAACTGCCGATGCACCAGACCTGGTGCTGAATCAATCATATTTTATCTATGATGTCATCCATGCTTTCACAACCTAGACCTTGGGATTACAGACAAGGGTACTGATTGTCTAGTTTCCCAGGAAAATAGTGTACATTCCAGAATTTAGACTGCTTGATTACTGGAAAGGTGTGAACTGATGGAAAAGGCTCGCAAGAGCAACTTTGAGGTGATCCAAAAGTCTTTCTCCATGACCTCACCAAATTCTACAGGCCTTTGTTGTAGTGCGCTCAATAACTGCTTTCTTCTTGGTCTGGTATCAGATCTGGAGAAGCCCTCTTTCTAGCATTGTACAAGCAACACTTGTCAGAATCCATATTTCTGAACTCCTTAAGGTGCACAGAATATGTTTATCTATAGATGGGATTTGAATCTGTCATATACAGCAGAATTTGTTAGGTATTCCAAAGTCACCATCAATACATGAATTGTTTCACAAGCCTGTCTAACTGATGGCCCAGCTATACCACACTCCCCAGCTCTGGGTGGTAGCCATTTGAAAATACAGAACCTCCCTTAACAAAAATGTTGAGAACATGCAGCCTCAGGTCTCATGATACAGCTAGAATGCCAGTAACCAGCCTTTGGTTCAAGGTGCCCAGACAGCAAGCATAGTTAAAATCCACCTTGTGCTTGAACATAGTGTTCATTTCAGTCATGCTATGTCTACCTAAGGTGTCCACTAGCAAGTCACCACTCAGATAGTACCTAAGGAGTCCACTAGCAAGTCACCACTCAGATAGTACCTAAGGAGTCCACTAGCAAGTCACCACTCAGATAGTACCTAAGGAGTCCACTAGCAAGTCACCACTCAGATAGTACCTAAGGAGTCCACTAGCAAGTCACCACTCAGATAGTACCTAAGGAGTCCACTAGCAAGTCACCACTCAGATAGAGATCTCACTTGATATTTCTCTTGGTCATATCCCTGTCCATTTTTCCCTTAATTTTACAGATAAACACTTAAGTCTTTCAGTAAATTTACATAATAAATAGTTGGCACTCTCTCAAGCACTGCTGATGAGATCTACATCTGGTGCAATGGAAAAAGAAAACGTTTTACTGATTTTCCCTAAATGCTTTCCAGGCATGCTTTAGGGAGTTTGCCTAGTGTAGTATGTTTGCTGACAGCCTTTTTTTCAGGTTTTTATAATAGATCCAGCAGCAGGAGGTTTATGTGGCCTCCATTAATACTGAACACTGTTCCTAGAGTTAATATATATATATATATATATATATATATATATATATATATATATAGATATATATATATATATATATGTATATATATATATATGTATGCATCCAAAATTCTCCAGGTGCAACTAACACTAGGTAAGACTCCAATCCAAACTGTAGCTTGCTACAGATCCCCCACCATGCCCCAAGATTCTCACTACACCTTTCTAAACATACTAGAAAATATTAAGATACAACCAAACACCTTACTACTGGGGTGATTTCAACTACCCTGCCATTACCAACATCTTTGCCCAATGGTTCTTGAAATTCATAAATTCCAACACCCTGGATCAACTAATCCAAGGTCCTATATCCTGGACCTGGTCATTGCCAACATGGGAAATTGATGCTCCACACCAGTGATCACTCCCTTGTTGGTTACGTCTGACCATAAGCTAATCACCTTTGACATCCACATCCCACCCCCCAGTAAGGAAACAGCCATAAAAAATTTCTCCAAGGCCAACTTCATGCTACTCAAGTCAGAAAGTTCGACTGCTGAATCCTACAGTAAAGCACTGTATGGAGTGCATCCACCCGTGGGTGAATCATGTCATCCCAAATAGAACCAAGATGCTCTCCTTAAAAAAAGGAAGCCAATTTGGTGGTGCCCTGCCATAAATAAACTATAACAACAGAAGGAAGAAATTGTTGCAGAAAAAAGGAAAATCCCAGGATGCAAAAAACTCCCTTACTAGCCTCAGTAAGAAGCTGAGATCCCTCATAAAATCCTCCAAAGCTAGTTACGAAAATAAAATCACCAAAGATTCCAAAGACAACTACAAGGCATTCTATAGCTATGTCAAGAATCTAAATGGCAATGCTCAGATCTGCTCTGAGCAATAAGAGAATGGCATTAAATATACCGATCCCAAGGATATTGCCAATATCCTGGCAGATCGATTCAGTGCAAACTTCAACTCCTCTCACCCCCTAAAGGGCCCATCTCAATACCGAAAGATTGCCAAATTCCGGTAATAACGGCCACACAGGTAAAAGTGCTCTCTCCAAAGCTAAGAATACAGCATCCGTGGGACCAGACAACATCCCAGGCGGTGTACTACATGAACTACAAAATTAACTGGCACCTCACCTAAGTGCCATATTTAATCATAGCCTCACCTCAGACTTTGTGCCCACTGAGTGGCACACAGCTACAGTTATCCCACTCCACAAGGGGGGAATCACCTTGGATCCTGGTAACTACCACCCCATCAGTCTGATGACCCTGATCTGCAAGGCCATGGAATGTATTATCATGGAACTTCTAAACAAAGACACTGGCAACCTTCAAAAGCTGGACCCCACCCAGTTTGGGTTCGTGAAGGGCCGATCGTGTCTCGTGAACCTGACTGACTTCTTCGAATCAGTCTCCAGAGCCGTGGACAAGGGTAAGGCAGTCCTCACAGCCTATCTGGACCTCGCCAAGGCCTTCAAAACCATCCCCCACTCTAAAATTACTAAGCTGGCCATAAATCCCTACATCACTTGATGGGTTGCCAACTGGCTTACTGACAGAACCCACATTGTAAAAGTAACCGACTCCAAATCCAGCTTCTGACAAGTGACAAGTGGAGTACCTCAGTGTTCAGTCCTGGGACCACTTTTGTTTTGCATATGAAGTACAGGCCAACACTGAGAGACTCTGGCTAATGAAGTTCACAGATGACTGCAAACTGGGAGCCATTATTGAATCCTCAAATGATGTGAATATTTACAAAAGGGCCTTACAGAAAGAGATGCTTGGTGCCAGAGCCATGGGCTCAAGCTCAATGCTAAGAAGTGTATAGCTATTCCCTTTGGGAAAAAACATGTACCCATGAATTACCACATAGGTAACAGTACACTAAACACCAAAAGTGCGATAAGAGACTAAGGAACACAGGTGGACAGTGGTCTCACCTTCGATAACCACATCACTACAACAGTCAGAAAATCCTTCTATGTGGCACACCTCATCACTAAGGGCTTTTCATCCAGAAAAAAGGAGGTCATTGTCCCACTGTACTCATCCCTCATTAGACCCATCATAGAGTACAATGGCCCATTTGGTATGTACCTCATAAGACATCTGCAACAACTAGAAATGCCACAGAAACACCTCACTAATGAATCACAGGCCTAAAGCAGATGCCCTATGCTGGCCAACTAAAAAAACTCCAGCTATACTCTGTCACATATCGTCTACTCAGAGGCGATCTCTGCTTAACATACAAGGCCATGTCAAACCCAGAGCTGTTGGACATACTACACTTAAAGAAATCCCAATCCATCTGAGTCACATGCTCCAGGGATCTAAACCTTGTCATCACAATAAACAAAACATGCTGGAGGGATGGGTTCTTGACCAAGAGACTCCCCAGACTCTGGAACAGACTGCCCATACAAGTCAAGCAGAGTGCCTCTTTGGACCTCTTCAAGAGGAACCTTGACGATTGGATGGGAGATAGGAAATTTACCCCGGGGATCACATCAGTCACCCTGCTAGACAGGAATACAGGGAAGTAAATATTGTGGGAAGAAATAGCCAGGGAATTGTTATGGCTAGGCTTGTATAGGCCCTAGGGCTGATAGCTTTGTACCAGCCTATACCAGCCTATGAACCTATGTTTACATTCCAGTAAAGGTGTAGTTATTGCTCATATATCTACATTTTATAGGTTCATAGGTGTTTACTACACTAACAACTGCAAGGTCCATTTTAAGCCTAGACATGCATTCTAAATCTCTGACAAGTTCTGGTACCATTGATAAGTGTAAGCAGGGTCTTGGGAGATGAAACATTTACAGGCTGCCTGTGTCCATTAGAGACATAGCTGTCAAACCAGGGATGAATTTCTTGTTTCCCATCCAATTGTCCAAGTTACACTTGAATTGGGTTTGGGAGGAACTCTGACTCACATGGATGGGGAGTCTGTTCATAACCGACATATAAATATACATTTCTTGTTTTGCCTTGACTTGACTACCATCAGGCGCCCCTTCCTGCAGCTTGTTGACCCATTCAATTCTCTTGTAGTTGCAAGAACCAGACATTTTCCTTTTTCATCTAGGGCAAGAACCTTGCACTCAATTCTTTTCTTTCTGTGGGTTGGACCCTTACCAGCTCATTCATTCTTTCAGAGGTGAATCAGGCCATTCCTTGGTTATCCAGGTCCATACTCAAGACCTATCACCCCCTTGTAGTAGGCAGTGGTTCCTGTATATGTTGCTACTCTATGAAAGTCCCATGCATGGCTCTGCATACATACACACAATTCATGGCATACATACAGTACAGAGACACACTGATCCAATAGCTGTTCCAGGAATACCTCAGCATATCTGGTGGGGCCAGCAGTGCAGCAGGCTGTACACCTCCCTTCCCTCAGGATGGGTGAGCTAGGGTTGTCCATTCACTCTAACCCTCCTCTCCATTCCAGCACCTGAGGTACTAACAAACCTGGGCTATCTGAATGTTAGTTGGTGCTTTGCTGAGTGGTTGTTGTGTTTTTTTGAGTTCTTGGGTTACCACTCATATTCACAGTGTTTTTCAATGAATGTTAGTCAGTGCTTTACCCCTCTCTTTTAATATTTACTCTATAGAGCTGTTAGTTGCATATATATATATATATATATATATATATATATATATATATATATATATATATATATAGATCCATATAGAATATTAAAGCTCATATATATATATATAATCCTGAGACCAAAATCCCAAAATTCAAAAATCCCCCCAAAAAAAAGAGACTCAAAAAATCAAAAAAACACAAATGGACATCACAGACGTTGTTGTTTTTTTATTATATTATAGTGTGGTGTTAGGGTCATGCGTTGTTGGGTAGGTAAGGTGGGTTGTTTGTTTGGTTTTATGTTAGGGTTAGTTAAGTGTAAGGAGTTAGGGTTAGGGGAGGGTAGCATGTATAAATATTGGGGTTGGGGAGGTTAAGTGGTGAGTTAGGGTTAGGGGTCAGGTCAGGTGAGTGTCACGATAGTGATGGTTAGGGTTGGGGTCAGGTCAGTTGGTCAGTGTCAGTATATTAGTTTATTACATATATTAGCATTATATTTGTTTTTGTTTTTTTTTTTGAGTTTTTTTGATTTTTCTTTTTTAATTTTCGTTTTTTGGTTTGGTGATTATGGGCTTCGATATATATATATATATATATATATATATATATATATATATATATATATATATATATATATACAATCAAACATGCAAACAACAGACATTTCCTGTTTGCAACTTGTAATCATATTGAGAAGTCTCTGTTATCTCCTGGACAAATCCTCAATGAATAGCTCTCAGCCAAACGTTTGGTTGAGCATCACCAAGAGACCTCTCACAAGGAGACATTACAGAACAGAAGCAAGTCTAAATCAAGCCAGACCAATGTTGTGTGTAGAGACAAGGTTAATTGCACCTAGATGGTACTTTTCAAAGATCTGTTAACGTGTTGCCTTAATCTGCAGAAGTGAGATGATATCCAGTGTCCAATAATAAACCAATTTCTGTTTTTATAGAGTAGTCCAGCTTAATCTGTCCAGCTCATGTCAGACCCCCCCCCCCCCCCCCCGGCTTTACAGCAAATGAAGTGCAGGTACAAGGTAAGCTGAAAGTAATGTCAGTGTTGTGTAAAAGAAGAAAAGTTTAAGGGAAATACAAGGTAATGGCATTCTCAGCCGCACATCTCAGACTCCAGCTACGTGCAAATGTCAGCTATATGTCAGCAATGAAAAAAGGTGTGATATGCAAGGGAAAAGAATACATAACTGAGAAAATATTACTTGATCAAGTCATAACCATTTAATTTCCAAACCGTATCCCTGTAACACAGAATTCCATCTTAAATACCAAACTGATTTTTTCAACTGTCTTTTTGAAAGTTAGACCCCCCCTACCAGAAAAGTAATTCTGGAGGCGAGGGAATACCTCTAACAGTAAAGCAAAAGAAATCCTTTATAATATGTTCTTTCAATAACTTTGTGACAACAGTGAAGTAAGTGAATGAAAGGGTTACAACGTATAAATGCTAAATGCAGGATAGTAATATAAATAGCATAAAAGTCTTCACAGGCAAAATAAAATTTTATGAGGCACAGTCCTGGTAAAGCTTTCCACATAGACCTAACCTGAAATCATTTTTCCGTATGACAGTAAAATGATTCCACCAACAATATGAACTGGTCTTACGGGTAATAAGATGTTATTCTCGGAAGAAGTTTGAGGGACGCAGTTACAGGTATTTTATCACCGTGGATGAATAAGTACTGTCATCACTTCCAGAAATAGTTTATGCTCTGTATTTCAGTTAAGAGGGATGCTTAGTAAATTACAGTTGACTGTTTTATGTATTTTATTGATTTCAATTATAAATAAAATGCCCACTTACTTTTGTACATTTTAAGAACTTTTTTTACAGTTTATACTTACTGTGGGCATTTTGAAAGTTTAATAAATAACTCCTGCATGTGTTGACAAAGCTTTACTCTTCATGATTACAGATGTTAACTCGTATATATTTAATTAAACATAAGCAATCAGAAAAAACTAACTTTGAACTGTACGACTAAAATATTACATCTTACAGAAACATTAGCAGCTACTTAAAAACTGCATAAATTACTTTTACAGCAGTAAAAAAGTTGTATTACTGATTTTTACTGAACTGGATTTGAGCCTTGCTCTACCTTTCTATCTATATGTATGTATATATATATATATATATATATATATATATATATATATATATATATATAACAATATGCATATAACTATATGTAACTATATATAACTACATATAATGGGTGTGTGTGTGTGATATAACTATAGGTAACTATATATAACTATATATAATGTGTGCGTGTGTGTGTGTGTGTGTGTGTGTGTGTGTGTGTGTGTGTGTGTGTGTGTGTGTGTGTGTGTAAATAAGTTTATAGGTGTTCAGTAGATTATGGATATTATATATGCATAAAGAGACAGACAAAGAAAGAGAGAGGCATGCATGAATGCACAGAGTAAGTCTAAGGAATCAAATGACACGCCACTTTTAAAAAAAAAAAAAATAACCTACAAACAAAAATCAAAATAATAGCTCACTTAAGTTTTTTAAAAGAAATTGAAACAGTACCCATTGTTCCTTTCCAAAAAGCATTTACAGTCTTATACAGACTCTCAGCAAATATGTTGTCCTTTAGAAGTGTCAGGTTAGAACACTCAAGTAGACCTTGATTCCAGTTCTGTAGTCCAGTTGGTTCCTTGAGGCCTAGTCCAGAAGTTAACCCAACCACCACAGTGTTGTAGGTAAGTATCTTTCACCACTTGTGAACATACAAATGAGGAATTAACGTCTTGTCTACCTATTATAGGCTAGCTCTTTTTGTATAGCACTAATTGCAACCAGTCGCTTCTCAACTGTCTAATATTTACCTGGAGATTCAGAACCACTGTTTTCATGACCACGTCCAAGCCAGCACTATGTACACTGTTAGCACAATGATCCTCAATGCTTATTATCATTAAGATCATTAGTTTCAGCACTCAAATCTGTTTCTTTGATCTCAGCACTTGTTCAGAAAAAAAAAAAATGTCATCTGCTTTTACTGTACTTGTGTTTCTACCTACTTCTTTTTACTTTTGCATCATCTTAAAAATACTCAATTGTATTTATTACTGCTTGGTGTAACTCATTCTAAGCCTTTTGGTTTAAACACTTGGGCTTCGGACCAGTTAGTTGTTTTGCACTGAGAGGGTTTGTGGTCTGCACTGTTGTGGCAGAACAGGTAGCTTACATCCTTCTAGGTTGAGAACTGCTGATTGAGGGCTCAGTGTCTGTTATTCTAAAGTGTATTAATTCTGGTTTAAGCACTTGGGCTTTCAAGCCAGTTATTTTACATTAAGAGGGTTCGTGGTCTGCACTCTTGTGGGAGGAGAGGCTGGACTCTGCCCTTCTGAGCTGGGAATTTCTGGTTAAAGGCTTATAGTGCATGCATATCTGAACTGTTTCTTACTGAAGTTGGTGCGCCTTGTTTGCTGTGGCATAGACTGGATTCGGGCCTGCTGGATCTAGCTTTGTTTGTGTAACTTGAGCACTAATCCAGACATTCTCTAAATTATTCAATGGTATTTATTACTGCTTGGTTGTAACTTGATTAAAGTGTAGCTATCATTCAAGTCTTTTGGATTAAGCACTTGGGCTTCAGACCAGTTGGATTACATTAGGAAGGTTTGTGGCAAGCACTGTGGTGGCAGGACAGGTAGCTTTCATCCTTCTAAGTTGGGAACTGCTGATTGAGAGCCCAGTGTCCAAGTGTATTAGTTCTGGTTTAGGCACTTGGGCTTCAAGACAGTTATTTTACATTAAGAAGGTTCGTGGTCTGCACTCTTGTGGGAGAAGAGGCTGGACTCTGCCCTTCTGAGCTGGGAATTTCTGGTTAAAGGTTTATAGTGCCTGAATATTTGAACTGTATCTTACTGAAATTGGTACACCCTGTTTGCTCTAGCATAGACTAGATCCAGGCCTGCTGAATCTAGCTTTGTTTATATGCTTGTTGTTTGTTTGCTTGTTATTTCCTGGAAGCTAATTCCACCTAATACGCAACTTCTCAGCGCTTCTGTGGATCACTAGTGATATCTGCATTGCTTACTGTACTTATTTCCTTGTTTCACTTGGAAGTTACTGTTTGTCGTTTTTGCATTTAGTTACTTGTAACACATTGCACTCAAGTTACCTGGCACTTGCTCACTAAAGCAATTATATAAGTCAGCACTAAAAATTAAAAGCACTACACCCTCACTCCCCACTGGCCCTTGTTTTCAATTAAGGATTTCCCAATATTATTCTAGCATGTCCAAAGGTCAGTTGTCAATCTCCTCTCGGCCAGCTGGTGACTCTGGGAAACATGAGGCAATGTTATAACTGCTTCTTGTACACAGACAACACTCTCCTCCTACAACATAACACAAATACTTGAGAGATGCAGCTATTTAGCCAAACTGGAGGCTGAGCTCTCTCAACTCAGGACTGGCAAGACCAGACAGGAGGAGAAGGCAACTACACACACCACAAAACCAGCCTCACATAATGCTACCACTCCACTGAATCAAACACATAAACACACAAAGACATACTCGGAGGCTCTGAGTAAAATTTACCTAAACAGCAGAGGCCTCCAAAGCAGACACCCAAACAACTGCTACCTCAAGACACCCCACAAGCAACACATAAACCACAAAAGCAGTGTGCAAAGCAGTCACAGCCCTTAAGGCCTAATACAACACCAAACATACTTGTCATAGGTGACTCCATAGTCAGACACACTGACGTCCCACTCACCAGGCTGAACAAGGAGAGGGTCACAGTAAGCTGCCTATCGGGTGCTAGAATCCGCCACATAACACAAGCACTGGTCACTCCACGGCAAGTACAAATATGACACAGTCATTGTCCATGCTGGTGTGAACGACCTGAGACGTACCTCCCTGGACTACATGAAAAGAGACATAGAGGCGCTCTCTGATTATGTAGCCCAGGCAGGTATGACCCTAACCCTGAGCAGTATCCTTCCTTCACCAAGAATGATGCCACAATATAGAGACAAGATGATCAGCTTTAACAATTGGCTTAATGTCTGGTGTCATTCAAAGGGGATCCAGTGTCTGTCTGCCTGGGATGACATGCTTGACAAGCCACACTGCTTCAAGGGATGGCTTGCACCTGTCACCCTGGGATTCCGGATATTGGCTAAGGCTCTTGCCACCCCATAGTGCCTTTTTTAGGCAAGGCTCAAATTCTAAACCTACCACCCTAGTAAACTAAAATGGGAAGAAACTGAGGGTAATGCTGCTCAATGCCAGAAGTCTAAATCTCAAAATGCATGCACTCAAGGCCCTTCTCAGTATGGAGAACATCGATGTCTGTGCTGTAACTGAAACCTGGTTCAAGGCTCCTGAGAGCACCCCGGCACTATTAGGTTTTACCTCATATCATGCGTTCCGGCCCCAAAACCCAGATCACACCACAAAAGGAGAGGGTGTATCCATATTCATAAAGGATACTCACACCTCCAGGTTGGTGGCAATGCACGAAGCTTTGGAAACCATCCAGGTGCAACTAACCATAAGCAAAACTGCTCTACAAATTGTAGCATGCTACAGGCCACCCTCTCAAACTCAGGAACCCCACACAGCCTTCCTGAAGACACTGGAGGGTATAAATGTATCTCCAAACACCATCATATTGGGTGACTTCAACTACCCGAATATAGACTGGGAACATTACTCAAGCCCTAACTTTCTAGCCCAACGGTTCCTGGAGTTCATAAATTCAAATGCCATGGAACAGCTAGTCACTGTTCCCATGAGAGGAGAAAATATACTAGATCTCATTGTCACAAACATGGGGACAAAATGCTCCACACCAGAAGTATATCCCTCATTGGTGAGATCTGATCATAAACTAATCTCACTGGAAATCCACATCCAGCACACACCCCAAACAAAAAAGACCATAGTGAAAAACTTCTCTAAAGCAAACTTCACACTACTCAAGACTGGTGTGGTATCCTTCAAGGCCCCTGAGCCAGTGGAAACCACAACCCAAGCTGCGGAAGCCCTTACAAATGCCTTCTATGAACACCTCCAGGACTGCATGGATCAGGCAATCCCAAATAAAACCAAGACTCTTTCCACAAAGGGCAAACGTCCAGTCTGGTGGACCCCAACCATTAACAAACTTTACAATAAGAGGAGAAAGCTATTACATAATAGAACAAAATCCATAAAAGGGAAGTCACTCCTGATCATTATTAGTAAAAAAATACGAGCACTCATAAAATCAACTAAGGCCAATTTTGAGAGAAAAATTGTCATGGATTCAAAGGACAATCATAAGGCCTTTTTCAGCTATGTTAGGAACCTGGGTGGAAACTCCCAGATATGCTCAGAATTAGTCCAAAATGATACAAAAATCACTGAACCCACAGACATTGCCAACATACTGGCAGACAGGTTCAGTGCAAACTTCACCCCCCTCTCCCCCCTAAAGGAGAGATAACTATCCCAGCCAAGTGTAGCCTCCTGGACATCTCAAATGCGCAAGTGAAAGCTGCTCTCTCTAAAGCTAAAAACACAGCATCAATGGGACCGGATGGTGTCCCCGGCTGTGTGCTACACGAGCTAAATGAGGAATTAAACCCGCACATAAGGCAGCTGTTTAATCTCAGCCTTACCACAGGATACGTGCCCAAGGAGTGGTGTACGGCAGCTGTGGTCCCACTCCACAAAGGCGGCGCCTCTACGGACCCTGGTAATTACCGCCCCATAAGCTTAACAAGTCTAGTCTGCAAAGCTATGGAGAGGATCATAATGGAGCTCATAAACAAAGATATAGGGGACTTGCAGACATTGGACCCGACCCAGTTTGGCTTTGTCAAGGGAAGATCATGCCTTTTGAACTTGGTTGACTTCTTCGAAACAGTCACCAAGGCCATTGATGGGGGAAAGGCAGTCCATACAGCCTACCTTGACCTTGCAAAGGCTTTCGACACAATACCCCACTTGGGTATTGTAGAAAAACTTACCAGCTTAAATGTAAACCCATATGTCACAAGATGGGTTGCAAACTGGCTTAAGGACAGAACCCACAGGGTTAGAGTTGCTGGCGCTGTGTCAGACTCCAAGCCGGTCACAAGTGGTGTCCCACAGGGCTCGGTCCTTGGCCCCTATTGTTTGGCATCTACTTCTCAGAAGTACAGGCCAACATGGGAGGACTTTGGCTGACAAAGTTTGCAGATGACTGCAAACTGTGCGCCATAGTGGAAAGTGCATCGGACACGGATATCCTTCAGAAGGGACTCACGGAAACAGATAGCTGGTGCCAGAGCCATGGCCTGAAGTTAAACGCCAAAAAATGTATAGTCATACCCTTCGGGAAAAACAAGGTAACCCCAAGCTACCATATAGGTGGCAATCCACTAAGCACAGAAGAGGTTATCAGTGCCTGGGGACCCAGGTTGACAGTGGCCTTTCTTTTGACACTCACGTTGCTAAAGTGGTTAGAAAGACCTTCTACATTGCCCACCTGATCATGAAGGGATTCACATCCAGATCTAGTGAGGTCATTGTTCCCCTGTACTCTTCACTTATCAGACCAATGATCAAGTACAATGCCCCATTCGGGATGTATCTCACCCGACATCTGCAGCAATTGGAGAGACCCCAAAAGTTCCTCACCAAAAGGATAAAGGGACTCCAAAATCTGTCATATGCTGCCAGATTGAAGAAACTCCAGCTCTATTCAGTCGCATACCGCCTGCTCAGAGGTGACATGTGCCTGACATACAAGGCCATGTCCAACCCGGAATTAATGGACATGCTCCACCTCAAAAAATCCAAATCCACCAAAACCACTAGAGCAAGCGACTTAAACCTTAGCACGGATATAAATAGGACGTGCTGGAGGGATAGATTTATCACTCAGGGACTCCCTATGCTGTGGAATAAAATCCCGGTCCATGTGAGGCAGAGCACCTCGCTGACAGTGTTCAAGAGAAATCTAGACCTGTGGATGGGAGATCGTAGGTTTACCCCGGGAATCATCTCTGTGTCACTGCTGGACAGAGGCACAACAAACTAATGGGCACAGTATTTTTTCATATAAGGGGTGGCGTAAGCCACAAAAATTTGGGCTAGGCTTATAAATGCCTTAGGGCAGATAGCCTAGTATAAACCTATGAACCTATGAACCTATTGCCAATGCATGTGGCCAGGCCATTGTATGTGATGAGCAGTTCTTTGTCACAGCAAAAGAACAGACCAGTGACCAGATCATGCTAGACCATCTTGCGGCTAGATTAAAATTCAAGCAGCTGATGCAAACGTTGAATGTGCATGAAACAGCACAAACCTGTGACCAGATAATAAAGCATCTTGCAGCTAGGTTAAAGTTCATGCAGATGAAGCAAACATTGAATGTGCATGATACAGCACAGACCGGTGACCAGATCATGTTAGAGCATCTTGTGGATATATTAATGTTTGAGCAGCTGATGTGAGTAGCTCTGGGAGTCATCACAAGTCCACTTTTGCAGAGACGAAAGTGGCAATGAGAATGTGATTGTTATGTGCAGCAATACAGCGCAGACACATGTTCTATGAATGGAATGTCCTTGTTATGTGCAGCAATACAGTGCAGACACGTGTTCTATGAATGGAATGTCATTGTTTTGTGCAGCAATACAGTGCAGACATGTGTTCTATGAATGGAATGTCATTGTTATGTGCAGCAATACAGTGCAGACACGTGTTCTATGAATGGAATGTGATTGTTATGTGCAGCAATACAGTGCAGACACGTGTTCTATGAATGGAATGTCCTTGTTATGTGCAGCAATACAGTGCAGACACGTGTTCTATGAATGGAATGTCCTTGTTATGTGCAGCAATACTGTGCAGAAACTTGTTCTATGAATGGAATGTCCTTGTTATATGCAGCAATACAGTGCAGAAACGTGTTCTATGAATGGAATGTCCTTGTTATGTGCAGCAATACAGTGCAGAAACGTGTTCTATGAATGGAATGCCCTTGTTATGTGCAGCAATACAGCGTAGACATGTGTTCTATGAATGGAAAACTGTCATGGACGGCTAGCAGTGAAGGAGAGGTCTTACTACAGCAACAAAAAACACAGACATGGACAAAAGATTGCAAAGGGAGCTGTCCATTAAAGCAGGGCTTCAAAACACAATGCAGAAGGCATTATGACAATAGCTGAGCACAGAATAATGTGAAACTTAGCCAGGAGAGGTGGGATACAGTAAGGTAATAGTTATGAACTAACCTTCACCAGTCCTGTCAGCATTATAGTGTGAGCAACAGACCTGTACTATAGGTTCATAAGTATATACTAGGCTAATGACCACCAGCCCCTAATAAGTTTAGACATGCAATCCAACCCAATTGCGTCCATATGTGTCACTGGCATTTATTAGGATAGGGTATGTTAGTTAAGAAGTTTCTAGAGGTAATGGGGGTACATTAATTTGGACACTGATGTCTGCTTCTGTCTGTCAGAGGCCAGACCTATGGTGAATTTCTGATTTCTCATTCATTGGTCAAGGTTACATTTGAATAGGGTTAGGGATGGAGTTTGTTTCACATAGATGTGGAGCCTGTTCCAGAGCATGGGGATCCCCTGAGACACATATCTATCTTGCCAACATGTCTTATTAAGAAAGGACAATATGAGACCCACACAGGAGTCAACCCATCAGTTCAGTTCACATGCCAGTATATCCCCATGTCCTTACAAAGGGGAGCCACGTAAGCATTCAACTAGAAGGAGTTGTAAAATGCACGTCAGAGAAATCTAGCACATTGGCATAATGTCAATGAAAGAAAGACAGGAATCAAGGGAACTCAACCCATAACGTCCATATTGACAATTACTACACCAGTGCATGAATGAGGGGAGCCACTAAAGCGGCCTAATTAAAGGGGATCATAAAATATACATGTCAGAGAAAGCTAGCATGTTGGCATACTAATATTAAGGAAAGAAACATAAGCCTCGAGAGAATGGAACATACGTCTATGCAAGTTCATTAGCAGGGAGAACCACAGAGGAAGCCAGACAAAAGGGCTCATAAACACACATATCAGGGAAATAGAACACATGTACAGACTTTAAACAAAAAATTGCAAAACAACATACAATATCCAGGTAACTGGAATCCCCAAGCTTCGACACTGATCTAGTGCAAATCTTGTAATGATTACATTAAGCCATTGAAAAAGATAGAAAAAAAAGTGTGTTAGCTTCTTTATTTTGGATTTGCATGGTGATGTGCAGCAATGCTTACATCACTTGCATGACCAAAGGAAAGACTGTAGCACAGGACAAAAATATGACTTCATTTTTACCACTGGACAAGAAGTGTTACATCTCTTTAGTTATACATATGCATTGCCTCATCTGTTACGCATATCCATTGCCACTGTCTGTATATTGTGCAATATATGGCCAGAGAAATATGATTTTTTTTTGCAAACCCTTTTAGGGCATGTGTGTGTTGTGTTTATGTATGTTTTGACCATATTATAGGTTGGAAATAGAAGTATATGCCAGAGATGAAAAGGGGAAGCAAGCAGAGGATGACAAATATGGTGAGCAAATAAGAAATGAGCAGGATGCAAGCAGGAGAGGAGCATACATCTCAGTGCCTTAGCTCAGTAATCCTGGTAATTTACAATAGTTTATTTAATTACTTAAATCCTTGATGACTTGTCAGAAAACTATAGCTTTTTTGTCAAACAATAGGAGTTAATCATGTGTACATTAATCAAATATCTTGGAAGATGAGAGGTAAGGGTAGGACTATTGTTTTTGTGGGACAGACAGGTGCCCTCTTTTTTCTTTCCTTCTTTCTTTTTTTATAGATGAGAAAGTTGGGGAAGGAAGTTATAGAAGTGATAGGTGGGTAAGTAGGGGAAGTGAGGTAACATGGAAAGATACACATGACCCACAGGATGTGGGGTAGCAGAATGTGGGGGTGGATACAATGGTGAAGGAGACATCAGACAAACTTAGGAAAAACAATGGCGAGGGGAGGATCGTTCAACATACAGAGGTGGGCATAGGCACAAAAGGGAGAAGAACAAGCTGGGGGAAGGGAGTAGGTGTCTGAAGATGCAGTGTCTGCCAGCTTAGACCTGACTTGTCACCCTTGAAACTGCCAGTATTGGGTCCTGTATGAGAAGGTGAAGTCAGTATTTGGCAGGGATACAACTCAACATAGTCTCCGCACAGACGAAGTAAGCATTGAACCTTCTTTCTATTATCTGTTCACCTCTGGACAGGTAAATAAAGTGTTACCCCTACTTGCACTGTTACTATCAGGTAGCACTGTGCTAACATCTAGTGAAGGTCTACCTGATGCAGGTGGGACAGGTAGGGCAGGAGGTGTTGAGGCAGCTCTGACATGCTTGGACACAAATGTACTCGATGTCTAAGGAGAATGGTGGTAGTGGCACTACTGCAGCTAACTGTGGGGGGATAACAGGCTTTGCTGGTGTGTGAGGTACAGGTTGTTGTGTGGCTGCATATAATAGTAACAGAAATGGAAATAAATACAAATAAATAAATAAATGTATGAAATAGAAAGGATAGTGACAAAGAGGGTGGGGAAAGACAAATACAGAAACAAAATGAACATTGAATTCGTAACTCTGTTGATACTGACACATCAATGCATAATAACCTTTTAATAGCAGGGTTTACACAGGTATGTCATTAACCTGTTTGACTGATTATAACATGGGGAGAAGGTATAATGTAAAAGCTCTCCTGTTATGCAGTTTGACATAGAATAATAACTGCAGAAGCTATTTAACAAGTTTTTGCTTGTGGGCAGTGGAGGTATTTGACTTTTGATAATGAAAAAACTCAACATATAGATAATAAACATGCTGCTCACACAATAAATATGGCCAGCCCAGATGATAGACAAGGGACAGATACTTGTAAGATATATTGTGAATTGCTTATCAAACTATCTATAGGGAGCTTGCAGTAGTGCATTGACATTTGTGGTATGAAAAATATACTTTGCTATGACAACAGAACTTTTTTGGGGGGGTTGAACCCAAGGTCAGTTTATAATGTCAGTGCATATATACGTAACATGATGAGCCTCTTGTCCACCCATACATGTGGAGGTCTAAGGCTGCACAGTCATTCATGGACCTTTAAGCTATGCAAGTACTGACAGATGTGGTTCTGCTGTATAAAAGTTATATACAATTATTTTTAATGGCTATGGCTGTTTCTATGAAATCAGTGCCATTTTCCCTAACAACGTGCATACTTACCTGCTGTTCTGTTATGCTCTCTAGTCTGCTCCTGTATTGGCTAGAAATTGGATGGTGGCATTATTCACCTGACAGACATTACACAGTACTGAGATGATAACTGGACCCTAACTTCAGCCTCCCACTGGCCAAATAGGCCTGGCTTGTGTCAACTTAAGTCACTGTAGTGGTGATGACACTGTTTCCCATTGTGCGCAATACCATTAGTATAGTTGACAGCGTTGGCTAAACTATTGCATGCAACAGACATATACTGTGACTTGGTATAGCTCTCATCCAGGTGCATGTGACTATAATGCTTTTGGTGGAAGTCCAGAAAAATAGGAGACTTCCCATCACAACACCTTTGTGCTCTAAAAAAAGCACTGACCTCACCTTTTTCAGTAATAACTGTTTCACCTTCAAAGATCTCAGGACAAATTGCAGGAAACTGCTTCCTAAAACAGTTCTTATGTATCTCTGTCTCTGCACTGTGACGGGTACTGAAGGGCACCTCACTTGTGAGATGGATGAGAAAATAATAAAATATGGATACTGTATTATTAAGCTTCCAATAATATTTTAAGATGTGAAACATGGCAGTCCTCCGCCCATCTGTTTCCTGCAGAGAATACATGTTCTATAGTGACTCCATCTTCATATGGTTAATTATGGGATGACAATTCTCTCAGTCTTAATTTGCTGTGCACACCTGAGGTGCACGGAGCTTGCCACAGGTGCTCAGATATGTGCACAACATTGTATTAATTTTCACTATGTTTATCATGTGTGTTTGTCATGCAAAGTGAGAAATTCAGAAACAATAATGCTTTGAGCTTCATCACACTGCACAAGAAACTTTACATCACAGACTTCAATCCAGACAGATGGTTTATCCAATGTACTTTCCAAAGTATTCCTGGTAGACTAAGCTGAATTCTTTGACTATGAACTGATCAGGACAGATGGCTGTGCACACTCTAGTGAAATTTATGAACTAATGAGGACTGAAGACTGTGCACACTCTAGTGATAGTTATGAACTAATGAGGACTGATGGCTGTGCACACTCTAGTGATAGATATGAACTGATGAGGACTGAAGGCTGTACCCACTCTAGTGATAGTTATGAACTGATAAGGACTGATGGCTGCACCCAGTCTAGTGATAGTTATGAACTGATAAGGACTGATGGCTGCACCCACTCTAGTGATAGTTATGAACTGATGTGGACTGATGGCTGAGCACACTCTAATGAGAGTTATGAACTGATGAGGACTGATGGCTGTGCACACTCTAGTGATAGTTATGAACTGAAGAGGACTGATGGCTGTGCACATTTTAGTGATAGTTATGAACTGATGGGGACTGATGCCTGCGCACACTATAGTGACTGTTATGAGCTGATGAGGACTGATGGCTGCGCAGACTCTTGTGATAGTTATGAACTGATGAGGACTGAGGGCATTTTGAAAGTTTCAGAAAGCACACTGCAGTTTCAAAAAGCATCTTTTTCAGTTCTCATATGAAACTCAATTTTTATATAAAACAGTGCATATAAAATAGAATGAAAAATGTGTTAATTCTTTTAACTACTAATTTGCATTAAACATACACACATTAATACATATTTTTCTAACATTTCCCCCCGTTAATACTTTTTAATTCTATTTTCAAAAAGAATAAACAGTTTGCTTCTTTTTTTAACCTCTTCCAATTACGATTTGCAGTTAAGAAAGTCATTCAGTTTAAACTTTATGAAAGTTTTTCACATTCTAGCAGCTCTTCAAATTCAGTACTCTGATACATAGTCTCAGAAACTGATATGTCTATAAATTCTTTAATTAATTTCTTCATGCAGGGGATTCCACAACAAACACAAACTCCTATTAGGAGCAATCCCACCTCAATGGCAATCAAAATGTTCATTAGGATGGAACCCCACCCCCAAACAAATTCTGGAAAAAGTCCGTCAGAGGGTTTGGGCCTGGTTTGGTCATGGCCGACACTTGCTGAATTATCTCAAGATGATCATTAATCTCGTGCTGATGATCTGGGATAAACACACAGCATTCTTCTTTGATTAAAGCGCACGTCCCACCCCTCACCACTAGGGTGAAGTCAAGAGCCATTCGGTTCTGGAGCACTACAGTTCTCATTGCATTCAGTTTATCAGTTATCAGTTCAAGAGCAGAAAAAGTTGCATTACTCATTACTTCGAGAAGTTTAGACAGTTTTCACATCTCCCAAATTGATTTAACTGCGCCATATGCAGGTAATATGCCTGCTCACGATATGACAGCGTCACTCAAGTCCATGTGCATAAGTTTGGTTCCCACACTATGATGGTCTTTCCAGCCCACTTCGATCTGTCCCACTGGATTCTCAGGTTTTTTAACAGTCTTTTTGGTTACATCTCGGGTATTTCGAATATCCAGTTCTTTTTCTTCACAATCTCACCCCAACCCCAGGTGCCTGGGCTCTGCTGCTTCTGATTTTTTGGTTGCTTTATTTATCTGAACAGAAATTTAACAAATGTTTGTTATTCAAAAAAAACATATACCAGTATACCCCCTGCAAGAACTGTCAGCCTCCTGCAGAGGTGCAGACATAAGGTGTTTCCACCAATAATATAATAAAAGCCAAAAAAAAAAATCCTACACATTAATCCCTACACATTTGCATTTTTCCCATGCTCAACAGTGCTAGGGGTAAACAGTGCACCCAGTTCTTTGTGCTTTGTAATCAATTTTCCTCCTAAGCTTCTTCCTTCCTCTCACAATTGTGCATTGTGCCTGGCTACTAATCCTGCAGATTGAATATGAATTTTTCAATGATATCCCAAAATATTGAAAAAAGTGTTGTTGTGTGGTTGTTACAAATTGTGGTATGTGCAATTGTCAATCTAATAAATATAAAGCCAATAGATATGTTGCATAAAATTTCTTTAACACAACACAAGTTGCATTGCAATTTTTTTTTTAGTTTCTTTTCCCCATTTGGAGAGAACATATCTATAATGACAAGACAGTACTTTTATTTTCACATTTTGTTTTCACATATAAAAAAATCTAATAAAATAAATACACGGATACGGTGTAGGGAAACTCCCTTGTTTAGGTTTATCCTGCCCTTGTGCATGATGCTTTGTTGCAAACATTGCATGCTGCACAAAACAATTTTTTTAATTAGTAAAAGTAATTCCATCAAAAAATAAACTCCACGAACTACTAACTCCTCACCCCCCTGTGGAAACATGGCTCTGCCCATGGCTCAACAAAGCTGCTAATCTAAACAAGTGGGATGGTAAGATTTTTTTCTTTTGGGATCGGTTTGTTTCTCCTTCTCAGCCCTGTTTCTCTTTATTTTGTTTTTTGTTTTTCTATATTGTAGTAAGTGTCTCATTGCTTTTAACATTTCTAAATCTAAAATCTCAGAGGGTTGTAATTCTTCACCCAAAAGAAAAACTTCTGAAGCTGAAGCTGCCTGTTTTGCAGCTGTATCAGCCCTCACATTACCTTTTGAAATTCTATCCTGTTGTTTAGTATGAGCTACGCATTTGCAAATAGCTACTTTATGAGGTAACTGAATAGAGACTAATAAATCTAAAATAAATTTCGCATGATTAAATGGTTTACCAGTAGATGTTATCATTCCTCTATTTTTCCATTGTTGCGCAAAAACATGTACAATAGAAAAAGCATACTGGCTGTCAGTAAAAATATTCACTTTCTTACCTTCTGCTAAGGTACATGCCCTTGTCAAGGCAATCAATTCTGCTGCTTGTGCAGATAAGTTGTGTGGTAAAGACTTTGCTTCTAAAATCTCGGTATCAGAAACTACTGCATACCCCACTAGATTCTGTCCTGTAGGACCCCTTCTGCATGAGCCGTCAACATAGTATGTCACCTCAGCATCATCCAAGGGAACATCTATAAGATCTTGTCTAGGTAGTGTGTTTTTTTCAATCTCCTGCAGGCAGCAGTGAGGTTCACCGTCTGCAGGGGTTGGAAGCAAGGTTGACGGATTCAAAGTTGTGCATCGTTCAGTTGTCATATGAGGTTGGCTCAACAGTGTAGTCATACAGGAAAGATGTCTAGCAGGTGAAAAATATGCTACTTTTTCTTGCAGTAAAATAATTGCGACTGCATGAGGCACTCTCAATGTGAGAGGGTGAAACAACACTACTGAGGCTGAAGCCTGCACTGCCATTGCAGCTGCAACTACTGCTTGTACACAGTGGGGCAAGGATCGTGCCACTGGGTCTAACTGCGATGAATAGTAAGCTATGGGGTGTTGTCTGTCCCCATTGTGCTGTGTCAACACTGATGTCATATAACCTTGCTTACAGTCTACAGTTTGAAAAAATCGGTTATGATAGTTTGGTAATCCTAAAACTAAGGAAGATGCTATCAATTATTTTAACTTGCAGAAAGCTGCTGCTGCTTCTGGTGTCCACTGTAATAAATCCTGTGCTGCCATCGGCTTTTTGAATATTAAATTAGTCAACGGAGCAGATTCCAAAGCATAATTCGGTATCCAACTCCGACAAAAGTTAGTAGTTCCCAGGAAGTACATAATTACCTTCTTGGTGGTCGGTCTAGGTGCTTGTAATATTGCTGTTTTTCTGTCTTCATCTAAAATTCTGCCTTCTTTGGATATTACATACCCTAGGTATTTAACTTGTTTTCTCCAAAGTTGCAGTTTGTTTTTGTTTACCTTGTGTCCTTGAGTAGCTAAAAATTGTAATAATGCTTTGGTATCCTCTTTGCATTCTTGCTGGGTGGGGGCTGCCAGCAGAATGTCATCTACATAGAGTAAAATCTGACTACCTTTCGGTGGGATAAATCCCGCCAGGTTACTCGCCATCTCTTGTGCAAATACTGTTGGAGTTTCACAATGTCCCTGTGGTAATCTCGTATACGTATACCGTTTTCCCTGAAATGTAAATTCAAACCAATATTGGCTGTCAGGGTGTATAGGTATTGAGAAAAATGCATTGCTAATATCTACCACAGAAAAATACTTTTGCTGAGGTCTCAAATCATTCAATAAGGTGTGCGGATCTGGCACCGTTGGTGCCCTGGGAATAACTGCGTCATTTACAGCCTGTAAATCTTGGACCATACGCCATTCCCCATTTGCTTTCCTGACAGGAAATAAGGGTGTATTACATGGTGAGTCAGGAGATTCTATTAAGACTCCTTCCTTAAGTAAGGCTGCTATTATAGGTTTGATCCCTATCTCTGCATCCTTTCTCAAGGGATACTGTCTTCTCTGAGGTCTAAATGCTGATTTTGGCGTAATAGTAACTGGTCCTGCTGTACGAATAAGTCCTACATCTGATTTCCCTGTTGACCAGAGAGTCTCTGGTATGTCTCACAAGGCTTTTTCCTCTTCTTCCAGTAAGAGTAATACTCAGCTATTCTCACTAGCCTGTGAGTGCACAGCTGGGTGTGTCTGTGTTATCCAGTTCAATTTTTGCTTCTGTACTCCTTGTTCAGAGAGTTCTAACTCTGTCTGTTTTTCCCACCTCGTGACTTTTTCTCCTAAGTCTGCCCACTTCAAATTTCTATTTTTAGTCAAACTCACATGTGGCAATCGATTAGATTTGTAAAGTGCTAAAAATTCCTGGGGCAATGAACAGCTTATTACACTGTTTCCTTCTGTGTCCCAGTACAAATTTTGTAATACTAGCCTGTTCGTATGGTTTTGAAACAACTCTTGCTCATATTCTTTATCAGGTCCTGGTCTATTACAGTAATATAGAGTACAATGCAACAAATGCTGTTTGTCAGTGTCAAGGGAGGGGGATTTACTGATGGCTACATTCATCAGTTCTTCGGTTACTGCCCCTGGACCAGTCATAACCAAGTCCTGGCTGTACCAATAATATGTCTCACCCACCGGTCGCACTACAAAAGTATCCATTTGTCACTGTGCTTCCATACCCTGCATGGTTGGGACTATGGCTATGCCAAATACCTGCATTAAGTCTCTGCCCAAGAGATTTACTGGGCATTTCTCAGAGACAACAATTTTGCTTTTCTGGGTCATTCCTGAAACGGGGTCAGTTTTTGCTATGTCATGGGAGAGTGGCTCCCGATACAGCTGTCCATTAGCTGCTTTTACTAGTATGTAATCTGGTGATTCTGAATCTTCCGGTAATTTGGAAGGATGTATCAGGGTCCGTGAAGCCCCTGAGTCACACAAATATTTGACTTCCCTCCCTTCTACCAGAAGCGTAACTTCCGGTTTTGTGTCTGCTAAGCAGAGCTCTAAGCTCAATAATGCTACATCCAAGATTTAATTTTCTTCATCATCTACGAATTCATGTACATCCTCTACCCCTTCTGTCACATCCTCTATCCTTGCTACCACACTTGCATTTGCCTTTCCTTGTTTGTTCTCATTCAGTGATTCCTGACTATCATATAGTCATTCCTCATCCTCCTTATCTTCTGTAGTTACCTTTTTATTTAGTCTGCAATCCCTTGCCAAATGTCCTTTTTTCCCACATTTAAAACATTCACCCCTTTTCTTACTTTCTTCAAAATCTTCTGATCGCTTATCAGATTGTTTGTTTCCCTGGGCATTTTTCTTACCCTTTTTCCCGGTTTGTACTACAAAGACTTCTGACCCATCTTCTACTGAAAATACTTGAGCTTTCTTTTTCTTTTTGCTATTAAAATGCCTTTCGGAATGTCTTGCATATTCAAGTAATGACTGTAATCTACCTGTACGATGATCTACCATGTGCTTTGTAATAAAGCTGCTAATGGGAGTAATACTACCTTTTAAGAATGCGTTCTTTAGCTGCTGCTCATATGGGGAATCATGTGTTTGATCTTCGGGTATCTGCATTCCGCAATGGTTATTAAAACACTCTAATAATCTAGCATAATATCTATCAACAGTTTCACCTTCTTGCTGTATGCACTGATTAATGCAAGTCCAATCAGCCCTAGGCTTCCACTTTTCAGAGATTCGGTCTGTCAGACCATTTACTCTGTTATCCAATTCTGCATTACTATGGGGGAGTGGTCTGAGCTCTGCGTCACGAGGATTTCAGTTGCCACTGATCATGTGCCAATCTGGACCTACAATTTGTCTAACTACTTTTTCTACTTCTTCTCCATTCAAATGGTAACTTAATCTCATACCCTGTAAGTCTTCCAAAAATTTTCTAAAATTAACTTTTGGATGGGGAATTCCCTCTGTAGCTTTCCGGATATCTTCCGGTGTCCACGGTCTATAAACTAAGAGAGTCGGATCCTGTCCTGCCTGTGGATTCGGTACTTCTATGAGTGGACATATTTCTTCCTCATTCATAGCTTGTGAATTTTTATTCATTTCATATAATTCAGTTTCCCCTCTCAAGTTACGTGTTCGAGACCTAGTCTCGATAGGATCCCTGACAAATGGTTGTGATTTTGCAGGAACAGCTGGGTATAGCGGAGGTGGATTGGTTTGTCTACTCGCTTCATATTCTGGTAAAGGAAGAGGAGGGGGCGGAGGAGGGGCCGTTGCTATTACCAAGTTATTATCTTCTTTGTCTAAGAACATTGCTTTTGAATTTTTAATCTTTTGTTCTCTGCGATTTGCTTCCTCAAGCCACCTATGTGCCTGAGGGACTCCTAATTGCCACTGCTTTTTTAACTGACCTTTCACGTCTGTTTTCAGTTGATAAACAAGTTTAACAAGTGCAGGTTTATCTAAATTACCATCAAATTTGTATTTTTCAACCCATTTTGTGTAGTACTTAATATTATCGACACGCTGTAATTGCATATATTTCGCGTATTCAGTTAGGGGCTGGTCTCGAGAATTTTTCATGCACTGATTTCCCATGTTGCCTTAGCTAAGCTGTAAATTGTTACATAACCCTTCTTATCATGTGGTACCACAGTTCTACACCTTTTCACAGTTTATCTAGAATAACTGTCTACCTATTCTGTTTCCCTGATCTATGACAATACAGTAACCTTTTTGTCCCTGATCTGCACATGCAAATCCTCCTGATAAAAAACAGTTCTGTAACTAGTCCCTGATCTAAAACAGAAAAAGGTAAATTCCTCCTTACCTGACCCTCCATGAATTGATCCACCGGATCGTTGACTCACCCTCCAATCCCAGATCAGAAACAGTGGTTGGCCTCTTTCGAACGACAATTCAGTCGGAGGTCTTTCAAAACAGAAGAGCCGATTTGGCCTCTTCTCTGTATGGATACATGCCACCAGGGCCCAATTCTGACCTAGGCCTAGAGCAAGAGGTACTTTCCGGTCCGAAGGACCAAACTGTCAAAGGAAAAATATGCTTTAAAAGTGATCAAAACATGGTAGGTTCAGGTTAAGGCACTTTAATCTTGCAGCAAGGAGACAAAAACGTGCTATTAGAGAGTTTGTCTAACTAGAAACAGGAAATGCTTTCATTCTTATACACTTTCTAATAAGACATTGCCTACCAAGCTGAGGTAACAAGTTACAAGTCTTTTCATCATCACTTGTTGACCACCATTCTCATGAATTTCTGCTGATTTATCAATTTTTGTGAGAAACTTCCTAAGGAAAACAACGTGGCCTTGGTTGCCACCGGTTAGATACATGTTATGTTACCATTCAAGGTACTATGGCTAATTCAAGCACAGAGCTAGCAGTTCATTTCTCTAATAATCCTTTGTCTACTTTATCTATAAGCTTCTGCAGCTGTACATGTTTTCATACTACGAACAGAGCTGATTGTTTAGAATCATTACATTTACAGGATATAGCATTTTTCATTCATTCGTTCCTGACCTAGCAGATAAGCACCTGCTTCTCAAGTACATTTCCAAAAGGCATAAACATGAATATTGCTGTGCTAGCAGTTACTAGGTCAGAGGGCATCTTGCAAGTTTCAGAAAGCACACTGCAGTTTCAAAAAGCATATTTTTCAGTTTTCATATGAAACTCAATTTGTATATAAAACAGTGCATATAAAATAGAATGAAAAACGTGTTAATTCTTTTAACTACTAATTTGCATTAAACATACACACATTAATACATATTTTTCTAACAGTTATGAATTGATGAGGACTGATGGCTCTGCACACTCTAATGATAGTTATGAACTGATGAGGACTGATGGCTGTGCACACTCTAGTGATAATTATAAACTAATGAGGACTGATGGCTGTGCACACTCTAGTGATAGTTATGAACTGATGAGGACTGATGGCTGTGCACACTCTAGTGATAGTTATGAACTGATGAGGACTGATGGCTGCGCACACTCTAGTGATAATTACGAACTGATGAGGACTGATGGCTGTGCACATTCTAGTGATAGTTATGAATTGATGAGGACTGATGGCTGTGCACACTCTAATGATAGTTATGAACTGATGAAGACTGGAGGCTGTGCCAACTCTAGTGATGATTATGAACTAATGAGGACTGATGACTGTGCACACTCTAGTGATAGTTATGAACTGATGACGACTGATGGCTGTGCACACTCTAGTGATAGTTATGAAGTAATCAGGACTGATGGCTGTACACATTCTAGTGACAGTTTTCCATGCACTGAAATATTTTTGCATATGTTTTTTGTATAACTTTACAGATACATCTCTATATAAGTAATATATAAATACATATATAAGTATAGATACACACACACACACACACACACACACACACACACACACACACACACACACACACACACACACACACACACACACACACACACACACAATTATTTTTGTACTTATATTTTATATAAATATTTTATGTTTTTTTTGTCCAAAGTTACAATGTGCACCATCAGGCAAAGTAGCTGCTATAACAGCCCCTTGTAAATGTACATTTATCATGGCTGCAAGAACCCAGATCATATTTGCACAATGTACTCTCTGAACATAGGCATATGACTGAGTTCAAATCTAAGCTCATCGCTGCCTAGCAGTTAAACATTTCTGAATCATTGCACTATTTTTGCCTTATTATTATAGGCTCTGCTTCATTATACAATCAATAATATGGACTATGGCCAACCACATAATCTGGCGTAGTGACATGAGGCAGCTAGGTTTCTGAATCACACCCTGACCATGGCTGCTCTTCAAACAAATTGACTTAGCACAATTAGATAAAGGTTTCTGAATATAACATAATTTTTCAGAATGCAGCTCTCTTGAGAGTTTTCACACATAGTCACTTGGCCATGTTTTAAAGGCACATTACACATTTTTCAGAATCACAACACTTTCAAATCTAAACAAAAGTTCCACTGAAGCACATTCTTTAAAAAATATCAGCATGTGACAAGATACACACAGCCAATCATAATCAAATAATTCCTAAAGAATAACAAAGAATGTATTCCTAACTAGTCGGTCATTCTAATGGGATTAAAGTTAACTTGAACATCTTCACGAGCATTTCTTCTTAAATTTGCACTCTGTGATGAACGCTGCTCTCTATTCATTAAACTTGCACCAGCAATTCTTCCTGAATGCTCCTCATTACTGGTATTATTGCCGTTGTTGTTATTTAAACTTCTGTCTCCACCAGGTCTAATAACAGCATTTTCAAAGTCTAAAAAAAGAAAAACAGCACTCGTTTCCTCACCACGACTTCTACTAGAGCCAGCAGATTCCTGGTTTGGTCCTCCCTTCGGAGCTGATGTCATACGGGCATGCTCTATTCTGTCTAACCTTTGAGTGATCCATTCCAAATGCTGCAAGATATCCTCAGTCGAACTGTTCCTTTGTGGTGTATATAGTGACTGTGAAGCCTCCATCTCCTGTGCCTCCGTTGCCATAAAAACAAATAACTTCAAACTTTTAAAGGCCAAAAAAGAAAACACAATCCAAAAAAACGGCCTCGGTTGCAACAAGATGAAGAAAGATAAAAAATTCCAAATAAGCAACTAAGAAGTGCTTAAGAAAAGAGAACTTTAATTTAACAAATAAAAATAAATCAGATACATCCAGTAAATCAAGCGCTTTCGTCTCCAACCATTTGGAGACTTTATCAAGACAGATCATGCCCCAACTGCTAGTAAATTTATAAAACAAAGTTAATTACTGAACCAATCAACATCCAGGGTTCATGAATAATTCATGATCAATGACTATTCCTACAATTTACGTCTAATAATGTCAAATAACCACACATAAAACATTCATCATCCTAAATATTACCCACTATAATACATATAAATTCATAACTAAAAAATACATTATTAAAAAATCTAATAAAAACTCATTTTCTATATGTTGTACACCTCAAATAACCCCAGTATATTATAGTATAAATGAATAAATACATGTATAAATACATAATAGATACAGTATAAAATTCACCAATGTATACATATAAAACATAAAAATAATGCATATGTTTCAACTATTAAGAATTTCAAGAATATTTCTTTAAAATCATCATCTGTCTAAAGCTTTTAATCTTAAAAAGCAAGTAATTGCAACAGATTAATTTAAGCCTGGTCATTGAGTTGGATTCATTCTCAACTGCCATAAGACCTCACTTCTCTCCAAATATAAAGTCCAAGGTCTATGTTTTGCAAGGGCATTGGCTTCTTTTTAAAGTCTGATATCCCTCAAATGCTCATAAATACTGTTTTTAAGTTTCTTTTCTGTCTTTCCAATATAAAAACAAGCACATTTGGAACAGAAAGAACAATAAACCACCTTCTCAGTGTAACAGCTGCACTTTTTTTTGTAAAGAGACCTTTATACCATTTATGTTAAATTTTGACCCTTCCTTAATATATTGGCAATAACTGCATGCCCAACACTTCTTCATATGGCCCCCATTCCGAATCTGGTAACTCCTTTCAAAGATGTTCTTTAAGGTTTGTCCCTTTCTATATACCACAATAGACTTCTCACTTATGCATTGTCTAATGTCATTACTTGAGGTCAAAATTATCCAGTTTTTATCCAAAATCCTAAAAGTTTCTTTACTATCAAGATTATAAGAAGTGATAAAAGCTGAACAAAACTTTCCATTTGCTTGCACTTGTTCAACAGGTGTCATAACATTCCCATTAATATTGCTGTCCATATTAACAGAACCAACATTCAAATTTAAAACCATATGCCTGCTCCCTTCATTGCCAGAGTGCACCATCTCCAAATTCAGTATAGCATGATAAAACCCTCTCTCTCTCTTATTAACTACTTCCAACATTAAGTTGTTGATTAAGTCCAATGGATATTCTCTTTTAAGAAACATGTCTTTCAACAGTTCAAATTCATCCAAGAAAGAGTCGAAACTAGACACCATCCGAGCAGCTCTAACAAACTGCCCCTTAACAACTGCTCTTTTTTGTTTGAAGGGATGGCTACTGGTAAAATGTAAAAGACTGTTGAATACGTTTCCTTCCTATAAATATATGACTCAAAATTCCTTAAGACTGTATTTTTTGACAGTTTACTATCCAAATAAGAGATTTCATTGGGATCGATATTATGGGTGAACTTTAAAAAGGCCATTGAATTACTCATCTGAGTTATAAATTCATTAATCATTTCACTTGGCCCATCCCAAAATATAAAAATATCATCCAAAAATCTCACATGCATTTTACAATGTTGATAATAAACTGAATTAATAACAAACTTTTTCTCCTATTGTAGCATCACCAAATTAGAATGCAAACCACCACATGGAGAACCCATAGCAACACCAACTGCTCGGATAAAGAATTTGCCATTAAAAATATACAGTTATTTTTCAACACAAGTTCAAATAGTTGTTCATATACATTAATTTTTGGTTGTGATACTCCTTTTTCCAATAAATAGTCACATGCCACTTCAATACCAGTATCATGAGATATTGAAGTGTACAAATCCTTCACATCAATGGTGGTGAATACACCTGTCTCACTGTATTCTAAATTATTAAACCTTTCTAAAAAATCCCATGAATCCTTACAAATAACAGTTTCTTCACTAACAAAACATGTCAAATTAATATCCAAGTATTTTGCTATGGGATAAGTGATTCACTATAGTTCACATAGGTGGATCAACCATATGCATCACTCAAAAGAGGTACATCCAAACATACAAGGATACTGGATGATGCACTGTCAGGTAATTGTACTATTTATAGACACTGAGCCTTCAATAAAGAGGTCCATTAATTCATTGTTTGAACTTGTGTTGAGAAATAACTGCATATTTTTTAATGGTTAATTTTTTATCAAAGCAGTTGGTGTTGCTATGGGTGCTCCATGTGGTGGTTTGTATTCTAATTTGGTGATGCTACAATCGGAGAAAAAGTTTGTTATTAATTCCATTTATTATCAATATTGTAAAATGTCTGAGATTTTTGGATGATATTTTTATATTTTGGGATAGACTAAGTGAGATGATTAATGAATTTTTAACTCACATGAATAATTCAACAACCCTTTTTAAGGTTCACCCATAATATCGATCCCAATGAAATCTCATATTTGGATGTTAAACTGACAAAAATGTGCAAAGGAATTTTAGTCATATATTCAACAGTATTTAAACAGTTTTTACATTTTGAAATTCAACTTCCTTTAAACAAAAAGAGCAGTTGTTATCAGTTTGTTAGAGCTGCTCGAATGTTAAACTTTTTGGCTGGGATAAATGATAAACCTCTAGAAAATAAATCACAATCATTAACATCAAAAATACATGAAGAAAAATGATATACATTAAAATCATATATCGGGAATGGAATTGAATTCAAATGAGCATATATTGAATCTGTGTTATTTTAAAGAATTCTAGAAATGATTCTAGATATGATTTTAAATTTAAATGTTGGTTCTGTTAATATGGACAGCAATGTTAATGGGAATGTTATGACACCTGTTGAACAAGTGCAAGCAAACGGAAAGTTTTGCTCAGCTTTTATCACTTCTTATAATCTTGATAGTAAAGAAAATTTTAGGATTTTGGATAAAAACTGGATAATTTTGACCTCAAGTAATGACATTAGACAATGCATAAGGGAGAAGCCTATTGTGGTATATAGAAAGGGACAAACCTTAAAGAACATCTTTGAAATGAGTTACCAGATTCAGAATGGGGGCCATATGAAGAAGTGTGGGGCATGCAATTATTGCCAATATATTAAGGAAGGGTCAAAATTTAGCATGAATGGTATAAAGGTCTCTTTACAAAAAAAGTGCAGCTGTTACACTGAGAAGGTGGTGTATTGTGCTTTCTGTTCCAAATGTGCTTGTTTTTATATTGAAAAGACAGAAAGGAAACTTAAAAACCGTATGTTTGAGCATTTGAGGGATATCAGACTGCAAAAAGAAACCAATGCCCTTGCAAAACATTGTATGGAATGGCTTGGGCATGACTTTAAATTCACTGTTATTGAAGTTATTGAACTAGACCCAAGAGGTGGACCTTGGACTTTATATTTGGAGAGAAGTGAGGCCTTATGGCAGTTGAGAATGAATGCAACTCAATGGCCAGGCTTAAATGAATTTGTTGCAATTACTTGCTTTTTAAGATTAAAAGCTTTAGACAGATAATGCTTTTAAAGAAATGTTCTTGTGATTCTTAATAGCTGAAACATATGCATTATTTTTATGTCTTATATGTATACATTGGTGAATTTTATACTGTATCTATTATGTATTTATACATGTATTTATTCATTTATACTATAATATACTGGGGTTATTTGAGGTGTACAACATATAGAAAATGAGTTTTTATTAGATTTTTTAATAATGTATTTTTTAGTTATGTACTTATATGTATTATAGTGGGTAATATTTATGATGATGAATGTTTTATGTGTGGTTATTTGACATTATTAGATGTAAATTGTAGGAATAGTCATTGCTCATGAATTATTCATGAACCATGGATGTTGATTGGTTCAGTAATTAACTTTGTATTATAACTTTACTAGCAGTTGGGGCATGCTCTGTCTTGGTAAAGTCTCCAAATGGTTGGAGACAAAAGTACTTGATTTACTGGATGTATCTGATTTATTTTTATTTGTTAAATTAAAGTTCTCTTTAAGCACGTCTTAGTTGCTTATTTGGAATTTTTTATCTTTCTTCATCTTGTCGCAACCGAAGCCGTTTTTTTGGATTGTGTCTTGTTTTTTGGCCTTTAAAAGTTTAATATTTTACTATGTTAAATGTTATTATTAATTTGCTGGAGATTTTCTCCCCGAGCCTCTATTGAAAATGGGTTTTTGACCTAACCGGACTTTCCCTGTCACCAAATGTCAACAAATAAATAAATATAAATAAATAAAATGTTATTGGCTCATAGTACCTCCGTGTTGTTAAACATTTCTTTGTTCACTAATGATTTAAGTTGTTTTATGAAAGCACTTAAGATAGTATAAGTTTATCAGTTAGAAAGGATTTCCGGCTTCTTGACCACAAGATTATAAAAACTTTACAAGTGCAAGCCAGTGAACGCTACTGTGATTTCAAGTGACTTTATGTTGATTGCACTTGGTAGAACAGCCATTGAGGTTGTACTGAGTTTTCAAATTCCACAAATTGAAGTCCAATGATCCAGGTTAACAAATTTATCGATCAATGTATCTGGATAAAGTTTGGTTTACAGATTTATCTGAAGCCGACCAGTTTTTGCCAGAGTAATAATGCCATGATGGCTCTCTGGAAATCCTGTAATGAGTAGACTGATTGTATTTCATTGCAATCTGCAGACGCACTACAATTGCTTAAATGAAACTCTTATCACAGTAGGTCGGTCATAATAATTCATAAATACACACATCCCTATAGTGCTTGTGCTCAAACATATTATTTTAGAAATAAATATGACATCACTAAAAGGCACATTTGCAGGAGGCAAGCACCCCTCTACCAGTTTGTAGCAGACATTGTCACCCAATGTCCCTTAATATATTATTTTCACTTCCAGGTTACTTTACCTTAGAGAAAGAGCAATGGCTGGTGGGTAATGTTAAGACTAATCTCACTCTTTCTACAATGGGTGCACTGTCCTGACACCCCTCACAGCTTGCTATCATGTCAAGTGGTACAAACTTGCCCCACTGTAATACCACTCTCGAAACATGTTCAAATGTCAAATTTGAGAGTTTCAGTTTATAACAGCAAACATACAAAAGGGAATTCCGTTTTCTTTCTGTTTTTTTTCAGCCTACCAACTGCATTGTATGAGAGATTTTGGTACACAGAAGTCTAGACATTTACCCTTTCCTTGTTGCTTTGTGATCTCAGAGTTGGTATATGTAATAACTAGGGGGTGTGGGAGGAGTATGGTGTCTTGTCCTTGCAAAAACTTGCATTTTTTTGTAATCTTTGGAGATTCTCTCTGAAAAGATCATTCGTTTTGTATTTGTCATTCTGTCATCAAACTCAATGCATGATGATACAACCTGAATTAATATGTATGAAGAGCTACAGCCCATTCTCAGCTGATCTTAGCAAATAACTGTAATCTGTTTCCTGAGTTTTGTTTAAGTTGTTTAAGGGTGTGCTTCAGATAATTGGCAGTGCATATACAAAAGCCTCGTGCTTCTTTTATCAGAAAGTTTTACCTCTCTGTATCAAATGGAAATCACATAGTTTAGCTGTTCATTTATGCATGTGATTTGAAAAATCCAAGTTTGTGTCTAAGCAAATTCCTAGATATTTAAAAGTCCGCAGTGTTTCTTTAGAGACTGTATTTTGTCCATTAGTCTCAGACACTTAAGGTGTTTTAACAGAACAAATTTTATTTTTTTCTTAGTTTCACTTTTAGGTCAACTTGATGTATGGGATGAGATATTACACAGACAGGTTGTGTGTTAGCTTTGCTTTAATCTCGGACAGTGACTGATGAAACAAACAAACATATCATCTACATTTTATAGTAGTTCATTGATGTGAGAAAGGTTATAAGGAAGTGTCTTTAGTAACAAAGTGAAAAGCTGTCATCCAAGGTCTTAGTCTTGGGTTACAGCTTTGTTAAGGGGGTGAGCCTGAACGTAACGCTGCTCAGCATTTACTGTGAAGGGTCTATGTCACAAAGTAGCCTGCTGTCCAGCTTACTTTTCATAAGGATTGTGAATAGCTTGTTTGTTAGTTCATTGTCTTTTATTGCTCTAAGAATGGTGTTGATGAATGAAAATCTTCTGAAACCAGTTTATCATTAACCCATATTCCTCAGTGTGACAGTTGAAATTATCATTCTTTTCCAGCATTTTGGGATGTAGAGACAGCAAAGAAACGAATTGAGAAAATTACGCAGTTGTGTTTGTCCTTGGCTTGGTATCAAAATTCCATTTGTTCACTTCCACAGTTGTAGAAACATTTCTGTAGTATGGAGAAACATCTGTAAACTGTTTTTTCCAGTTCTGCATTGAAAACACTGTTGGTCCTTGGCAGTAACTCAAATGTTCTCATCAGCTGATTTGCTTTAGTTATTGCTCATTACATCTGCCACCACAACTCTGGCAATGGAGCTCATTGTGAGTTAAAGGTACTAACATGAGAAATATTATGGAAGAAATACAAATTATTCCGTTTCTACTAAAACTCTCCCTGTTGTACGGGACTTTATGTCTTCATTATTACGGTGTACTGTAAAAATATCCTTGGTTTCACTGTATTTTATGACATTTCCATTCATAATTCCTGCTATCCTGCTACCTGGATCACATAAAGTTTTGATCAAAAGAAGTTATATACTACCATAACATTCCATGTTTGTCGTCCATCTCACCTTCATTCTTACTGGTTGGGTTCGGAACCGAACCTCAGCTCTGACTTGGCTGCATACTAATGCTCGAGGTCTTCCACTGGCTAGTGGTTATATCCCTATCCCCTCATGCTGTAGTGAAGCTCCCCAGATCTTGTTTGTTGATAACCATAAGTACCTAAGGTACTACCAAACGCATCACAAAAAAATAACGAAGACGGTCAAAGACACACTGCCAGGAAAGAACCTCTTTGCCCTCTTTGTTCTCCAGGACCCATTGGTAGGTTGATAGGAGGGTGGGATGTAAGAATGAAGGTGAGATGGACAACAAACATGGAACATTATGGTAAGTACATAACTTCTTTATGTTATGTTGTCCTATCTCACCTTTATTCATACTGGCTGGGACAGTGTCCCTAGCAGCATGTTTCTTGGGTGGCTCATGGGATTTTATTTTTCAGGACAGTTGACCCAATGGAGGCCATGTCTCTGGAGGTCAAATCTACCTTGTAATGAGTTATAAAAGTATGACGTATTGCCCAAGTCACAACAGCACAGATGCTATTGAGTGGTAGTCTAGCTCTAAAGGTGAAAGAGGTTGCTATGGCTCTTGTAGAATGAGCTTTGACTTTAAAAGGGGAGAATTATGTTATTAGATTTATATATAAAAGTGACACAATTTGAGAGCCATTTTGAAAGAGTGACCTTAGATATAGGGGCACCTTTCTTTGCTTCTGAGAATGACACAAACAACTGACCAGATTTTCTGTAATCCTTTGTTCTATGCAAGTAGAAACGTAATTGCCTATGTACATCCAATTGATGAAGCTGATATTCTACCATGTTGCAATGGTTTGAGAAGAAACCTGGTAACTCTATGGACTGATTTAGATTAGAATCTGAACATACTTTTAGCAGGAAGGATGGGTTTGTTCAAAGAGAAACCTTATCTTTATGAAAAATCATATATGGTGGCTTAATTGATTAAGCTTGCAGTTCTAAAACTCTTCTGGCAGAAGTGACTGCCACCAACATACTTGTTTTCCATGTTAAAAACTTTAGATCACATGATAATGCAGGTTCAAAGGGAGGAAGGATTAAGCAGGGAGAGAACCAGGTTTAGGTACCATGGTTGTAGGAGTGTTTTTATGGGTGGCCTTAACAAATGTGTACCCTTCAGGAAGGCTTTGCATAGTTTGTGTGACATCAAGTTAGGGGAAAAATAGCTATGGAAATTAGATAGTGCTGCTAATTGTACATGAATGGTAGCTACAGCTGGGCCTTTATTAAACAGATTTGTCAGAAATTCAAGGACAGAAGTTAGTGGAGCATAGAAAGGATATAATTTTCTTGTTGATACTTTATGAGAAGAGATCAAGATATGCTTAATGGAATGAGATCAGTTAGGAAGCCTGACTATATTTGGAATTGGAGCAGCCAAACTGTAATTTTGAGGGTTTGAAGACAAGGGTTGAGCGTTCCAGAAATATGAGTCAAAAGATCTGGAACTAAGTCCAGAATCCATGGCTCCTCCTGAAGGTGAGGCCATAGGAAGGGGAACCAAATCTGATGAGGCCAATATGGAGCAATGTGGATCAACTTGCTTCCCAATGAGTTGGCTTTCTGGAGAACTTTGGGTATCAGTGGAAAGGGAGGAAAGGCATAAATGAGCCCAGAGATCCAATGTTGTACAAGTGCATCCCTTGGAGTTTGCCTCAGAGGGAGGCTCAGGGCAAAAAAAAAAAACACTGTATTTGGCATTCATGGGAGTGGCAAATAGATTTCAGAAAGGCTGGTCCCATTTGTGGAAGATCCTCTCCACTACTTCTTGTTTAGGGGACCACTTGTGAGGCATGAGACTCACTCTGCTGAGCATGTCTGCTATCACGTTGGACCTCCCGGGGATGTGCATTGCTATGAGAAAGCATTGAGAGGAGATCGCCCACTGACACAATCTGAGGGCCTCTTAACAAATGGGGATAAGACCTGGTTCCTGTTTATATACCAGACCACTGACAAGTTGTCTGTTTGTATTGCAATTGTTCCCAATGGAAGAGAGTCCTGGTGTGCCTGCAATATCAAAAGCACCACTCTCATCTCTAGAACATTAATGTGCAAATGGGCCTCATGATCCTGCCACATGCTTTGAACTGTCCTGCCCAGATAATGCCCCCCCCCCCCAATGTGGGAGGCATCTGTGGCCACTGTGGATACTGGTTGAGGGGGAAGAAATGGCTGACCTGATGTAAAGTGATTGGAGTGAAACCACCAGTGAAGGTCCTTTACGCAGGACTTGGTTATCAGAATTTATTTAGACATGGGTGGATCCTGTAATGACCCCTGGGTGAAAAGTAGCCACTGTGGAATTCTCACGTGCATGGTGTAAGTGGACTAAAGTTATTGCTGCTGCCGTGGCTCCCAAGACTTTCAAGACTGTTTTTGCCTGCCTGTACTTTTGTTTTGGAGAGGAGGTTGGAGACTTGGTGCCTCAGAACTAGCACTTTTTCTGTAGTAAGTTTTGCCTTCATGTTTATTGTGTCTAGATCTGCTCCTATAAACATGATATGTTGTGATGGCAACAAGGCAGATTTTTTGTAATTTATTGTGATTCCCAGGTGAGAACAGAGAGAGACAGAGTGGTTTCTCTTGATTCCAGTAGTAGGTGCTTGGTGGTGGGAGTTAGGAGCCAGTTGTCTAGATGGGGAAACACTCGGAATTGTAGATGTCTCAGATGAGCTGTGACTACTGCCATGCACGTGGTGAACACTTGGAGGGCTGTAGTGAGACGAAAGGGAAGCACTCAAAACTGGTAATGACTGGCTCCCAGGCAGAAGCACAGATGACTCCTGGGTGGCCTGTCCATCTTTATGTGGTGGTACACATCCTGTAGGTCTCTGGAGCACATCCAATTGTCTTTTCCCAAGAAGGCAAAAATGGACTCTAGTGTTACCATCCAGAACTTGGTCTTTACTGATTCATTTAATCTGCTAAGATCCAAAATTGGTCTCCAGTCCCCTGTTCTTTTTGGCAGTAAAAAGAACCTTGAGTAAGTCCTGGATCCTATTTCATCTGTGGGAACTCTTTGGATGACTCTTTTGTCTAGCAACTTTTGAATTTCTAGAGTTGCTTGATCCCTCTGACTGGGCGGAACATCTGGGTTTTTCTTTATGTTTGAGACAGGAACAGAAAATGGTATGGAGTATCCTCTGGATATGATCACTTGCACCCATTTGTCTTTTGTTATTTCCAGCCAGGTTTTAGGTGCAAGAATAAGCAACCCCCCCCCAACTCCCTCCAGAGATGGACAGAAGGACCTCCTTTCAGGAGCACTGAAAATATTGACCACGGAAGGAATCTCTGTCGCCCTGGTTTTGCAGACCCCTCTGGTGCGAGGACCCCGTCTTCCATTTGTACTTCACCCTCTGCCCCTGAGGGAAGAGTCACCATGTGTGTCCTGGAAAACTGTCTGGGATTTACAGAACCACATCTACCCCCCTTCTGGCCTTTTGGATAAGGTGTAGAAGGTACAGAAAAGCGGACTCCAATGGCAGAGAGAGTCTTTCCTTCTTGTTCACACCTGGTTACCATCTCCTTAACTTCTGGCCCAAACAAGGACAAACCATCAAATGTGGCATTGATAAAGGAAGATTTGAAAGGTGCCACAAAGATAAGTGCATTCAGGAATGTCTCATTAGGGATATTCCTAACCCACTGCTCTGCTCTATTCATCTGCTGCATAAAAAATTAGCCTAATGGAGGAGCTGACCACAGAATTTAAGGTGGAGAGCTGAAAAGAAACCTTGTCTGACAGTCCTGCAGCAACTCAACCTTGTAGAGTATCTCCTAGCTCCCTTAGGAAATCTCTTTGTAGCCTTGAGTCAGATAGTTCAGTGATCTGAGTGCAAAAAGTCAAGTAAATGTGCTCTTCCCATATCTGTCCATCGTATTGGACTCCTTGTTCGGTGGATGGAGAGTAGATGATGTTTCAGAAAGTTCCTTTTTCGTGGCAGCTGCCACCACCATAGCATCTACATGGACACCCTTGGTCAAGAAGTCTTTATCTGAGGGGGCTATGATAAACTTATTTGGCCACCTAGGGACAGGCTCCACTGCATCTGGAGACTCCCATGCCTTTCAACTAACTAGTTTGATAAGTTTGTCGAAAGGTGGAGACACCCAAGTGGCTGAAGGGTGAGACCCAAAGGCCTTCAGGTAAACAGACTCTTCTTCAGAAGGGTTGATGGGCTTCCAGCCACCTCTCTTTTAAGGATTTCTATGATGTTTGTGAAGGAGACATCCTCCGAGGTCAACCATGAGGATCCCTCAAACTCATTGAGGTCTATGTCAGAGGTGACTGACTCATCAGGGGAGTACAAATGCTTCTTCTTGTAAAGTCTCTTTTGAGGAACCCCTTCAGAAGGGTATTCTGGAGAGGTTTCAGAAGAGAGGGGTTCACCCGATGTGGTAACCTGAGGCTTAGGGTCACCACTGGTCTGTGGATGGTGTGATGCAGGGACAGATGCTGGTCTCTTAGGGGGAGGAATGTTAGAACCCTTGAGTGGGGCTGTCTGAGGAAACAGCACCTTCCTCATCAGCTCAAAGCCCCCATCCCCTGATCACAAGATACTTCCAGCTCTGAGGAGCCAGAAGAAATCCCCAGAACCAAGGGGGTCAGCTGCAAAGCCTATGTAGGAGCTGAGCTCATCCGCACCAAAGCCCAGAATGGCAGGGTTGAATCCAATAACTGTCAATCCGAACACCCTTCCCAGACCTGAATGGAGAGCATTGGCTCCTAGACTATTCGGATGGAACCAGGGATGTCAGAGAAGATATTTCCAAAGAGACCAAGATAGTTCTGGCACCGATGGATCCACATCAGTTGGTTCAAAGCATTCCTGCTCCGAGGACAGTTGACCCAATGGAGGCCCTGTCTCTGGAGGTCTCCTGGCTCACAGGAGGAATAGAAGTCAGTAGAATGGTTATGGTTGGCTCTGAATCCCTGGGTGTTGGAGCAGAGAGGAGTTTAGCCAGTGCCGGAGTCTTCAGAAGCCTATGCACCAGTCTATCCACATCATCATCCAAAAAGCTCCTAGAGGACTTAGAGGAAATGGTGGAGATCTTACTGATTGTAAAATGGGTGATCTCAATACAGGAGCAACTGGCTCCAATTCTGGGAACCAGCTCCTGAGTTCAAACTCCATTGGCACCGATAAAGGTGGAGCCGATGAAAAAGTTTTTGTCAGTTTCGAAGTAGTTTTAGCAAGAGATGCAATTTTACTCAACTTTTTAGCCAGGTTCAATTGTCCTGAAGAGGGAGAAGATATTTTTTGTGGACTTGTCCAATTTGGATGAAGGAGGTTTCACTGATCCTGAAGTACCCTGACCTTCTTCTAGAACTTCTTAGAAGGGGGATTTCAAAAAACCTCTCACAATCAATTTATTTTTATGCTCTAACAGCACTCTAGAGCTAAAAGAGTGACAGATTGAGCAAGACTCTTGAAGATGTTCTGCTCCCAACCAGTAAACACAAGTGGTATGAGAGTCAGAAATAGACATCTTCTGGTTGCGTCTAGTACATTTTTTTTAAACCTGAAGGCCTGGTTTCTTTATGCTCCTTAGACATGCTTAAAACTAAGAACATACACACTATAACTACAGAAAATACTTTTTTTTTATTTTAACAGAAATCCAGTAAAATAAGGAAAAGCTATAAGTAGAAAGAACAATAAGATGCCCTCTAAGTAAAATGGGGAGCAAAAATCCACTAACTTAAACGGACTGACGTTCTTCAACAGTAGGAATGAGAAACTAAAGCAATTCACAACAACAACAAGAAGATGCCTTTAACTAGAAAGTGCCCATTGCAGCTCTCTAACTTAAATGGGCTGACGCCTTTCAAACTTAGTTTATTTATTTTTTTTATAACGGATACAGAAATTAAATGGGATAGGAAAAAAACAAGGTCAAACAAACTAGCTAAAAAGTAGAAGAAAGCTAAAATTAACTAAAACTAACTAAATATAAGTAAAAATAGAATTTGTTCCTAACAATAAGGTAATAAAAAGTAGAACACTTAGCCAGAGCCAAAATGGAAGCCTCCGATCTGTTTAGCGGCAAACAAAATCTGGGGATCTTCACTATAGCATGAAGGGATAGGGATACAGCCATGAGTCAGTGGAAGACCTCAAGGTTTAGTATGTGGCCAAGTTGGAACCAAGGATTGGTTCCGAACCTAACCAGTAAGAATGAAGGCAAGATAGAACAACATAACATCTTATGTGTTTTCATTCTCATATTATTCCTGCTGCTAAGGGTACAGGTTATCTGCTAAAGCAAGAATTTTTCACCATTACATTCAAAAGAAACAGTAACTTCATTGGTAGAATGAAACAAAAAACTGGAACTTCGGAGTGATAAACAATGATTTATTCAAGGCAGCAGTAGGACAATTTAAAAGATTAACGCTCCACACAATAAAATCATGTGTTTTCGTCTGAGCACTTTCCAGACTTCTATCAGATAAAAACAGGTGCCATAGCAACCCATATATATATGGAATTAGTCAATCAACTAATCAATAAAAATGTTAATGCATCAGAATACTCATGTTTAAAAAGAAAAAGAAAAAGTATCTTGAATACAATAAACTTAAATAAATAACATGACCAAATGTCAATAATACATATCACAAAAAACATTTACAGAATTTAAAAACACCATGTTAAAACATTTAATATGAAAATATGAATTTAATATGTGTTTTTTGTATTTATTAATTTGATTAAATGTTAAGAAATTATTAAAGGTTAAAACATTTTTTTATTGATTCATTATAGTTTAGTGGACCTCAGCTTTAAAAGTGGGGCCAGGGAAATATGATCATTTAAACCTGGGACCCTATTAGCTTCCAAAGTTACCTGCCAAAACATCTCTCTAGACTCAAGCTTAGTTTCCCAGGCTCCACGCCTAGCCTCTTTGGGTACTGAATCAATAACAAAAAATCTAAAACTAGCTCCAGTACAATCTAGAGTGTGTCTGAACATGGCACTTTTTGAATTCTTATTCCTCACGTCATTCATGTGCTCATAGATTCTACGTTTCAGTGGTCTTTCAGTTTTACCAATGTAGAATCCTTCACAAGACCCACAAACCAGGTTACATTTTGGTTCCAGGTGAGCTCTAGGCAAATATCAGTAAGTCAGCTATCAGCAGTGATTCAGTAGCTCAGTTTGTTAACTGCTCTATATGTAGTGCATTTTGCAACACACAGACCAGGGTTCAAATCCAGTGCTAAATAGCACTAAATATTATAGTAGCAGTCATGTAATGCCCACAAATTCTCTCTCTGCAGGCACTAAAGATAAATGGGTGAGGTAGCCATATTATGAGTAGAGACTGTGTGTTTAGATTTCCCAGGCTGTTGAAAATCATTAGCAAGAATGTGAAAAATCAACAATGTGCAGTCAGAAATAATATGTGTAATCCTGGCATGGCTGTATGCCTGGAGTGTCTGTTAAAAGTTGCTGCAGTTGCAGTCACTGCTAATGGGTTCTATTCTCATGCCTGCTAACCAAGGCATGACTGCTGTTCACTGTCTGTTCTCTACACATACATTTCTCTCAAGTTTCATGATTTCATGTTATGTAATTAGTAGTGTATAATCCACCTGTTACAGGAATACCATGGCAATGAGTACCTAGATTGCACAGTATCACCATTTCAGCCTACAGAACATCTTGGTAGTTATATAGGTCCACATTATGTGCAAGTGTTCTGTGTAGGTGTGTACTCGCAGTTGTTACCGTTTGGCCTATAGTGTCCCATGCATATAGCTTGAGAGGTATGCATGTGCTACATCAGCTACAGGAGACTTTTACTCACTGTACACATAAAGAAAATGCAGATGCATAGAGTAGATAGTACTGTTGTCAAGGAAGTAAGTTGCAATGTTACTAATGGACTGATTTTTTCTTTATCTCTCTGCACACCCCTTAATCTTCATTTATTTATTACTGTTATTCATTGGTTATGGTTTACTATTAACATATGTTGTTACATTAAAAATTTTAGGAGCATGTGTTATTATTGTTATGTATTATAATGGATGCATATTAACATATCCTGTTAAATTATCTATTTTGTTGGCCTTATGCTGTAACTGTTGCTGGCATGCTGCTATACTGACTGTTCTGTTATTTATTGTTGTGTCTTGAACATAATTTGCATTGATATGTAATTGTGTTATTTGCAATGTTCTGCCATGCTGTTATTACTAACAATGTTTTGTTAATAACTAACCTATACCTATTGGTAAACCTCCATTACCACAACACATTGGGATAGGCCGGTTCCTGGTAATCCACCTACCTTACCTCAACTGGCCGTGGTACCAGATCCTAGCACGTCTGGGACCCACGTCGGTGGGGCCTCCTTCACTGCATCTGCACCACCTGCAGCAGTGGGTGAAACCACCTCAGGGGATGGAGCTCGGCCTCCCCCTGGGAGCAGTGGTGGAGGGGCTGCAGTCACCCAGGATCAACTGCTGGTCATGGTGCATAGGATTGTTCATCAGAGCTATGAATGCTGCCTGCACCAGATTGAGACCACACTGGCTGACCTGGTGGGGCAGGTTCACCCTGGCACCCAGTCTCCAGCACAGCCACCCTCAGGGCTGTGAAGGAGCAGTGTTGAATGTCCCATGGGTGAGAATGTGAGTCACTCTGCTGCCATCTGGATGCACATGTGACTTGGTTCTGCAACACCCGCCCCATCCAAGCTGTTTACCCCCCCCTCATGTGTCCAACAATGCCACTGTATGCTGTCTTGTCTGTCTGTCTGCAAGCACATCCTCTCCTACCCAGCTTGCTTCCTCACATGTATCTATGTCCCTTCCCTTACATTCCACTCTCACCTTAAAAAAAAATGGCACCTGCCCCCCCCCCAAAAAAAATTTCACTCCAAATATAGCTCTCTATGTCGAACACATGTCCACTGGACAGCACTAATCTAGTCTAATTGGCTTGCCAACACAGTTATGTTGTCCTCACCCCTCTGTCTGGGGTTTGAGAGTCAAAATTCATTTACAAAATCTGTCAAAATGCAGCTGTTGTTGTAAAAGATATGGATAGCTATGCATCTTTCATACACCCTTTCTGCACATCCCTAACTGCCTTTCACTATGTTTTCCCCCTGCTTGCTTCCATTTCACCACTTTCCTGTCACCCCCTTTTTCTTTTCTTTTCTTTATATTTTTTTAGGGTGGGTTTAGCAGAGCTAAGCAAAGTGGTGTAGTGTGCTGCTTTGCTTAGCTAAGCTTAAATGAGCTTTACTGATTAAATGTGTTTATTACATTGTTAGATACATGTACAAAATGAGCACCTATGCCAGGTTTCGAACCTGGGCCCTTCTTATCTTTAGCCCACTGCATTAAGCCACCATACCACACAGATATGATGCAAAATCATATCTGTGGGGGATGGAGAGATATAATAATGTTTAAGGTGTTGCCTGCCTGCAAAACACAAGGTACAGGGTTTGAATCTCCGTGGGGATAATTGGTTAGGCTTAAAATGGCTCACAAGGGCAGTTAGCCTAGTACTACTCTATGAACTAATCTATGAACTCTAAAACAGGTGTTTTCAGCAAAACATACTGATTGCCATTTACCATCCTTAGGCTTGTAACTGAAATAAAACCTAATGGGAAAAATGGGAGGGTACCTTGGACTCTGGTGCAATATTACACCAGTAGACAACCAAAGTCTTAACAATTGATGTAAGTGAGGCCTGTGGTAGCAGGTATATGTACCCTTTTATCAGCAAATTGTGGAAAGACACCTGCTTAGGCAGTAATGGCAAAGTACATGTACAACTGGGACCCTGGTGCAGAAATGCAGTCATATAAAGCTATGCACATACAGATGGATGTAGAAATGTTTCTTACAGTGTGCACATATATCTTACAAATACACATGCTTATGCAGTGATATAGTCTGTTAAATACCTTGCATGCAGTACATTTTGCTGCACACAGTCCTGGGTTCAAATCCAGTTTTGTCTAGTAGTTCAACTACATTATTGTGAAGACAGCAAGTAATGACTGAGTCATGCAATCCTAATCCGCACAGGTTACTGCTAGTTAATAAACTGCTACCCAGTTTTGCACATCAGAGGCCTCCAGGTAGGGACACACTACGCATATCTGTATAGCCTAACTATATATTTCCTACTACTCTGTTATTGGCACCATTGCATAGCAGACATATCTTAATCACATGCCTCAATTGGACTGTACAGGGTACCCTTACCCTGCCTCTGCCATAATGACAGGGCTGCCACAGCTGCCATAGTTACACATACAGCTTGCTGTCCTCACAAGTGTCCCCTCTCTCCCCTATGCACTCTAGGATGCACATAGGCAGCTATATGTAAAGATAGCTGCTACAGACCTACCATACCTCTCAATCCCCTAGAACACAGGATCCAGATGCAGCTATATATAATGGGGAGGGGGCTTCGGCCCACAAATAGGAAAATGTGTAATGGTTTGCCCCTACAAAGATAGTTTGATAGAACAACAGCTATTGTATTAGCATGCATATTCTGATGGCTATGAAGTCTGACACTCAAGTGTGTCTCTTTCCTTACTGACCTCAACCCACAATGTTTGCCAGTGAACTGCCAGGTGACCACTATCTCATGGGACACTGACCACACATATGAGGTGAAACTGTGGACATAGTCCATAGGTTCATACGTTCATAGGTAAGTTCTAGGCTATCTGCCCGAGGGCATATGTGAGCCTAGCCAGAATGTGTTGGCTTTCACCGCCCCCTTAGTTTAGTTCCCTGTGCCTCTGTCCAGCAGAGCTATTAGTTCCCTATGCCTCTGTCCAGCAGAGCCACTGCAATGATCCCCAGGATAAATTATCTGTTTCCCATCCACTCGTCAAGGTTTCTCTTGAAGATTGTTAGTGAGTGGCTCTGCCTAATGTAGATTGGAATCCTGGTCCAAAGCATGGGGTGTCTCTGGGACAGGAATCTATCCCTCCAGCAAGTCCTATTTATCATTATGGTGAGGTTTAGATCCCTAGAGCGTGTGGCTCTCGGGGGATTTGTTTTTTTTTAGGTGGAGCATGTCCATCAGTTCTGGATTGGACATGGCCTTGTATGTCAGGTAGAGATCACCTCTGATCACCTCACCCTAAATCTCTACAGTTGACATTTATGGCATGTATTCTCTGTGATGCTGTACTCTCCACACCTAAGTGATGTCCATCTTAACAACTAAGGAAGGAGCCCAGGTATACATGACAGCCTTATATATTGCACTGTGGTGGCATGTCATTGGCCAATGATAGTGCAATTCAGCTGTGTGGGCTGCAATTAGCAATTCTAAACCACAGATTGGTGCAGAGCCAACAAACAGCTAATGAACTGTACCTTAAAAAGGCAAGCAGCTGCTTATGGGGAACAGCTCTGTATGAGACTTAACTCACAAGGAGAGTGGATTTACAAAAGTATACCAGAAGCAAAGTTTGAGAAAGGAGTATTGCACTCCAGCAGGTATGTAATAGATTTCTCCATATAACAGAATGTGGATGGAAGGATGGAGGTATGGGGAATAGAGATTACAACAGAAAGTCTGTCTTAGATTTATGGTAATGATGTGTCAGTGATACTCTGTTATCCTACACTTACAGGCATGCCTCTCATCTGTCTCTGTCAATCCCTCTGATAATACAGTTCGGTACCAATAAAGGCTGTCTTCCAAAAGCATAAGCCCAGGTATCCTTTCCAATATAGGTTCCCCGATAGAGACAGATAATCAATTAACTATACATTCTAGGAATAATTTTTATATCTTTAATTATACATATATAAATATAAATGAGGTGTATTTTAAACTTTTTACAAAAGGTTTTACCTTTATACCCAGCAAGAAGCCTAATATTGAAAATAATTTACTGGATGTTAAGATTTTTACAAGGAAATTGAATTTTTTACATATTTTTAAAGAGAAAGGAGACCTACATGACAAAGAAAAAGCTGTGTTGATTAGGCAAAGTACATACAACCCCCCCCCTTCACCATGACATTTATAACTTTGAAAATACCCTCATCAGAAGGATTCGGAGTGAATATCATGACAATAAGAACAGAGATGGAAGTAACTTAACCGATGATGAGTACAAGCTTCTTAATGAACTAAGACGAAATTATATGATCCGGGTGATGAAACCAGACAAAGGTGGGGGGATTGTGCTCATGGATAAATGGGATTACACTAACAGAATGCTTAAAATTCTAAATAATGTTAGTAGCTACACGATAGCTTCCAAGAACGAAATTAACATCTCTTATCAAAAAATAGATTTTATTATAGAAGATAATTTACTACAGGGGCTCATTGATTTGGACTTGTATAACTTCTTAAAAGTAAGTAAACCTGTCATCCCTGCCATTTTTGGTATACCAAAAACCCACAAATGTATTATAAACCCCCCTATGAGACCCATTGTCTCATCAAAAGGATCCAAAACCCAACCTTTAGCTATTTATATTGACACGAAACTTAAAAAGTATCACAGCAGATATCCACATATACTAATAGATTCCTGGGACTTTTTACAGAAAATCAATAATGTTTTATACAGTGATGATGTCAAGTTTATTACAATAGACGTTAAAGATCTGTTTTCGGTTATACCCCATGCAATAGGTATGGAATGGTTTGAACATATGTTAGTAGAGATGAATTTGCTGACACCAGACAAATTTAAATTGGTACTAGAATTTATGGAACTGGTGTTAAAAAATAACTATTTATTTTTTCAAGGTGAAATTTACCACCAAAAAGAAGGGGTTGCGATGGGGGCAGCCTGTGCCCCCATCTATGCCAATATTATTATGTTGTATTGGGAAAGACATTATTTATTTAAATCTGAGTTTTTTAACTGGATTAAAAGTTACTACAGATTTTTAGATGACATCCTCATTCTTTGGGAAGGTTCTGAGGAATTTATAGATGAATTTACTAAGTATATTAACAATAGTACTAACTTTTTAAAGTTTACACACCAAAGTGACTCACAAGAGATACACTTCTTAGATGTCAGGTTACAAAAGAACTATGAAGCCAAAAGTTATAAATCTACAATTTACAGATAAGAATATCGCTCCAATGCATATTTACATTTTGATAGTGACCACCCAACCCAACTAAAAAGAAATATTGTAAAGGGACAGATGATCAGGGCAGCCAGAATGACATCTGATAAAGATGATTTCCTCTGTGAAACTGATATGATACAAAATATGTTTCAAAAAAGAGGCTACCCTTTTGAGTTAATACAACCCATCAAAGAATATGTGGTAGATAGATGGGGTACAACCTATATACCCTTATTAAATAATGTTAACAACAATAATATAAACAATATAAAAGATGTGGTGAGTTCCAGTAATGGAGTTCCTCAACAGGTGAATAGTAAACATACATTGCCTTATATGACCCTTACCTACTACAACGGTATAGGATGGCTCAAAAAATGCATTAATGAGACCTGGGAAATGTTCAAAGCTATGCCCACCCGAATTATGGTTTTCCAAAACAAGTTGACATACAGTTTTAGGAGGAATAACAACTTGAAGAATATTTTGGAGAGCAGAAAGGATAACAATGAGAGTGGAACTGTTTCCAAGAAAAAGGGTACTTTCAGATGTGGGAGATGCCCACAATGCCCATTTATAGCAGGTGAAAAAGAACTTTTAATTCCTACATTAAGAACAACATTGAGGGCTAAAAAGTATAGCAGTTGTTACACCAAAGGGGTGGTATACCTAGCTTATTGTAAATTCTGCTGGGCATACTACATTGGCAAAACAGAGTGACATCTAAGGAAAAGAATATATGTACACATGAGGGATATCAACCGAAAGAATGAAAATAATGCACGTTTTAGACACTCACTGACACGTCATGAAGCAAATTTTAAGTTCTGGGTCCTTGAAGAAGTCCTACATTTTGAGAGAGGTGGTGATTGGGAGACCAAACTAGCATATAGAGAGATGATATGGCAACTTAAACTTGATGCTTGTAGTGGTAAGGGTCTCAATGACCACATTTCAATTACACCAGCTCTAAAAATTTTATCAGAAGACCCCAAGAGACACAAATCTTAAAAATACACCAAAAACACTTCATAGAATTTAGAAAACCAATATTAAATATTAAACATTAAATATTGATATTTATGTACCCTAGTGGTTTGAATTTTTAGTATAAATTATTAATCTTATATTAATTTTATATGAGTTTTTTAAAACCTCATATGCTGAACATTTAATGTCTTGTATTTTTTGTATTTTGTATAGTATTTGTATTTATATTCTACTCAACATTTTTTATATATTTTTTATATTTTTTATATATTTATATTTTTTACACAAAAGTGTTGGTGCATTATGTGTAATGCAACACATTAATTTCACTAAACTCATAGACAATTTTATAGAGTAGTTATATATATATATATATATATATATATATATATATATATATTTTTATAGAGAAGTTATACATGTATATTTTTATACATATATATATATTGTACTGACATCTTTTGATTTCAACTGCATTCTACTATGTATTTATGGAATTACTATCTAATTGCTTAATTGTTTAACCATTACTCCCTAATGGATGTATAAAAGGAATGGGAGAGGTGCTTCCAATTGATTCTGAAGAGGTCTCCAGTGTGGAGACAAAAGCACTAAATCCTATTTTGTTGAGTTTTATCTGTCCAATAAATAGTGTTTTATTTGTGGAAAAGCGAGTGGACTTTGTGGAATGAGGCTTTGATTTTATGCTTTTGGAAGACAGCCTTTATTGGTACCGAACTGTACTACTTTTTGTGGAAGTTTACTTTTTCATTTTCTACCAGTCCCTCTGATAATGGTTGTCCATTGTAGGAAAGCTAGTGAATTACACATAATACATAGTGACAATGGGTAAGGTTGTGCACTCCTGTAATGTGTCACATACATAGTTCTAACATTTTAAAAGCATCCCTGAATGTCCATGATGTTCTCTGGCTAAGTCCCTGTTTCTGTTGACATATGTCCCTGTTTGGTTGACAGCTATGTCTAACATACTTGTCAAACTCTTACAGCATGGAACCAGGAAAAAGCCATAATTTATGGGGGGCCAAGGCCCAAACACAGCAACAGTGTTTAAGTATTTGTCAGAGATCCTCAAGTTTGTGTGAAACTGACCAGAACTATGAGGCAAACATCCTGGCATTCTGCAAACATCTGCATAGTTGAGAGGTATGATGCCTACAGGGAACACATACTACAGCAGGTTTGCATTATTTTATGTCACTGGGGCACACTGGTGTTGCTGGACTGTCCCCATACAGTTGTAATAGCACACTGTTAATTGTCTTGCAGTGGCCATATGACATATCAGTGGGAATTTGCCCATAGGGGGACACACCACAATAGACTGCAGTGCTGGGTGTTGGAACATACAGCAGAATCTGTCATGGCACACAGGGACATACCCCAGTATTGCTACTATCTTCATGGTATCCACACACTTAGAGTGTTGCCAGACTGTGGGGTATGATGAGTGAGGGAGTAGTGGATAGTGTAGGCCATTAGATACATATCCAGGTCTTAATGCAATAGTCAGTATTTAACCTGTTTTAAAGGAAAAACAAATGAAGATATAAACGTTTTATGGCTATAATACTTTTTAGGTAGATAGGTTGTATTCTATTATTATTATATACATATACATTTTTACTCTTTTATGTGTTATAACTTTTTATTATGTTTTAATTATCTTTTTATTAGCAATTCATTTTGATTGGTTGGTTGCGTTATGAGTGCTATATAAATATGTGACTGTTTAATTGCAGTTATTATTGCACTGAGGAAGGGCTGTTTTAACCCAAAAGCTTTGCGTGGATTTAAACTTATGCTCTTTTATTTGCTGGATATTAAACTTGCTTCCTAACTTCTCTGGTCTGTTTTTTTTTGGTTTGATTATTTAAAAATTTTGCTTTTGGCCAATGTTTGCCTTATTTCAGTCCTTTTGGGTTTCACTTTATCTTGGTTTATACAGCTGACCAGGGTTGGGGGGGGGGTTGGAGTCCGTCTCCCCTCACAATCTGATGTCAGTGTTTCATTGGACTCTGATGATGATGATGGCCATAGTGAGGCACAGGTGGGGTTGTCGGTGGCTGAATCTGTCCCAGAGGTTGACATCTCTCTTCTGCTCCCGTTGTCACTGCACACAGTCAGTATGCCCACACATACCCAGTCCCCAGATGCCACAGATATTGGACAGTCAGAGGGTGGTGACATTAAATAGGACTGTGTGGCAACTATGGGGTCAGTGAGTCTAGACACTGCCCATAGCCAGAGAGCTGGTGAGGTCCCACACAGGCAGATTGACAGGGGTGCTCATAGGAGAACTGCTGTCCATCCACCAGATGTCACATCATAGGTCACTTCTCGCATGTTTCAGGCCATCATGGAGGCACAGGCCCATTCTGAATGCATCACCAGATAGATGCTTAGGGTTATGGACGCAGCACAGTCTGACATCTGTGAATGGCTTTACTGCATTGGGAACACACTGGATCAGTTCACTGATGCAGTGGACAGACGGTGGGTGGAGACAGTGCCTGTCATGGACATTGTGCTGGAACATCTGGTTGGAGTTGGGCATTGGATGTGTAGACTTTGGTCAGCAACAGCATCTGGTGAGAGTCCACATGGCTGTGCCCAGTCACGGTCCCGTAGTGGCAGTACCTCTAGTGTTACAGAGGGAAGTGTGCTGTCCACACCATGACATGGCAAGCCATTGCACGTGGTTCTGGGTGGACCTGTTGGGCACACAGCCCCAGCATTTTGCAGTCACAGTCAGGTACTAGCACCATATCTGATCTTGGGCATAGTGGTGCCAGTGCTACTCCTGGCAGAGCCAGTTCTCATGTTTGTGGCCAGAGATGGTGAATTGTCCACTCCACCATGGACAGTCCACAGCTATCCAACATACACATGTGTTGGGCTAGCACTGGGCTTGACTGTGTGCACGCACACACTCAAACACCACTGTCATATGCAAGTCACTACAAACACACAGCACCTCTCCATGGCCCATCTAACCCACACCCATCCTGACTCACACACATGCTGTCAACTGTTTGGCACAGGTTAGGACTCCAACACCCCCACACCACACCCTGTGCATGTGATGATACCTGTGCCACATCCTTGCCATCCATGCTATCAATGCAGGGAAATGCTACTATGTGTCTGATGCAGAAGGTGTCTATATCACTTGACATGTACATATGTTGTGCAGTATTACTTTGCCATGCCACTTCTTGTTGGCCACAACTGGTAGAATATACTGACATGTGTCATGTCTACACATCACACTTTGTGTGTCTGTGTTGCATGATGTTGGACTGGTGGTAGTGTTACAAAATGACAGTTGTGTCACTGACCTGTGTATGTTTCTGTTCCAGGAGTCAGAGGGGATACACTATAGACACATGGTGGTAATACAGCAGCACAGGATGGCATGGCATGGAAGCACAGCAGAAATATGACATCAGTAAGGCACAGCAGTATACGTGCATGGCACCCTAGATGCTTATGAGTAGAACAGTCTATCAGGGACAATGGGGGCAGTCAGCATATTCATGCATTCATAGTTTGTGATAAGGTCTGCTACCCTGGCTACATGTCGCCTGGGTTTTCTAAACTTACAAATCGAGAAGTCATGGTGATGGAGTTGACACTTCTACATTTATCCTGTGTCAGGGTCAGACAGGTGGCTGACATCGGTTATGATTATGTAGGGGAGGGCAATTTAGGGCCAGCAGCTAGTCACAGGGCCAAAAAGTGCATAACCATTGC
>NC_056726.1:1498832121-1498847121 GCF_019279795.1 Protopterus annectens
CTTTAGGCAACTGTTTTGATGTAACACAAATACACCAGCAAAAGCTGAAGAAACAACTGAAAATTCCCAACAGCCTGTTCAGAGAGCAATAAAGGTAGTCCTTCAACACAAGCAGTTGATAATCAGCCGGATTGCATCCAATATACAAAAATAGGTTTATTAACTCCAACAAATACCACGACAACACAAACAGTAGTTACAACAGACTAAGCGCTTTCGTCTCCCTTTGGAGACTTCTTCAGAGACAATTAATTTAACAAATGCTTCACTTATATATACTTGTCCAATAGTGGGCTGGCATAAACAATAATTGATTAATTAATTAATTTAACCATTCTAAAAGAACTTCCTACTAAAGGTATACACACCAATTTTACAACAAATAGATCATAGTTCTATACCAAAATATTGCTCTTAAGAAATAGTAACAATAATAAGAGATAAATAAAAAATGGACCATTTTGTCTAAAAATACTTATAAAAATACCAATTGAATACATAGTTATATATATAAATAAATAAATATAAAAATAATAAAAATAGAAAATATAAAAAATATAAACAATATATTGTGTAAGTACGAGTGTGAATACATACACACATTCCCCACCCTCTCCACTTACTTAATAAACTTGATATATACATATACATATGTAAATGTGTAAAAAATGTAAAAATGAAAGGTATATATATATATATATGAAATATGTATAATAGTATAAAATAAATAGTATAAAATATAAATGTATTTCATTACATACGTTTTTATATGCATTTTTGTATAATACTAGGAAAAGTTAGATATCACTATTTTATCTCTTAATAGCTTTTTTTGGGGTCAGCAGAAAAAATTTTTAAAACCGGGGTAATAGATATATGGTCATTAAGACCTTTTCCTCCACATGCATCCAACCGCAATTGCCACATCATTTTCTTATATTCAAGTTTCGTTTCCCAGTCTCCTCCTCTATCCGGTTGTTTTACTTCTTCTAACACCCAAAATTTAAAATTTGCTTCTTTGCAGTTCAACACATGTCTGTATAGAGCATTGTTTTCATTTTGTTTATTAATATCTCTATTATGTTCATATATTCTTGACCTCAAGTGTCTCTCAGTTTTCCCAATATAGTACTTCCAACATACTTAACAAAAAGCCAAATAAACCACTCCCTGGGTATAACAGCTACTATAGCCCCTAGCTTTCAAAGTAGTCCCTAAACTGGGCAGTAGTATTTCCTTTTGTTCTGCTATAAAAGAACACTGGGCACATCTTTCACATTTGAACGTTCCATGTTTTCTACTTGTACCTTGAATATTATGTATTTTCTGTTGTTCAAGGAGGTTCTTAACATTTCTGTTCCTCCTATAACTATATTTTATCTTCTCCTGAAAGATGTTTGTTGTACCATACATTTCTTTAAACATCCCCCAAGTTTCATTTATGCATTTCCTTAACCACCCCATTCCTTTATAAAAGGTCAACGTAAGATATGGTGAACCATCCAATCCATTCATGTTTTTTATATTCTCTGACTTCTTCAAATAACAATTGTCTGTTTTAAAAGTATTAGGTTCATCTAATATATTGAATTCATCTAATATATTGGAAGGGCTTCTACTACTCATGGTTAAAAGGGGAACATACATCTTTTCATTTCTTCCTTTGAGTACATATTCCTTAATATCCCCAATTATTTCCCCTGGGTATCCTCTCTCCTGAAACATCTTTTCCAAATGGCCAATTTCTATAATAAAATCACTATCATTCGAAATCATCCTTGCCATTCTAATCATTTGCCCTTTAACAATGTTCCTTTTCAAAAAATGTGGGTGGTCACTCTCATAATGCAGGTACGAATTAGAAAAATGTTCTTTTCTATAAATGTTGGATTTATAACACTTATTGTTATAATCCTTGTCCAATTTTACATCTAAAAAATGTATACTGTCTTTTTCTATCTGGTATGTGAATTCCAAAAATGTAGTAGTATGGTTTATAAACTCAATGAATTCTTCTATCTTATCTTTAGTTCTATCCCATACAACTAGTATATCATCCAAAAATCTGAAATATTTCTTGATATACTTGTTGTATGGGGACGTAAAAACAAAATGTGATTCCCAGTATAACATAATAATATTGGCATATATCAGGGCACATGCTGACCCCATTGCAACACCTTCTTTCTGATGATAGTATTCACCTTGAAAGTATAAGTAGTTATATTTTAGGACAAGCTCCATATTTTCTAAAATCAATCTGTATTCGTCCCCTGTAAGAAAATCCATTTCTCCTAATATTTCTTCGAACCACCTTAACCCTTGCTCCTGAGGTATTACAGAAAAACAAGTCCCTAACATCGATGGTTATAAATATATACTCATCGTCATAGGAACAGTTCCCCATTTTTTCCAAAAAATCCCATGAATCCACCAAAATGTGGTGGAATTTACTTTGAAAATGTTTTAGTTTTTGATCCACATATATAGCTAGGGGTTGAGTTTTTGAACCCTGAGAGGATACAATTGGTCGCATGGGAGGGTCTAAAATAGACTTATGCACCTTGGGAATTCTGAAGATGACTGGTATTACTGGTTTAGGTACCTTAAGAAAATTGTATAAGTCCCTATCTATCAGGCCCTGTAAAAGGTTGTCTTCTAAAATTAGGTCAATCTTTTTATATGATATATTTATCTCATTCTTAGATACAATCCCATATTGGTTCTCCTTGTCCAATATGTCCATCATTTTTCGGGTATAATCCGATCTTTCCATAAGTGCTACCCACCCCCCCACCTTAATCCGGTTTCATCACTCGGATTTTGTCATTTTTAATAAATTCTTTTAGTATGTTGTATTCCATTGATGTTAAATTATTTATCTTTTTTCTGTCCTTTTGTCCATTATTTTTATTTTTATCATACAAGCCGCGAATGTTTTTCGTAACACATTTCTCAAAATTTAAAATTTCTTTTTGAAGGGGTGAGTTGTACACACTTGATCTCTTAAGCTCTTTTTTATAATTCTGAATATTTTTATCCTTGTAATTATGAATAAAATTTAATTTCCGTGTATATAATCTAATATCTAATAGAATATTTTCTATAGGTGGAATTTTACTAGGTACAAATGTAAAACCTTTTATAAATAAGTTAAAATGGTCCTGATTAATCTGGATATCTGTATAATTAAAAATGTTAAAATTGTTGAATGAATTTATAATAGTAGTCATTAGATCAGTATCATCCTGTTTCTCAATCACCTCTTCATCTTCAAAAAGTAATGCATCAATACTAACTATCGTTGTAGTCTCCCTGTATACTGGGTATTGTTCTCTGCTATCTGTGCATAAGTTGGTTGTAGGTTTCGGTTCCTTATTCTCTCTGACCTCCTGGCTTCGTCCACTTCTAAAGGGACCACCTCCCTATTAATATAACCATTCTTATTATTCCCAAAACCTTCATAGTTGGTGAAGCAGTAAGCTTCATATTCATTATACACTTGTTTTTCAACCCTGAATCTGTTGTTCCTGTAATACCCATTATTGTTATACCTTCTTCTATTGTAGGTGTTAGTTACCCAACCATTTAAATCACTTTTCTTATCACAATAATAAGCAGTGTTCATTTCATACTCTTTTAAATCTCTTTCAATTTTAGAAAGCTTTCTATTCATGTTAACATTGGTATAATAATCTATGTCATGTAAAACTCTATAGTACATACTCTTATATTCATCCACAGTAAATAAAACATCAGTACTAATACACACATACAATCTATCAGTTTCTTTTTTAGTATATTCCATATTTTCATTGTTCCATTTAATCATTTCTTTAAGAATACCCAGCCCACACTCGTTTAAAATACCTGTAATAGTTTTAAAAAACGTATTATCATAATTTGCATTGTTTGGATATTTATTCAATCTAAGGCCTTTAGGCACAATTTTTTCTTTTAAACATTTCTCGAGATACCAATTTTCTACTACCCAAGCCTTATATTTTTGTAACAAAGATTTAAAAGTCTTACAATTGTCCTTAAAAGTCGGATTTGTTTGGCTTTCTTTTCTCTTCTCCTTGGTGTTCTTACCTTTAAACGAGCGGTTCAGCCAAGTTACAAAATCCACTTCTTTATAGAACTCTGGTATGTCACAATCCCTCCGGTTAGTTTCCAAACCAGAAACTTGTTTCAAACCATTATTGTGTCCTGTGTTGACCATAAACGGACCGTTCTCCTCTCCTCGTCATTCTTTTCTGGCGTCTGACATCATCAGACCAGCGCCTGATGTTCTAGGGCTACTTTGTGCACAGGGAATGTCGCTGCCTGTGCTTAAAGGTAGAGCGTCCGGCTGCGAATGCGTTTGAATAACTTTAATTAGTTCAGACAGCAAACTACTGTTATCCATGGCAGGACTTCCTCGTTCTCCGATCAGGAAACACCAAACAGCAACTTGTAACACAAATACACCAGCAAAAGCTGAAGAAACAACTAAAAATTCCCAACAGCCTGTTCAGAGAGCAATAAAGGTAGTCCTTCAACACAAGCAGTTGATAATCAGCCGGACCACATCCAATATACAAAAATAGGTTTATTAACTCCAACAAATACCATGACAGCACAAACAGTAGTTACAACAGACTAAGCGCTTTCGTCTCCCTTCGGAGACTTCTTCAGAGACAATTAATTTAACAAATGCTTCACTTATATATACTTGTCCAATAGTGGGTTGGCATAAACAATAATTGATTAATTAATTAATTTAACCATTCTAAAAGAACTTCCTACTAAGGGTATACACACCAGTTTTACAACAAATAGATCATAGTTCTATACCAAAATATTGCTCTTAAGAAATAGTAACAATAATAAGAGATAAATAAAAAATGGACCATTTTGTCTAAAAATACTTATAAAAATACCAATTGAATACATAGTTATATATATAAATAAATAAATATAAAAATAATAAAAATAGAAAATATAAAAAATATGAACAATATATTGTGTAAGTACAAGTGTGAATACATACACACATTCCCCACCCTTTCCACTTACTTAAAAAACTTGATATATACATATACATATGTAAATGTGTAAAAAATGTAAAAATGAAAGGTATATATATGAAATATGTATAATAGTATAAAATAAATAGTATGAAATATAAATTTATTTCATTACATACGTTTTTATATGCATTTTTGTATAATACTAGGAAAAGTTAGATATCACTATTTTATCTCTTAATAGCTTTTTTGGGGTCAGCAGCAAAAATTTTTAAAACCGGGGTAATAGATATATGGTCATTAAGACCTTTTCCTCCACATGCGTCCAACTGCAATTGCCACATCATTTCCTTACATTCAAGTTTTGTTTCCCAGTCTCCTCCTCTATCCGGTTGTTTTACTTCTTCTAACACCCAAAATTTAAAATTTGCTTCTTTGCAGTTCAACACTTGTCTGTATAGAGCATTGTTTTCATTTTTTTTATTAATATCTCTATTATGTTCATATATTCTTGACCTCAAGTGTCTCTCAGTTTTCCCAATATAGTACTTCCAACATACTTTACAAAAAGCCAAATAAACCACTCCCTGGGTATAACAGCTACTATAGCCCTTAGCTTTCAAAGTAGTCCCTAAACTGGGCAGTAGTATTTCCTTTTGTTCTGCTATAAAAGAACACTGGGCACATCTTCCACATTTGAATGTTCCATGTTTTCTACTTGTACCTTGAATATTATGTATTTTCTGTTGTTCAAGGAGGTTCTTAACATTTCTATTCCTCCTATAACTATATTTTATCTTCTCCTGAAAGATGTTTGTTGTACCATACATTTCCTTAAACATCCCCCAAGTTTCATTTATGCATTTCCTTAACCACCCCATTCCTTTATAAAAGGTCAACGTAAGATATGGTGAACCATCCAATCCATTTGTGTTTTTAATATTCTCTGACTTCTTCAAATAACAATTGTCTGTTTTAAAAGTATTAGGTTCATCTAATATATTGGATTCATCTAATATATTGGAAGGGCTTCTACTACTCATGGTTAAAAGGGGAACATACATCTTTTCATTTCTTCCTTTGAGTACATATTCCTTAATATCCCCAATTATTTTCCCTGGGTATCCTCTCTCCTGAAACATCTTTTCCAAATGGCCAATTTCTATAATAAAATCACTATCATTCGAAATCATCCTTGCCATTCTAATCATTTGCCATTTAACAATGTTCCTTTTCAAAAAATGTATGTGGTCACTCTCATAATGCAGGTACGAATTAGAAAAATGGTCTTTTCTATAAATGTTGGATTTATAACACTTATTGTTATAATCCTTGTCCAATTTTACATCTAAAAAATGTATACTGTCTTTTTCTATCTGGTATGTGAATTCCAAAAATGTAGTAGTATGGTTTATAAACTCAATGAATTCTTCTATCTTATCTTTAGTTCCATCCCATACAACTAGTATATCATCCAAAAATCTGAAATATTTCTTGATATACTTGTTGTATGGGGACGTAAAAACAAAATGTGACTCCCAGTATAACATAATAATATTGGCGTATATCAGGGCACATGCTGACCCCATTGCAACACCTTCTTTCTGATGATAGTATTCACCTTGAAAGTATAAGTAGTTATATTTAAGACAAGCTCCATATTTTCTAAAATCAATCTGTATTCGTCCCCTGTAAGAAAATCCATTTCTCCTAATATTTCTTCGAACCACCTTAACCCTTGCTCCTGAGGTATTACAGAAAAACAAGTCCCTAACATCGATGGTTATAAATATATACTCATCGTCATAGGAACAGTTCCCCATTTTTTCCAAAAAATCCCATGAATCCACCAAAATGTGGTGGAATTTACTTTGAAAATGTTTTAGTTTTTGATCCACATATATAGCTAGGGGTTGAGTTTTTGAACCCTGAGAGGATACAATTGGTCGCATGGGAGGGTCTAAAATAGACTTATGCACCTTAGGAATTCCGAAGATGACTGGTATTACTGGTTTAGGTACCTTAAGAAAATTGTATAAGTCCCTATCTATCAGGCCCTGTAAAAGGTTGTCTTCTAAAATTAGGTCAATCTTTTTATATGATATATTTATCTCATTCTTAGATACAATCCCATATTGGTTCTCCTTGTCCAATATGTCCATCATTTTTCGGGTATAATCCCATTTTTCCATAAGTACTACCCCCCCCCCCCACCTTAATCCGGTTTCATCACTCGGATTTTGTCATTTTTACTAAATTCTTTTAGTATGTTGTATTCAATTGATGTTAAATTATTTATCTTTTTTCTGTCCTTTTGTCCATTATTTTTATTTTTATCATACAAGCCGCGAATGTTTTTCGTAACACATTTCTCAAAATTTAAAATTTCTTTTTGAAGGGGTGGGTTGTACACACTTGATCTCTTAAGCTCTGTTTTATAATCCTGAATATTTTTATCCTTGTAATTATGAATAAAATTTAATTTCTGTGTATATAATCTAATATCTAACAGAATATTTTCTGTAGGTGGAATTTTACTAGGTACAAATGTAAAACCTTTTATAAATAAGTTAAAATGGTCCTGATTAATCTGGATATCCGTATAATTGAAAATGTTAAAATTGTTGAATGAATTTATAATAGTAGTCATTAGATCAGTATCATCCTGTTTCTCAATCACCTCGTCATCTTCAAAAATAATGCATCAATACTAACTATCGTTGTAGTCTCCCTGTATACTGGGTATTGTTCTCTGCTATCTGTGCATAAGTTGGTTAGAGACACTTGAGGTCAAGAATATATGAACATAGTAGAGATATTAATAAACAAAATGAAAACAATGCTCTTTACAGACATGTGTTGAACTGCAAAGAAGCAAATTTAAAATTTTGGGTGTTAGAAGAAGTAAAACAACCAGATAGAGGAGGAGACTGGGAAACAAAACTTGAATATAAGTAAATGATGCGGCAATTGTGGTTGGACGCATGTGGAGGAAAAGGTCTTAATGACCATATATCTATTACCCCTGTTTTAAAAAATTTTTCTGCTGACCCCAAAAAAGCTATTAAGAGATAAAATAGTGATATCTAACTTTTCCTAGTATTATACAAAAATTGTAAATTAAAAGCCTAGGCTAAAAATACCCTAGTACACAGTATGTTACTTCCACCTTAAGGAACAAAACACATATGGTGACTCTAAATAAAAACTTAACTGGTATGCAAAGCAGCATATGAAAGAGTTACAATAAACATGATATAAACCACAATACATATAAACCACACATAAGGTCATTTGCTGAAGATTGCAACAATACAAACGTATACCTAATATGGAAACCATCCAAGCATGATACTACTTTATATAATATACTATACTAATATAAATAACAGAGCCCTAAATGTCAGTGATGACAGTCACAAAAGGAGTTAATTATTGTTTGAGGATGGGGGATGCCAGGAAGGCCCAGTGGGGTCAAGCACTAACTTCAAAGGCTTGTTAAATAACTTTATACCAACTTATTTTCAATACTCCCTCCTTAAGGTGAGCCTGTTAGCAATGTTGAGGTACTGAAATAACTCCATCATTGTCCCAATGATGTCTAGCTAATAATGTTTCCCAAGGTTGATCATTTGAAGGTACAATTACAACCTAACCTCAGAAAAACTGTCTGAAAAAATGCATTGTTAGCTGACAGTATGCATCACATTAATACACATTGAAAATAGTATTTAATATTTATTATTATTTAGAGTGTCAAACTTCGGCTACAAATGATGACAGATCTAATAAATATGTCCCCCTATATAGCTATTGAGGTCACATGGAGAATTGGACTGAAGTGGAATAGGCAACGAAATTATTGGTGACACCGCATTATGTCACCAATGCTGGACACAGGAGACCATATGGAATAAGGAATTATACCCTATTATGTTCTGTATGACACCATATATAGCACATGCGAGGTACAAATATACCAAAATGATTTGTTGACGTATTTTGATAAAACCATATTTCTACTATGGATGCTTCCTTCTGGATTAACACACCAGTTGATCAGCGACGGAATGTATTTGTAAGTAATATTCCTGCAGGTTATATTTAACTTAATGTTAAAATGTTAATATTTTAATAACAATAAGTGTAAATGTGTTTTAGTAAAGTAGCTCAAATAGAACTGGATTGCCTGAATCTAGTTGTATTATACAAAAATGCATATAAAAACGTATGTAATGAAATAAATTTATATTTTATACTATTTATTTTATACTGTTATACATATTTCATATATATACCTTTCATTTTTACATTTTTTACACATTTACATATGTATATGTATATATCAAGTTTTTTAAGTAAGTGGAAAGGGTGGGGAATGTGTGCATGTATTCACACTTGTACTTACACAATATATTGTTCATATTTTTTATATTTTCTATTTTTATTATTTTTATATTTATTTATTTATATATATATATATAACTATGTATTCAATTGGTATTTTTATAAGTATTTTTAGACAAAATGGTCCATTTTTTATTTATCTCTTATTATTGTTACTATTTCTTAAGAGCAATATTTTGGTATAGAACTATTATCTATTTGTTGTAAAATCGGTGTGTATACCTTTAGTAGGAAGTTCTTTTAGAATGGTTAAATTAATTAATTAATCAATTATTGTTTATGCCAGCCCACTATTGGACAAGTATATATAAGTGAAGCATTTGTTAAATTAACTGTCTCTGAAGAAGTCTCCGAAGGGAGACGAAAGCGCTTAGTCTGTTGTAACTACTGTTTGTGCTGTCGTGGTATTTGTTGGACTTAATAAACCTATTTTTGCATATTGGATGCGGTCCGGCTGATTATCAACTGCTTGTGTTGAAGGACTACCTTTATTGCTCTCTGAACAGGCTGTTGGGATTTTTCAACTGTTTTGATGTGTTAGTGCAGATAACCTCTGCATTCCAAGGGTATGTGAAGAAATGCTTACACCCCCCCACACACACACACATATATGTGTATGTGTTTGTGTGTGTGTGTGTGTGTGTGTGTGTGTGTGTGTGTGTGTGTGTGTGTGTGTGTGTGTGTGTATGTGGGCGTGTATAATAGGGATGTCTCTATAAATTTTGCTGTGCATGTAGGTTATGTATATGACTTCTGTAGATATATGTTGAGAGTCTATGTATCACTGTAATATATATAGCTTTATATACATACATATATATATATATATATATATATATATATATATATATATGTATATATATATATATATATATATATATATATATATATATATATATATATATATATATATACATATCAGTATATGGGGTACATACTTGTAGCTACACTTCCCATGTGAGAGTGGGATAAGGTCAGACAGATATGTAGAGGTAGCTGTCTGTATGTACAGACATGTTTCCACATAGCAAGTCTTTGTGAGGAAGAGGCAACAGAATTGCACTCACATTAGCTTAAGTGTAGGAGCATGCCCAGTGGGACTATCAGTACTAATAAGGTGACTCCAGACCAGAGCTACCTGCACTACAGTCTGGGATTTTGTGTGTTACAGACATTGACAGCTGCACCTCTCTCCACAGTACAGCACTTCCCTGACATTGTCCAATGAATTTCCCGGCTGTGTGCTGTAAGTAACATGTTACTGGGGTACATGATGTAACACCTCTTACAAGGTGACAGTCTGCATACCTCTCACCATACCTCTCAACCTCTTACAGCAAGAACTCTGGACAAAGCCATTAATAAAAGTGGGACAAAGGCCCAAAAATGGGACCAGTTTTTAATACTGCACTTACAAACTTAGAAAGGTGATAGAATAACATGTTTTGCTTTTGCATGAAACTCAAATGTCTGTCATTATTTTCTGACATCAGTCTTTAAAGACTTACCACTAATTTGTCAGAAGACCATACTTTTATGAATATCGGAGCAAAACTATGAGGCAACAATCTGGACATTGTGTGAAAATCTGTACAGTTGAGATGTATGTCTCTCACTGTATATGTTTTTTCATAATGTCCAGCATTTCACCCCATATGTCGGGCCTGTTCCTCAAACATTTGTGGTGTTCCAGTAAAATGTTGTATAAGGCAGTCAGTGAATAGGACTAACTACAATCAAACATTTGAGTGTCGCACTTCATATCCTTCAGATATGCTGTACTGATGCAACCCACTTTCATACTAGCCACCTTCAAGGTGAATCAGAGCATCTGAATGTCTGTTTCTTGTTCTGGCCCTTTGTTTCCCCATTCTCTCTGGCTTTGTCCAGCTTTCATGCAGTAACAGATTGAGGGGTATGACAGTCTGTGGGGACACCACCATATGACTCCCTCACATGCAAAAGATGTGGATACTGCCAGATTCAAACCATCAGCACCATCACCCATGCTAATGTGCCTAGCCTACTGAGCCACACAGGCTGCCATGCAGTAACGTGTCATTCATCACACAATCAATAGCATACAGACATACATTGTCACTCCTGTGTTATGTGAGACATAGAACACATGGCCAGGTTCTATGTCACAGCCCTGGAATTGGCTGATCTGCTGATATATCATTGCAAATTTTCTGTTACAGCAGTTGTATGGGCACGCTGGGTGCCATAGATTGCACTCATGTACACATCAAGGCACCACCCAGTAAGGAGGGTAGAATCTATGTCAACCACAAGGGGTATCACCTCCATCAACTGCCAGATCATGTGCAATTCCCCGGGTATTATCATGGATGTGTGTGCTGGCAGCCCTGGCAGTTATCACGATTCCCATGTCTGGCATGCATCACAGCTGTACCAGATGATTGCTAGGAGGGGACATCCCCCACGGCCATTTACTGGGGGATGCTGTCTCTCTGTCTAGGCTTATTGCCAGCAGCAGCAATGATGTCAGCATCTAGCAGACCTGCAGCAGCCCCTAGCATTACTTCAGTTAAAACTCCCAAGGCTGTACTCCACTGGTGCAGAGTATGAGGGTGAAATGAGATTATAAGGTGCATGCAACCTTTATAGTGCTTTGCTTTAGGTGCAGCATGTGTGGTTGGCTACCTATGATGCATTCCACCTACCAAGTACATCATTAAGGACTGTTAATGGCCCTAGTTTAAGTGAAACAGGGAATATCAGTAATTAAGATAGCATTGCCTTTGTCAGCCAGTTTTTTTTTTTTTGAACAGCCTTTGCTGTTCAAACATGTGCCATGAAGATAAACAGTGCTCTGCACTCAGTATACACCCCCCATGAAAGGTCACGCTCAGCATGGCAGCATACCATGCAAACATGCTCATATTAGATGAAACATGTGCCCCGAAGGTAAACAAAGCTAAGCAGTCAGTGTACACACACTCCTGCTCAGCAGAGCACCACAATGCGCAAACAGGCACAGATGAGCTCCAATGAGCTTACAAGTCCTCAGACAGACCCCCCCACACCTCTCCTGTGGACACCAACATGGTTCTCTGGCTACACAGTTGGGATCTGTGAATGCAGATACCCATTTGTGCTATTCAGTAACACCAGTTCATTTGCACAGGGATCTGTGCACACAACCTGGAAACAACACAGTTCAAGGCACTGCCTCCTTAGCAACAGAACCATTCTACCATTGTAGATACTCCACAGAGGGTCCTATAATACGTTACTGTCACATACTACTAAATTTCGTTTTTACGCTTTTTAATTTTTTTTTAATAATGGAATGTTTGCATAATGTGGCATGCTGAGCAAACATACCCACATTATTAAAAAAAAATAAAATTATTTTAAATTATTTTCCATATGGTTTTGGACACATGGTGGATAGTTTTACACATATCGGTCTCTGCTATGCTATTTCTGCCCATCTACCTGCACATTTACAGGCCGGTTTTTTTTACATCCTGTACATGGAATTTTTCTGTGTGCACTACAGACACCAACACGGGGTCTGCAGGAATGCCTGTCTGCTTTCTAGATTGCTCTACCTCCCTCATTTGCATGCACTTCACCTGCTTATCAGGTGATTTGCATGCCACAGATACTTCAGTGTAGGCACGTGCGTATGCGCCGTCCAGCTCTGTTTACTAGATCACACACTCGCTTACTTTCATGCAAGCTGTGTCCCACTATGACTACTCTGAAAAATGTCTGTGTAGGCTTTATGGTCTAGGCAATGGTCTAGACAAAGTTTTTTTAATTTATCATAATCCAAATAATCTATATGATTTCTTTTGTACATTTCAGTCATTTCCAGTTAGATATGAAGAAAGAATGTTTGTCTTTTCATTTTTGTTGCAGTTCTTTTGTGGAGCATAGCACACCACAATATTGAAACATAAAGGAGTATGACTCTATACCATTTTCCTTGGACAGCTTCTTTAGGAATAGTGTACATTGGGAGCTCTCCATGCACTCATAATATGTTTCACTTACTCCTGTAAGCACACTCACTGCTGATCTGTCACCATCCCTCTCTGAATTAGTGCTTCAGTGTGTTTCTGCAGAGGTTATTTTGATTCTGCAAACAATTTAAAAATGCACAGACACTGTTTAGTATTTGCTAAATTAAACTGCAGTTGAAGTGATTCCCATTCCTCACTTCAAGGTTACCCAAGTCCATCCGCTAACTTGGAATGTAGCAAATATGCACAGATTTAACTTCCCAAGGCTCAAAAAAGCAGCACCAGGAAACTTCTTTTAAAGTGAGTAAACTTTAGTCACACGATAGTGAAATATCGTAATCTTTAAATGTAAATACAAACAGTCACTTACTTCTCTGCTATAGCTTTGTAGCACACTTATGTCTCCCCATTAAAGGTTACTAGCAAAAAAACATGAAGCTTGAGTTAGGATTGCAGCTATTTGGCAATGAATAATACCACTTTTGCCAGGTGCCAACACCAGATGTGATATTTTGACAACACCAGACAAAGATGTAACTAAAGTACATCTTTAATTTAGCTCAAGCATTGTTTAATCCAAGTTTATAAGCCTAGAAATATATAAAAATTCCAGATCGCTAAAGGATGCTCAACCAAACAAAAATATTTAGAAAACAAGCAGAGCTTCGCCACCACAGAGAAACATTTATTGACTAATAAAACAATAAAATGGCATAAAAACAGCACACGCATACAAACAGGGATAAGTACTTTATGAGTTGACATATGGTGAAAAAGAAATATAGTTTCAATAAGAGAAAATGTCTATGTACAGACTTCTCAATTGTTCAAATCTGTTACAAATACAAATCTGTTTTCTGGTCTAGCTAAATCACATTTTTTGCTGGTTTCAAGTTAACCTAGTTGACACACAGCATTTCTACTTCAAGCCATTGATTACACATTCTCTCTTTGTAAAGTTTCGTACTCTGGGATGTTGGAGAGCCCTTCCTTCCTGCAAATCCCTCTGCAGGAATGAGGGCCCTCCTCTGATTCTGATACTATGACAGTCTTCATTTAGACTCTAGTCTTGGATAATCACCCTCCTTCTTGAGACTCAATAGGCTCTGATGTACCTTACAAAAATCTTCCTTGTAACAGAAGAACAAATAAAATAATTGGTCTAGTAATGACCCATTTACCCGATGTGAAGAAATTTGTGTTTGTTCCAGTATATAGTATTGATATTGATCCTGAAGAAACATAATAATATCCATACTATTTATATCACATGGTGGCATTAGCAATGCTTTAAAGACCAAAACAGTCAAATCCTTGTTTTTAAATATCTACATCTCATACAGCATACGATACTCCAAAATGCTTCAGTGAATACACTTGTGTGTGCGTGTGTGCGTGTGTGTGTGTGTGTGTGTGCGTGTGCGTGTGCGCGCGTGTGCGTGTGTGCGTGTGTGTGTGTGCATGCGTGTGTGCGTGTGCGTGTGTGTGTGTGTGTGTGTGTGTGTGTGTGTGTGTGTGTGTGTGTGTGTGTGTGTGTGCACTTCTTCCTATAAACTGGCATCCTAAATCAAACCAGTACCCTGATT
>NC_056726.1:1498852121-1498855059 GCF_019279795.1 Protopterus annectens
GAGCTTAGGGGGTGCTACCTATATCCTAATGAGCAGGGGCTACTTGTTTTCCAAAGGAGATAATGAGGTATTTTTCTGTGTTTAGTTTTAGTCATTGACTTGAGCATAAATCATTTGCCTGTGCCAGCCCCTTCTGTAATATGTTTACATTGTTGGGGGACTCAATGATTGTGTCCAGTTTGCAGTCATCTGGCAAGCCACAGGCCATCACCTTTCACCTGAACCTCAGAGAAATCAACTCAAAACAGTAGATGGCCTAGCACAGATCCTTGTGGTACCCCACTGATAACTGGTCTACTGGTGGAGATGGACTCCCCAACTTTGACAGTGTGCATTCTGTTGGTGAGCCCATTGGCTACCCATCTAGTGACATATGGGTTAATCCCCAGCTGGGAGAATTTCTCAATGATCCCTGAGTAGGGGATTGTGTCAAAAGCCTTGGCTAAATTAAGACAGGTGGTATGTACCACTTTGCCCTAATCCCGGGCTTTGGTGAAATTCTCAATGAAGTCCACCAGATTTAATAAGCAACATCTATCCTTGGTGAAATCAAACTGGGTTGGGTCAAGAGTTTGAAGGTAGCCTGTATCCTTGTTGATGAGGTCCACAATGATTCTTTTCATGGCTTTGCAGATAAGGCTGGTTAGGCTTATGAGTCAGTAGTTTCTTGGGTCAGTTAATGGACCCCCTTTGTGCAAGGGGATTACTGTTGCTGTTCTCCACTCTGCTGGAACAAAGCCAGTGTTCAGGCTCTAGTTAAAGAGAGTGCCAAGTGGTTCTACTAGGTCTTGTTTTAGATCATTTAGTAAGTGACTTGGAATGTTATCTGGTCCAATAGAGGCTGTGTTTTTGGCCTTGGAGAGCACTTATATGACCTGTTATTTGGAGATACTCATTACAGGACTGGTGTCAGGAATGCTTTGGGGTATGGCTGGTGGGGACGGCGGGGGGACTTGAAGTTATTGTTAAATTTGTCAACTACCATGTTGGCAATTTCCTCAGGTTCAGTGTAAGTGGTATTGTCTACTATATGTTTGGCACACAGCTGGGGATTCTGTTTTAGATTATAAACATAGCTAAAGAATGCCTTATGGTTGTCTTTAGCTAGGAATGCTAATTTAGACTTGTAACTAGCCTTAGAAGACTTTAGAAGATATCTGATTTTTTTGTTCAAGCTGTGGAGGGCATTCTTTCTCTGTTGAGTTAGTTCCTTCTTGTTCTTTGATATGATTCTCTTTCTTTTGTTGTATTACTTATACTTACAGTCCACCATGGTGGCTTGTTTTTTTGGGAGGACCTGGTTTCAGTCCTGTCAGGTACAGCTGAGTCAGTACATTTGTTTAAATGATCATATAATGCATTTGTGTACACTTTTGTGTAGGAGTCATTGTTGGCTGTGTTAGCAGGGGCTTTGAAACTTTTTATACCATCACTTAGTAGGCTATAGTTGCTTTGGAGAAATGTTTTATTTTTTTTTTGCTCTTGTGGGGGTGTCAGATCTGAACTTTACTTCAAACGAGACTGATTTATGGTCTGACCTTATCAGAGAGGGAAACACATAGGGATAGTGCAGTGACCCCCATATAGGTAAAAACTAGATCTAGCACATTTAAGCCCCTTGTGGCAGTGCAGACCAGCTGTTCCTGAGCATTTCAATTAACAAAATTTAGGAACTTCAGAGTGATCGTGTTTGTGGTAGTGTAAGTCGCCCATTCGATGGAAGACAGTTGAACTCTCCCATGACCAAGGTGCTTGGCTGTACACTGAGTGACTCTACCAAATCCAGGTAGGCGTGTGCTTCTCCTGGCTCATGGTGGGGCACCTGTAGCTAGTGATGATGTGGGAGGGTATTTTGCCTATAGTTATTTGGACCTGAAGTAGCTGAAGAGAGTCATACTGTTTTAGTAGTTTTAAGGTGTATGGATTTAATAACGATGAACGCACCTCCACCTTTGGTTCTTTCACTCTCATTTTGAAGTCCGAATTTGTAAAAGCCATTATAGCCTTGCACAGCTGGGGTACTCTCTGTGGCCTTGAACCAAGTCTTGGTGACTGCACAGACATCAGCATCTTCCAAGGTGAGGAGTGCTTCCAGGGACTGCAGTTTACTGTTTAGGCTCCCAACATTAAGCAGCATGACCTTGTGTTTGTCTCTAGTGGATTTCTTTACATTTCTCTCTTGTTTTGACACTGCCTAATAAGGCACTATGGGGGAGGCAAGTGTCTTTGCCAGTATCCAAAAGCCTTGAAGAGATAGGTGAAGGCCATCTCAGCAAAGCAGCATGGTCTGTCGACCATGTCTTTCCAGACTGTCAGATACTGGATCCCTGGGAGTGACATCAGAAGCTAAGCCAATTACCGAAATCAATCATTTTTCATCTGTATTGTGGCATCATCCTAAGTGAAGGTAGAACGCTATTTAGTGCTTGGGACATACCTGCCCGGGACATACAATCTGAGAGTATAGTCATGCCTGTCTTCATATAGTCCAGAGAGGTACACCTCAAGTCATTCACTCCAACATGTACTATGACAGAGTCAAGCCAGTAATTTTCACTGAGTGACTTGAATGCATACATGATTTGATGCATCCTTGAACATGACAGGCAGCTGACAGTGACCATCTCTTTATCCAACCTGGTGAGGGAGACATCTGTGTGTCTCACTACTGAGTTGTCTATGACTAGGATATTAGGTTTTGAGGTGTTACTTATGCCTTAGGGGCTTAATTGTTGAGGCACTATGTGTGTTGTTATGTGTAGTGGTGGATTCTCTTCTTGTACCAGTATGTGTAGGTTGTTTGCGCTTGGAAGGTCTCTGGTGGTCTTTTGGTAGGCTCTTATTTAGTAGCTCCACATATGTGGCTTTGTGTCTTGATCTTATCTTACGTGAGTGGAGAGGTGTGTGTGTGTGTGTGTGTGTGTGTGTGTGTGTGTGT